>NW_026250029.1:0-360709 GCF_022578975.1 Hypoxylon trugodes
CGCGTTCGAAGTCTTGGCACCTACCGCGACCCTGTCGATGTTATCGATCACGACCGGCGGCGCGTGGGTAAAACAAATTTTGGGTAAAGAGGTCGATACTATTTCGTAAGGCGATTTCTTGATTTACATCGGATATTACTCTTCGCACCAGGTCGTAAGTTTATACGCTTAGATTTAGGACCTCTTTTTGTGGCATAATTTAATAACAGCTAACTAAAAAGGTAGAATAAGAAAGAAATAAAATTATATTAGCCGTATCTAATTAAAAGATTAAGTATATTAGAAAATATTACTAACGTACAGTTTGCACTCTTCTTAGAGAATCTGGAAGTCTCCTTTTTCTCAAAACGCCTCTATCAATCTAATTACGAACCCTTAGAACTATTTATCCACTTAAATCCTGCGATTATTATCTATCTTAAAATCAAAACCTAAGAAGTTGCGACAGTACTTAGATCTACCGAAATATAGATTTATCACATAAGGATATCTCAACTAACTAATTCGGTTATCCATAATACGTAACCAGGTCCAAGATAACCACATTTTATATAGTTATAATGCTTTTCGCCCAACAGGCGTTATTAGGAGGCTGAAAATCCAACACCTTAACGGAGATGTTATCGTCGGCCATATTCCGAACCACTTCGCAGATTCTGCCGCTCGTTTTGACATTCGTGCAAACTATTATACCATAAGCAACTCGAGAACAAGCAGGTGTTATTTTATAAGACATATAGGATATTACAGTTTGTCCTTTCCACTGTTGTAGCTCTTAGTGAAGGACTTTTTTCACAAGTAAAGCGTCGTATCTAATACTGATACGCTCGCCAAGCTTTTTGAAATCTCCTCGGCTTGTTTCTACCAGCGATAGGAAATCTCCCAAGATAAAAATACAGATATCAAAGACCTAAACCAAGCTTAGCCGTTCGTGTTTAAAGGTATCCGGCAAAGAAAAACGAACCCAATCGGTATCACTTTTCAATAGCATTTACATTCTATCCGCAACCCAAGCTATCTAGACTAATATGCCGCTTAGCCAAAAAAAAAGTACTCAGCCTAGCCACTATCTCCCGCGTCGCAATACTTACTTTCGGACTCGACTTCCCAGAACAGCGCTATCCTTTGGGTTTTAACCTCGCAATTTTGGTATCCCGTCAGCAGGTGCTCGACGTAGGGTAGCTGGCTTGCTATCCCTATACCTGTCGCGAACAGAAGCATGGTGCCGTATAGATCGAGGCGGAGCTCCTTTCCGTACAGGCCCTCTACCAGTGCCATCATATCCGAAGCGCTGTCTACATCATTACCACGGCGTGAGAATAGGCGTCTGCTGAAGCCCCCCTGCTTCTGGACGATGAGGACGGCATAGTCGTTGCCGCGGTCCCGATGCCGCCAAGCAACGTAAAACGGATGTAGCTACGCAAAAGAGGTACGACTCGCACCAGGCACGGAGAGGTAGATATACTGACCCGCGCGAGGCTTCCACTTCCTGGGAAGTCGGACATGTACGTGGACAACATCTGGCACGGGGAGATCCGTTTCGCAAAGGCTGGCCGCGTCATCCGACCGACTTCGTGTAGGAGGATGCCAGAACTTAATTGTCCGTATGGATGCCCGACCTAGGGGGCGACGATATCGAACGTTTTGGTAGAGGATGTGGGAACAGCGTAACATCCCGGAAGCGATTTGAAGACAGACAGCGGTAAATAAGTAGCGCGTCGGCAATGCGAAGAGAGGGGCGGGACTATGGAGATAGATGACGGCAACGGCACCCGAGCCGAGGAGAAAATGTAGATAGAAAAATGCCTCGTACCAGCGCTGCCATAGAAGACCGGAGAATAGGATAACTAAGAAGATAGCCGTCGCCTGAGACTGTAAGTGTCTTCCATCTCGTCTGCTTAAGGATACTTACCGCGAGGGCTGCCCTGTCCGCCACGTGCTCTAAGTTTGGTAGATGGTTTAATATAGCAACCGCGACGTGGATCAAGCCTTCGAGGATCGCGACCCGACCGAGCGATCGATGTATTCTCGCATACGTCCTCAGGCTAATCCCGCAGCAATCTGCTATAACATTCATGCAACCTCCTAGGAACAGCGGTATTAGATTAATAATAGACATAAGTCCGGACCTACGAATAAACCTGGATAGGTCGCCTACGTCAAGGGACAGGGCGAGAACGTTGGCTAGTAGAAAAGCCAGGAGGACTAGAAGATGAAGGGTAGTAGTTCTGTCGGAACTGCCAAGGGACCGAAGAAGCCGCGGGTAAACAAGATATCTGTGGAGGCATGGCCTTGTGTAGGTATGAAGAGTGATGGCGATAAGGAAGCCAATATAAGTAATAATGGATAAGACTACAATATTTCCACAGGTAACCACGTATCATTCTAAGACCTCCATCTTAGGGATCTCTTAAGGCAATTTGATGGAGGTTCGGTAACAGTTCGAGAGGCGTAACATCGTCAATAGGGAAACGAAGCACATTTTAATAAGAACAAAATGATGACGAAAAAAAGGTCAAGAGAAGTGACAAACCCATTACTTAAACGAAAGGTATGCAGGTCCTTTTTTCGGGCAAGATGAAATTAGAACGAGAAGACTTTATTGTTACGAGCCAACATACAGGCGATCCAATATTAAGTTAAAATAAAGCATAGTGCAGGTAAAATAATGTCTTTTAATAAATTATATGCCCGTTTAATTCGGTACTTATTTCTGCTGAAGTAACACTTATATCCCTTTTAAGATCCACCAACATAGGAATTATCTGATCTAGCTGGACCATGGATTTCGTCAGGCTACCCTGGAATAAGCGAGTAGCAACATCCATGCGACGCCGAGCTTCGTCTTCGTACTCTTGCTGGCGCCGTAGCAAGCGGTCTACCTCATTAGCCGCAAGTTGTCGCTGTGCTGATTCTTTTTCTGTTTTATTTATCTATTTGCTCAGTTCGGCAGAAAGACTAACGTTTTCTTCCTTGAGTTGACCGATGATAGTACCGAAGCTTATATGCTGCGAAACCTGGGGCAATTAGAAGGGGCTCATATAAGGCGTCTAGAATCTGAAGTCCGGTACCGTAGTGATATTATCTATAGCCGTCAAAGAAGACGGCATGGTCTTGCCTACCGCCTCAAAGGAATTACCGACCTCTTCGCAGATCATTCGGTAGGCGCTAATAGAATGTTCGCTTAGGTTTTTGGCAAATATTTTTGCGAGTACCTCATTCTTTTCCGGAAGGATGTTCCAGGCGTATGGATCACGAGTACGGGGCACCAAGTGAACTTCAGCGGGCTCGACTGTAATTCCTAGTGTTTAAGCTGAAAACTATTAGGGAAGTAAGGGCCCCAATGATCGCATAAGTACTCACCAATATGCCTAAATAATTTTTTCCTGTACTGCTCTCTAGCCAATCGACATTCTCGGTTGCTTTATCGAATGGGAGCCATATCGAAGAACATACCCTATACAACCGTCTAGTAATAGCCGGCTCGTAAGCCATCCTCTCTATATTAAAAAATTCTAAACTTATGACTTATTTATCTGGCCCTAAAATAGGATCTTGATGTTTTTTACGCACCTGTTGGCCCCGAAATGGATATTCCGTTCCGGATCTAGGTCCTTCATATCAATTTGTACCTACGCATAGCACCGTTAAGGATAATATGGTACCGCAATTTAAAAAGCTAATTTCTTTCCTGAATATAAATATAAATATATTAAAAATAACTTGTCCTGAAACATATCCCCTTTCCGACACAAGTTCTAAACTTGGCCCTCAAGTTATCCGTACGGCTGCTCCTCCATTTCGAGCCCATCTTTTGTCGTTTGTGAAACTTTCACAAGGAGTTATGCTAATTATAGATTACTCTCTTTATTTATTTATAGATTATTTACGGAGTGCTTCTTGGACACCTCGATCGTAGCTGGCGTTATTTTATTTAAGGGTGCTGTTGCTCGGATAAAAATAATAGAAAGGGAGCATTTTCAAAAATAAGATATGTTTATGGTAAGAAGATTAATAATATTTAGTAAAATGATGTGTAATATAACGTAACTTTGGGGTGTATTGCGTGTGCTGTGTAAGAAGTAGTCAAGGGCTTATCCTCCTAGACTCCCTTGTCGGCTAATCTGGAGCCGCTCCCCGAACGAAGGGTATTAAGTGCGGCCGCCTCGCTGGTTCCGAGGCTCGAGCTAGGGCCGTTCTGGATCTGGATCTCTACGACGACCTCGAGCACAGGATTGGAAATGGAAATATCTAAGTGAACGGTCGCGACAGGTACGCAATTGTCTGCACTTTCACTCGCCAACCTTTTCTCAAGCCGTTCTAGACCTGCTCTGGTAGATAGGCTTTGGGCTTCGGCCAAGATGACGGAAAAATTGGAGAAGGAAAGTAACGGTTGGGTATGCATAGCCACAAAGGAGGATAGAGGGCAGCAAGGAGAATAAGCCGGAAAATAGGCCTAGAAGGGATATATATATAATTCCTCACCTAAGTCCCAGATCTGGTCTCTTAAGGTTGGTTTGCTCGCCAGGGGATCGCTACACCTCGCGGAACCAGTGGTAAAAGGTTTAGTTTACTAGTTATAGACGATATAGTGGCGAGAGCGCTTGTATTTCGTTTTTATCTGCTGCATTATTCGTGAAGGAACCTTATATTGCGTAATTCCTCCGTAACATCCACCCCTATGTATACTCGCCCCTCGATGAGCGCTCTACTGACTTCCAAGCTCTTCCTCTTACTAAACTGATGCCAGCGGGCGACAGCAAGTATTGATAAAGAAAGAGAAGAGCCATCTGAATCCACGGGTTCTTCCCCGAACTTCCATCGAGGGAATCCACTACGACGCCAAACTGACGGCCCGACAGGAAAACAACCCCAACGTTCAGTAATAGACAGAGACCCGTCAGCCCGATTCGGAGGTACAACATACGGTCCCTGACGGGCCAGAGGTAGGGGTATAGAATGGAGAACCTCTTTGCTCTGTTCAAGAAGTTCTCGTCGTCGTGTGGCGATCCAGCATCTGTGGTGGAAAGGAGGGGTGCCTGTTCGTCATCGAAGTCTCTATCGCTACTCTTACGAACGAAGGGGGTAAGGATAGGACCTAGGATAATCACGTATCGGACTATCGCGATGCAAGCCTTTAATTGAAGGAGAGAGGACGGTGTATGGCTCGGTAGAGGTGGGCTACGACTCGAGGCAGCATTCCCGGTGACAAATAGTGACACAGCGCTCGCGAGGTCGTAAAGGAACGCAATTGCCCACGAGCCGTAGAAAGGATAGCGCGCCACGTAAGAATCCCTGCTCAATGTTCGTAGCTGGATACCAAATATGAGGATGCAAAACAGTAAACCGGCAGCAGCATACTCCGACGGCCAGCATCGCCATAAGACGATCTCAACGATCATAAAGATACCGTCGAGGAAAAAAGAAGCGAGGTGTAGACAGAGGAGGTAGAAGGTGGACTTGGAAGACACGCCGCGATGGCGTACGAGACGGAAAAGTAAAAAGAGATCACTAGGGGATGGGTGAAGCGCAATATAACGATGGGATTTTTTCTGGGTCTCGTCCTCCATTGCTGCCGGGTTTGTGGGACAATTAATTTCGAAATTCGAAAACAACAGCTAGTCTGCGGAATAGAAAGTTGCTGTAGGATGGAGGCGGAAGGTTGTAAGTTGGTGGGGGAAGAAATCATGACCTTGGATAAATGGAAGGCAGGAAATGATTACGTGGTACTGATGCTGGTGCTGGTGTTGGTGCTGATGCCGGCACGAAGTGACCGCTTGCTATTACAGCTCCGCTCGGAAAATCATGGCCTCAATTCAGGAGCGAAGTGCGTACTAGATACCCTCGTCCAGCTAGTTACCGGAATGGGAGCCCTACGCGACACTATGCACTTACTCCGATTCGATGATATAGGGGAGCGAAGATGTAGCAAATGTGCTTAGGTCATAGTAAAGGTACTAAACGTAATCTGGGATGCGCAGGAAGTTGGGTGTTGGTGAGTAGTCCCAGTTGGGCCTGACCATATCTACAGCGCTACTCCGCGCTTTTACAGCTAGCCATTCGACCAGCTCAAACTGGTTCAGCCTCCTGCTCTACTTGGCAGCCGAATCCAGGTGCTTCCGCAGGTACCATTATCAGGTCATCAAGTGGAATACTATATGAATACGTGCTTCGCCGACTTGGAAATGTGCGATTAGGGAACAGCATCGAGATTACAAGAAGGTCTAGAGTAAAGACCCGCATAGATACAATATCAGACTAGGCTCACTTCAGGCTTAGAAATACCCACAGCATAGTTAATAAATAGAGTGCATCGCACGACATCATGTTCCTTCTGCAGGCCTTCTCTTGACTTCTCCAGTAATTTCTGTCGTCCTTTAGTCGATCCCAGATATTCGATAAGCGCCGGGGATAGCTCAAACTGAAATCGCCAACAAAAGAACGGCCAAATGTCGTTCTCTTTCTCGCCAAGCGACGGTATATCTGCATGCATCCTTCTCTTGTAAATCTCGAACTCTATCACCTGTAGATAAGACAGGTCGGTCAAGATAGCAGACACACAGTCAACACCCTTCCCAACTCTCCTGAAAGAGACCTGCTTACTAGCAATGGGAGACGGATGGGAAGGCAACCAGCCTCTAAAGGACATCACGACGGGCCCCGGCGGCTTCAAAAACCTTGCCAGCCAGTGCAAGCTGATGAAGGCATCCCTCCTGATCAGCTTGTTCTTCTTGCCGCTGTTTTATATTATTTCTCCATCGATTTATTAGCTTGTCGATCGTAAGTTCGGTGAGGTAGTGCTCGTCGTTATCGTCGTAGTCAAGCAAAGTGGTAACTTGAATCAGATGCTGAAGGAATCGATCCTGTGTCTCCGGCTCGGAGTTCTACATCGATTAGTGTCTCGGACGAGGTGATTGTCGATAAGAGACTTGCCATTAGGTCCTCGAGGAAGAGAGTCCACTCAATGATGTCCCTCGCAAGACTGTACTCTGGGTGCTTGCGGTACAGCTTTCCTAGTGCTCTAACGCCGGATTCAATACCAGTGGCATCGTTACGACGGAATTGAAGCAATTCCTCACTCGCCGTTCTTGGTTCGTGGTTCCAATTCAGATTCGTAGACGAAGGCGATAGGGTTTCGGGTTGCCACGTTGTCTTTGCGGACGAGTGGCCGGTCGACGTTGTGGTTGGCTGATTAGCGGTGCTTATCATCTTTAGGGGCTTTCCTGGCTTGTTAGGTGTGCCAGCTTGCAGGAGGGTGGATGACATGTCAAGTTGATGATTACTTTGCTTGGTAGGTCTAATGGTGGCAGAGTGTTGATGGACGTAATAGGAGAAAAGAATTTGTGAAATCAAAGTCTTATTTAAAGGGGCGATTGCGGATCGATTACCGGGGAATCAATGTTAGCTAGCTGCCGAATCATGTTAGGCTGGATTAGGTATGTTTGTTGGTGGCTTGGAAAACCTGTTGATTAATGTGTTTAATTCTTGTTCAATCTGCTCTAAGATTGCCGTTGGTGGCGGCCTTCCCTGCTTCAATGATTCGATCTTCGTGTGACGAACCTATGCCTCAGAGAGGTATAGTCGTTGCTGGATTGGCTAATCCGGGGTTTTCTTGATTTGAAGGTAACAATATCAATAGTAGGTTAAATGGTTAAGTATGTTCTGTTTGTCAGAGAGGCTTGGAGTCTTCTCACTATATTTGAAAGAATAGTCTTAGATTGATAATTAAAGAGCTATGGAAAGAGTGATTAGATATATAGGAAATATCCGTGGTTATATAGTTACTCCTTCCTTTCCTTCCACCCTGAGGTTTGTTGCGATGTGCTACAATGTGTTGCAATATGTTGCGATGTGTTGCGATGTGTTGTGATGTGTTGCGATATGTTGCGATATGTTGTGATATGTTACATCTTAGCATATTAATCCGGAGTTTAACTGTGATAGGTTGCCTATGCTCCATCCCTCATAATCTGATAAGGGTCCCTTATGGGTGGTTTGTAACATTATACCCCTCCCCTCTGAATCTTTGCCCTTAAAGATAAAAAAAGGTATGCATCTTCTTCCTCCTTTATTTCTATGTTCATTGCATAGAAACCATATCTGGGAAGGTATAAAAGTCAAGTGTTTGTTCTAATTAATGGTAGAAACACCATACTCACGTCGATTATATTGAAACTCATGGTCAACCCATCCTTCTTTGTTCCAACTGTGATGCTTCCGAAGAAGATTGCTTTTTGTCTACTGGTTTTGGAGTCTGTAACCACTGTATTCGTTGGAATCGAAAACGCTGTGACGTCCTGGAGATAAATACTCTTGACCATGTTTCCTGGGCCCATACTTGTCTAGAGCAGGAATGTAAGGATGCAGAGGATGAACTGGTCTGTCTACAAGAAAAGATGGCAGAGAAGATCAGCAAGTTGCAGTGATTTCGTCGCCAGGAGGATTTGTTAAAAAGGCGTGGTCTAGAGTTGTTAAAATTTGGTGAGGAGTAGGATACTGAGGAAGAATAGGCCTGCCTGGCAGAGGAATGGGCTTGTATTGTCGAGGAATAGGTCTGAGTCAAACAGGGACATGGCGTTCCTACCTCTAAGGCTTCTTCTTTGGCCTTCCCTTCCTCCTTGTCTGGGGTAAATTTTGATCTTGGCCTGATATCATTATCGACTGTGGCCGCATGGGCTTTGGTTGGTCAGGGTTCTAACAGTAAAAACCCTTAATTAACTTTTAGATCCCATTACTTATAAGATGTTTCTGTGATTCCTAGGTATTATTCTCCTCCGAATAGTCAAGCTATTTGATAAAGTACTTGATCTGACCATTAGTAATCCTAGAATCACAAATGGCTTCAATGTTATATTCTTCTGGGTCCTCCTCTAGTTCGACATTTCCTTTAAGTTTGGTATCCCCAGGTACTGATTTAAATATAGTAATATAAAATATATTGGTTCTTAATTTTATATTTGTTGGTAATTGTAGTTGATAATTTGTTCTTGAAAAGGCCTCCTTAATTAAGAAGGGTCCTAGTTTCTTAAAATCTAATTTTTTGCTTGGTCTCTTGGTTTGAATTTGAGGTGTTTTTAATGTAGAGTATTGCTTATCTCATAAGAGATAGACCTTATCTCCTTTACATAGAATTGGTCCTTTAATTCTCTTTTTGTTGTAGTATGTTATCATTTTATGTTATAGAAATTTGAGGCGTTATTTGAGCTTAGCTTGCAGTATCAGGGTTCTAATAGCAAATGTTTTTGTTCTAGGTGGTATTGTTTCCAATTCTGGGGCAACCTTGTTTGTTAATGGTTCTTGTTCTACATTTACTTATCATCCATATAGTGCTTCCTATGGTAATATCCCAGTGGTATTGTTGACTGAAGTATTATATAAGGATATAATGAGTGGTAAGAGTTCTACCTAGTTATCCTATTCATAATTAATGTAATTCTGTAGATATTATTCTAGTATCTAATTTAGTTGCTTCGTTTGGCTATTAGTCTAAAGGTAAGTTGTTGTAAAAAACTTCTGTTTAATCCCTAGTCTCTTTATTAGGCCAACCTAAAATTTTAAGGTAAAGAGTTTATCTCTATTTGAAATAATCTTCTTTGGTAGCCTGTGTCTGTTAAAGACCTTTTCGACAAATTTAAAAGCTAAATCTTTAGTTGTATAGGTTTCCTTAAATGGCATAAAGTACCTGTATTTTGTAAGTTTATTGGTGATAACCTATATGTCATTATATTCTTCTTTGGTTACCGGATGTTGTAATTTGGGTAGCTTGATGATAAAGTCCTATGTAATAGTATCCCATAGTTTATTTGGAATGTCAATGGGTTATAGAAACCTATATAGTTTATGTCTAACTCCCTTAACCTTATTATAGATGTTACAGTTTAAGATGATCTTTTTGATTATTCCCCTGATTCCTGGGAAGTTATATACTTCCTATAGTTGTGTAACTGTCTTAAAGATTCCCAAGTGTTTATGTAAAGGATGTTCGTGTACCTCTTGTATGAATTCTTCCTGTAATATTGACGGTATGTAGGTTTTCCCATTGTATGATATCATATCTTTAATGATAAAATCCTATATTAGTAGAGTATCCTTAATTTGTAAGACTTTTTTCTTAATCCTTTGTTCCTATTTATGTTATGGTTTGATTAGATATATTGCCGATAATACTAGGGTACCGTTAGATATTTCCTGGAATATTACCTTTTCTTCTCTGACCTCTTTAGTACTAAGACCCTTTGGTCTATTGAGAATATCTGTCTGAATATTTTCTTTTCCTTTAATATAGTGAATCTTAAAGTTAAAATGTGTAAGATCATCTACCTACCATGATTATCTATTATTAAGAACCTTAGTAGTCATGAGAGACTTGAGATTACGGTAATCCAAATAAATCTCCAAAGGTTTAGCAATTCTTAATACCCATGGTTTCCACTCCTTCAATACTTGGTAAATAACCATTAATTCTTGATCATATATTTTATATCTTATTTCTGATCCTTTAAAGGTTTTGGAAAAATAGGTAATTAGGTGTTATTTTCCATTATCTTCCAGTTGCTCCAATGTTGCTCCCATTGCTCCATTTGAGGCATCAATATGTAATCGTTTCCTCTTGTTTGGGTTAGGTAACCTCATTACTAGATCCTTTATTATAATTTTTTTTATTTCTTGGAATGTTTTTTCTGTTTCTTATATCCATTTAAAATCCTTTAGATTTTTAACACATATTATAGCCATTATTGGTTCTATGATTTTCCCGAAGTCCTTAATTAAGGCTCTGCTATAATTGCAGAAATTGTGGAAGGCTTGTATTTCCATAATAGTTTCTGGGGTTAGCCATTCCCTTATTATAGATATTTTGGATTTCTGGATTTTAATTTTTCCTAGAAAGATTATATATCCAAGGTAATCAAATTTTTAGACAAAGAAATCACTTTTATCTAGGTTTACAAGAAGTTTAGTTTTTCCTAGGGCTTTAAATACCTCGTGTATATTTTTTTCATATTGTTTTCTGGTTCTTAAATGGATTAGAATATCATCTAAATATACGAAAGTGTTCTTTCTAAGGAATTGTTGTAGAACATCCTGGATCATTTGTTAAAAGGTGGCTGGTGTATTTGTAAGTCTAAATGGTATTACCAGGCATTCAAAATGACCGTGCAGTGTTCTGATAGCTGTCTTCCACTTGTCTCCTTTAGCAATTTATATAAGGTTGAAAATGAATTTCAGATTTAATGATATAAATCATTCATCATCACCTATTTTTTTTTTTAGATTCTTAATATATAATAAAGGATGCCCATCTTTAACCATGATCTTATTCAATTGTTGGTAATCATAAATATCCCTCCATACTACTTCTCCTTCCTTATTTAACTTAAATATCCCATCCTTATTCTTCTTAGATACTAAGAAAACTGGGTATCCTACTGATGATTTTGATTTTCATATAAACCCTCTTGCCTCCTTATCTTGGAATATAACGCATAAGGCTTCAGATTCATTTTGGCTTAATCTATAAACTTGGTGTAATTTTGGATATTCCCCTTCCTTTAATATTATTTTATGGTCATATCAACTATGTTCCAATACACCTATATCCATATCTAGATTATCCTGAAATAACTTTGGAAATATTTTTACATATTTTTCTTTGATTTTGATTTGTTTTTAATTGTTTAATTCTTTGGTATCCATATATCATATCATAAAGCATAGAGATACGGAATGTTCCTTTGTGAAATTGCCTATTTACATTTGCTGTAATTGCTATTTCAATTTACTTAAGTCAGCCTCTTTCTGATGCTCAGGGGCTAAATCTTTTTCTAACTTATCCCAATAAAGTCAATCCTATACCTAGTCAATTCTTGGGTTACTAACTCTGAGCCACATCTTCCCCAAAACTAATTCATAGTTTATGTCAACAAGATTAAAAGATACCAACTCTTGGTATCCTTAGATCAAGACAGAGAGAATTGCAATTTCTCTCTTAACTTTTCCTCCATCATAGGTAATAAGGCTTCCATCAATATTACTAACTTAGTAAGACATCTTCTTTTTTTGATACAGTATTCCATATATGTTAACCAATCTTAGATAGATCAAATTAACTACACATCCTAAATTAATCAGGGCATTAAATTCATATTCTTTCCATATCATCTTTACAATTAAATGGGGTCCCTTGGCTATTCTTATTGAACATGCTGGCTTAACCTTGTTTAATATCATCTATAAGATCTTTAACAGTTTTTCCACCATATCCTGCTATTTATTAATCATATTGATCATTCCTTGTAACAGATTTACTAATTGTTCGGTTCTTCCTTAAAAAACCACAATCTTACTTTCTAAATGTTATATTTCCCTTTAAAACTGGTCAATCATTTCTTTATATTGTAGTAATATCTATTTGTAATATCCACCCAGGACAGTATTTAAATACTAGGCCACTTATTTCAGATATCCACAAACAGGTTTAATTAAGGTAATTTTGCCTTATTTTTCTTTATAAAGTACTGCATGGGAAACCCTATATATATTCCTATAACATCGTCACATAAATTCCCGGTCTCATCCATTTCTAATTACCCCCTTATAATCCAAATCTTCAAATATTTTCAAGGTAAATAATTCCAATATTCCTTATCCTTTAAATATTCTTCTAACAATATTTTTACAGGCTCTCCCGTAATTTCATCTCCTGCATTTTCGGGTCTATACTTCATCACTTTTAGACATATATTTTGGGTCCATTGGATTACTAAGATTATAATAATAATAGTTTATTCACTTAATTAACCATGCGTGGTATACCAATTCCAGTTTAGGGGTTCAATTCCATCCTCCTTTATCATTAGAATTCCATTGGTCCTATATTACCTACTGGTGTAGTTGCGTTCCATCAAAATGTGTCAGAACAACACTTTCATCTGGTAGTAGTATGGTAAAGATATTTTGGTTGTTAACCTGTACTGAAAATATTACTTCTCCTTCTACTTTTCCTTCCATGTTCTAATCCATGTCCCATAATGGCCTTTGTTCATTCGAAGAAGAGCTGGATTCTTCCGAAGAGATACTTGTTTCTTCCTCCTCGGAGTCCCTTATGCTTATTGCACTAAGATTCCATAATTAATTCATTTGGTCTATGAAACTTTCCATTTTTATTTATTAGGTGGCTTTGTTATAGTCCGGTGATGGATTTTCCTATTCTTCTTTTTCTTCGAGAATATTGAGTATTCCCAAGGTTAAGGATCCTAATGTTGTCGTTATTATATTAGCTAATCTTCCTTCTGGGACTTGTGGTTGTTTCTTGGGTTTCTTGTATTGGCTTTTGTAGTATCCCATTTCCTGGCAATTGTAGCATTTGACCTTGCTTAAGTCCTTCTTGGGTTTCTTATTGTTATTGATTGTATTTAGGCTCTGAGTCTTGGTAGGTTCCCTTTTTCCCTGATTTTTTGTTATTTTGGAGCCTTTCTTTTTTTTATTATATCTTTTATATAACCTATTATCGTAAAGAATTACCCTGGTCATATATTTGTTAATGGTGGTAGGTCGTTCCTTTTTGGAGAGTTTATCTTTTATCTAGGTAGTCATTTCTTTATAAAGGTAGTTGAATTGTGTATCTTCAGGTAATTGCCCTATAGCTGTAAGTTGCTTGAATTCTGTCATGTAGAGTGTAGCTCGCCTCTTTTGTCTGAGGTAACAGATGGTCTTCCGTGTTTTCTCTTTCTTGAGTGGTTTGTTAAACATCATCTGTATTTTGTTTTCAAAATGTTCATATAGCTTGAAGACATATTGAGACTCTTTTGATTCTTCCTTGGTGATGTTGAAATGATTTTCCAGAATAGGTTAAAACCATGTGAGGGTAGTTCTATTTAAGAACTGAGTAATAGCAAGCACCTGTTGTTCCTCCTGTGGTAGGTTTTCCTTATAAAAAGATAGATAGAGTTTTGTGTGTGTAAGCTAGTCCTCAATATCTGAAGTTCTATTGTAGATTAGCGGGTCTGTTGGTTTATATCCTTTAATGAGTGGGAAAGGGGTTACTATTCTTTCCCTTTTTGGTTGGGGATCTCTGCTTCCTTCTTTCTTCCTATCCTTTCCATCGTTATCGTTGTCATCGTCTGGAGGTCCAAGGGGTACCGGTTACTAAGAGATTCCCAATGGGGATCCCTCAGGGGCCTTTCCTAATCTGGCCTCTTTCAAGGTCAATTCCTTTTTAAGCCTTTTAATCTCCCTAAGGGTAGCCATTGTTTTGGCTTGCCAGTCAGGGGCCTTTTCTTCTTCCTGGTTATCTCCTCCTATTCTAACATTAATTTCCTCCTGCATTTCCGACTCCGGGACTTACAAGCATGTCTTAGGAGGCACCATTTTGTCAATGAATTGGAATACCTCTTTTATTGGTGGCAGGTCCTAAGTGATATAAACAGGTGTAGGTATTCTGGACAGTGATGAATTGGACTATTATAAATTACCTAAGTCCTCATTCTGGAGTTCCTTTTTATCTGATTTTTCTTCACTTTCTAGGTTAGGGTCTATCAATTCATTCCACATCCAATCGTAATATCCCTCGAAAGGTAATTCTTGGAAGATGTGGAGGTTTTCTATTCTATCTTCAAAGGTTAATAAAACAAAAGAAAGTTCGACTAATGATGGTAAAGGGATATCCTATAGATGGCTCATACCACTTCTTAACCTAGTACTGATATTAATCAAGGAGTTATCAAAATGTGATGAACCTATGCCTCAGAGAGGTATAGTTGTTGCTGGATTAGCTAATCCGGGGTTTTCTTAATTTAAAGATAACAATATTAATAATAGGTTAAGTAGTTAAATATGTTCTGTTCGTCAGAGAGGCTTAGAGTCCTTTCATTATACTCAAAAGAATAATCTTAGATTAATAATTAAAGAGTTATGGAAAGAGTGACTAGATACATAAGAAATATCTGTGGTTATATAATTGCTCCTTCCTTCCCTCCCACCCTAAGGTTTATTGTAATATGTTGTGATATATTGTAATGTGTTGCGATATGTTGCGATGTGTTGCAATGTGTTGCGATATGCTGCGATGTGTTGCGATATATTACATCTTAGCACATCAATCCGGAATTTAACCATGATAGGTTGCCTATGCTCCATCCCTCGTGATCCGACAAGGGTCCCTCATGGGTGGTTTGTAACACTTCGAGGCCGCGGTATCTACGAGGTCAGCTAGTGTACACCGAATCAGACAAGAATGTAGGGGCATACTTCTCTACTGTCTTAACCCAAGCCTGTCTCGTGGTCTCTATAAATGTTTCAACTGGTTGCCGATACATGACTTCTTCTGCTTCTTCTTGAG
Source organism: Hypoxylon trugodes (assembly GCF_022578975.1). Lineage (NCBI taxonomy): Eukaryota > Fungi > Ascomycota > Sordariomycetes > Xylariales > Hypoxylaceae > Hypoxylon > Hypoxylon trugodes. The sequence goes on from NW_026250029.1 coordinate 15,338, forward strand.
TAACTTCTTCTGGAATAGGTTCAGACGAAATAATCAACTTGTCCATGATATGTAATGCTAATTATTCAAGACGGAGAACAGGAAGGTTCAGTTGGCCATAGTGCATATGCTGCACCCATATAAGAAATATGACTGGTCCAGCGTGTGAGTATCAGCGTCCTTCCCGAGTGAATGATTTCAGTGGCTGTCGCAATCCGTCGCTTGCCTCTTTATAAGAGGCTTAGTGACCCTTAATATGTGATGAACCTATATCTTGGACTGGTATAGACGTTACTGAATCGGATGATTCGGGGGTCTTGATTTTAAGGTAATAATACTGGTTGCAGGTCAAGTAATAAATGATTCTGTTCGTCAGAGAGGCATGGAGTCCTCTCACTATACTCGAAAGGATAGTCTTAGATTGATAACTAAAGAGCTATAAAGGAGTGACTAGATACATGGGAAAATGCGGTGACTATATAGGTGTTCCTTCCTGTTGTTTCCCTTATGGATGAGGCTGGATACCCTTATCCATATTCATCTTTACTACACTTCTTAGATGAGACTGGATATCCTCATCCATACTCATCCATGTCACGTGTCACGTGTTCCTGCTGTCGCTGCCCCACCTCGGAGAGGAAAAAGGTTTCCTCCGAGGTCTTGCATCCCTGTAAGCGCGTGTGGTTTGTGACAATATATCCAAATATTTATTACAGTACCTTAGTTATCAATTTAAGATTATAATTACCAATAATGAGAAGATTTTAAACTTTTCTTATAAATAGAGAATGTATTCTTATTTGATTCTTATGATTATTGTTTACCTAAAATCAAGAACCCTAGATCGCATACAAACTATAATTGATGGTTGCATGGTGAAGAACACGTGACCTATTTTAGTCATCACAATCTCCTTTAAATAGGCTACCTTACTTGCCTACTTCTATAGATAGGTCTTTCTTCCTTAGATAATTTAATATACATCGTCTCACCCCTACTATTTCGTTTATTGTTATTCTTTCTTTGCTTCATTACGTACGTACCTACCAACAATAATAGCTCCCCGAATTGTAGGCTTGTAACACACCACTTAGAAAAGCAATTTAATCTATAAAGAAAACTCAACCTTTTCCCCATATATTTAGTCTTTTTTCTTTTTTTCAGTTCTTTAGCTATCAATCTATAGTTTCACTATCCGAAAGGGGTGAAAGGATTTTAGACAAATAGTATTCTTAATTACTTTTACTTAATCTCTTATAAACACTATTACCTTCAAAACCAGATCCCCAGTTTCACAAGGACTATATCGGTACCCAGATATAGGTTCGTCACACAAGACTGGCCAAATTTATATAAATCAGCCAATAAAGAATTGATAAATAAGGATGACCTCATCTGACGCTTTCATATAATCTGCATTAGCTCGTTCTTGCGCACAGGCCCTCCCTCAGCCAAATGGTGCCTATCTTATCAACTATGAGACGGACGCCGCTTTTCTCCCCTTGCAAGATACCATCGTGGGAATACAACATATAGCAGTTTTTGCGCTTCTGCTACGGCACGTTATCAAAATGATACGATTTCTCGCTTTTCCAAAGTCCCTTCTCTTGCCATGGCTCTCGGATTGCTGTCAAGTATGGTTAGGCGCAATCTGGCGTGCGCGGTGTTGCCCGTGGTTTGTACAGATAAATACTATCCACGCCTGTGCTGTCGACGTTTTGGTAATGTTTTCATCCCACCATGGCTTGCTACGGCAAATGGTGCCTGGTGGCTTGCGGGGTTTTCTGTTGTGAATCTCTCATACTTAAGGTAACACTTCTCCGCCTCTATCTGATTCTATTTCCGTCACTCACTCACTCTAATCCTTCATTTCTCGCAGTCTAACACTGCTCTTTCTATTGCCAAATAACCAGCTTTCGTAACATGGTTATCATGGAAGCTCAACATCACCATCCACCGAATCTTGACCACGTAGTGGTGCGCGTGCGCCATGGAAACCGATCGGTCGACTTCACGCTGAACTCCTTCGTGAATGACGCCGGGAACGCTGCTGCCATCCGAGTCTCGAGCCACTACGATTATAAAGGAATCAGGGAGTTTTTACGGGCCAGCATCCGCCTACCATCGACCGAGCCTCTCGTATTCAGCCAAGATTGGAACGTGTGTTCCAAGCACGACCTGGAGCTATTGATCATTAGCATCCAGACGGGCACCACGATACTGCCGTCTCTGGACAGACCCTTGGCGCCAGTACCGGGACTTCTGCTGCGATCAGGATCCTCCGTTAGCACCAGCCGTGCTTCTCAAGTAGGTAAAATGCACCCTACCGTATGGTATCTTATATTAATTCATTCCTATCCAGAATGTTATTGACCCTATCCAGGATCCCGAAGAAGAAGAGGCAGACAGCGACATTAACGACGCAACACCACCGCGAACCCTCGCGGACCCCGCATCGAAAGCCGATACGAGACACGGAGACATTGGCCCAAGCGATGCACTAGGCCTCACTGACAACGCATCCCACCCTACCACTCCTGCATCAGCCGCTGACAGTACCAATTTGCATGGTAGAAAGCGGAGACATTCCACGAACGACACGCAGTCCCCCAACAGCAAGCGTTCCCGCAGGGAAATTATTGAGATTTCTGATGATGATAAGAAAAAGGAAGAGGAGGAAGAGGTAGAGAATCGCCTAGATGAGCTGGCCCTGGACGACGAGTCTGTGGATAATATATGTGGTAGCGATGAGGCTACAAGCAACGAATTCGGCGGCCGGTATGCGAACCGACATATCAACGATGGCGACTGGAGCCGTCTATGTCGACTCTTTCGATGTCCCGAATCTACGACGAAGCTACAGCCGCCCGGTTTCAGCGTAGAGATCCTCGCTTACCAATTACACGCCGTATGGTGGATGTTGACGCAACAGCCTCTGCGTGGCATCCAGGGCGGCTGTTTAGGGGATGCGATGGGCCTCGGCAAAACGGTGGAGGTCATCGCCACCTTTGCCATTTTCGCCATGATCAAGGCGAACCACGAGGAAGTACGTAGATTCTGGAAAGATGGCACTACGACGGGGGGTCGGTCGCATCTGGCCGAGCAGCGGACGGGGGATGAAACCCAGTGTCCCAGCCAGCAGACCTCGCCATACCCGACAAGCTGTACTTGCGTCAGATCAGGCGACGCGTACAAGATCGCGACGACGATGCCGACGCTCCCGACAGTATGCGTGGTACCGCCTACCGCTATGCGCGGTTGGGTAGCCGAGTACGACAAAGTCATCGACACAGCGCACCCTGTAGCAAGCCGCTTGAAGCTCTCGGTGGCGCACGAAGACTACAAGAGAGAGGAAAGGCTCTACCACGGAGAGGATCAAGTGAAAGATACACATGGGGTTGCTGTGCAGCAGGAGGACGTGAGTATGCGGTTGCTCGTAAAGGGCCGGGTCGGCTTAGCTAATAGGCTCATTCTTGTCAGTCGTCACGGCGCCACGAAACTTCATGCTAGGTACGACCAAACGAGAACCAACATCGCCGATAGAAACGGGAAACTGATCCGAGAGAACCTTATGGGAACTGCGTTTGTCTTTTTCGACGAGTCGCATCAGTATAACGGCTCGCCGGATAGCCCTACCGATCCTTTTCGACTTCTGGGCAAGCTTCGAGACAGCGGCTGGAAGGAGCCGTCGGCTTTCACAGTATCCGCGTCAATTCCCATGGCCGGACCCGTCCAGCTTGCTAATGTCATCGATCATATTCTAAAAAGCAGGCGTCTGCAAGGCTTGGAGGCTAAGATCGGTGGCATTAGCGATGTGGGCGTTTTCAAAGATAGGCAAGCCGACTATAACTACCTGCTGGGTAAACTTGACCGAGCAAAAGACCCGAAAGCAAAAAAGGAGGTTAAAATACGTCGAGGGAGGCTCAGCGCATTGGAGGAAGAGCTGGCTCCTCTGGTGCTAATGGCTCGTCGTCCTGCGGATGAGTTCAGAGGGAAGCAGATTGGCGAAGGGAGCCAGGAGATTATCGTGGAGTTCATCAACTGCCCGATGAGAGACGGTGCGGCTCAGGATGCATTTAGACGCCTGGTAGCTGAGGTGCGGAGCTACGTGAGACTAACCCTACAAAAACAAAAGCAAGAGTGGGAGCAAGGCGGCCAAGTAGGACCAGAACCCTCCGAACGCAGCGTCGAGAAAAACCTCTTCAGAGGCAGCAATGTGAGGGCTAGGCTGAGCGGAAGATCCGGTCACGCATGGACGCGACTTGTGCGAGCAGGAGTATATCCGGCCCTCGCTCGCCTGATAGAGGCAGACCTGATCCAAGACGAAGACCTGCATCACGGGACTATCAACCCGCTTGGGGCCCGGGCGTGCAAGGCATACCTGGCCCAGGGCCGTGCAGCCATGGTTAAGGTATTTGAGATGTCTTCACTTTCGCGATGTCGCTGGGAACTTGCGCAAGAGTCTGCCAAGTTCACCAAGCTCCGCGACTTCGTGGACGACATGATTTCGTACAGAAGCAAAGTACCAACCGCAGACGACCCCGGCCCACGTGACGGAACAAACATTCGCCATATGATCGTCCTCGCCAATTCGCCCTGTTCCGCATTTATCACCTACATGCAATTAGCCTATGTCTACAAGGAAGTAAAGGTGATGCTAATTAATGCCTCTACGAAACATGAAGCGGGCGCTAGCGATAGCGGGTACGGCAGGAGTCAGATCATAGAGGACCTCAACTCGCCCTGCAACGAGACCTCTCCCAACAAGATCCTCGTCTCTACCTATACCATATGCGCAGCGGCGTTAAACCTCCAGCGAGCCAACTACTGCGTCATGATGGAGCCGGCCAGAACGATGGATGTGGAGAAGCAGGCGGCTGCGCGGGTCAACCGGCGAGGGCAGGACATGAACACCGTGACGGTTATGTTGTATGATAACCGGAACCTTGCCGAGTCGGTTCGGCTGTCGAGGAGAGCTAACCACGAAGAGATGCTGTCGTGGAAGGATAACGAAATACCCTGGGATACATTTGTGTGTTGACGTAAGTTATGCGAGGTCGGTGTGGGACAGCTCTCTTGGATATCTGACAATTAATAGTTTCACTTTAAATTGTTCCGTTCATGGGTCTGTTGTTGACACACCCAAGAGTAACGTGCTCTTTGTGGATCTCCTTGGTCGTGATGGGGCATGCATGTATGGGGGCCGTGTACGTTCACCGAAGGAATAAGAGAAGAGGGAATAAGTATATGCTATTTCTTATGTATTTAGTCATTCGTTCCTCGGTTGCCAGTTTTGGGACGTAAGTAGGCAGTGAGGCCCGCCAAGCATGTAGCGCACTCCTTCTGTTTCCACCTGTCCTATCCGAATTTAGCATCATCAGAGAAATAATAAGCGTGTCGCGTCGCCTTGGCTAATCCCTATCACACATGGAAATAGGCGGTTGAATTAGATCTAGGTGCAATTTATTCAACGCATACGTATGTCTTAAGTATGTATCACATCAGGATCCTCCCGGGCTTTACGGAGGACATCCCGCATACGGGAATACAGTGTCTCATCTTCCCGCCCATTATTATCAAACACGACCCTCCGCAACCTATTGACCCAAGGTATCAAAGGTTTGTAGTATGGCTGGCAGTATTCAGTGATTACATGGAGAAAATGCGACTCCTTCGTCACGAGGCCAAGTTTCTGTTCAGCTAGTACCTCAATGTTGATGTAGTTCCACAACTCGAACCGCTTCACGGTCTTGCCCTTCCCTGGTCCATCGTAATGAATGCATATCCAGAACAGCACCCAGAAAAAGGACTCGAGGTCGTCCATGAAGGAATGTTGCTCGCCTAGGAGCGCCCCGATCGCCATGAATGCCCTCGTGCCGGTTTTCCCCCTCGCGCCCGATGCGTTTCTTCGATCAGCTGGAATAGCAAGATCCAGGTCAATCAAGAACGAATACGGGGAAGGGTTGTTGTTATTCTCGTTGATTATGGGGTTATTTTTTGATATATCTCTATGGAGGATCTCGGCTTTGCGTAGTAGTGACTCGTGGCCCTCGATACAGTCTTCCAATGCAGTAAGGAGGGCCACGCGCGAGCTAGCCTTGTAAATAGGCCGACCATAGTCACTAACAAGAACACGCCGATGGATACGATTTGTTAGCGTGCTGGGGTCAACTTTTATCGGAGACTCCGAGCGAGATCGCTTGCTTGATGGTAGGGGCGCGCCGGTTTGGCTAGATGACCTCTTCTGACCGGTGACGCTATCTTGCGAGATGCTAAGCGTGCCCAAATCCCGCGGCAGATCCAGTTGTTGCGACCGGTAGTTAGAGGCCTTCGTAATGTCCAATCCCTTTCGAATGCCGTGTTGGATATCATCGACGTCGCCGTTGGGGAGACGGACAGTCTCGTGGTGATAGTACCTAGCTACATTGGAGACACCCGAAGGCCTTGTAGCCCCGAGAGAAGTTCGATAGCGATATTTTGGAGATCTAAACAATAGTTAGAGAAAGCCGTACATCGAAGTCAACATATCTACCTTCATCGCCAAGTTGATCAAAGGCCTCTCCCGAGTAAGGGATGTCTTTGCTCTCGCAGAGAGAACTAAACGACGCAAGGAAAGCCTCGAGGCCGCTACCGATGGGATTGTTTCTGATGATTTCTGACCGATCCTGATCTGCCATGGTAGATCAGGGTAAACTATAAGGAGGTTAATTAAGAATGGGATTTGGAGATTTGAGAGAACGATACGACGCAACACAATGCTAGAGAACTAGCGAGAACCAGGCTTTGTCCTGAATAAATACGGAGAATAGGGTTAGCGTTGGTGCTAGTGCTAGGGCAACGGAAGCGGCTTATCCCCGATTTCTAGCGCTACACGCGCCGCCTTGCCCCTCCAAAATGATCGACAACGCGGGGTTCCCTTCATTGGCAGCGGATGTAGAATCAGTACCAATTACAATACCATGAGGCGATAAACACATATGGAAGACCAAGCAAACAAACTGGCCGTTATCTATTATGCTTCTTCCCATGCTATTCCTATATCTCCTATAATGCTAGCCTGTCGTCGCTTGAACCGCTTCTTTCGCGTATGTAGTAGTCATCCCTTATTAGAAAGCCCCCTAATAAGAAATGTGTATACAGAGAAACCAGCAGCCATGACGCTTAACACGACACCTATGAGTACGACAGTGGCGATCGCTGTCACGGACCAGGTCCCGTCTTTAACGGTGTATATGTCGACCAAGGTGGTCACCAGACCTATGGTCGCGTTAAGGATTCCAGGTCTTCTATGTATTAGTATTGCCATTGATAAGCTGGCATTGTGTTATATACTTACAAGAATATCTTATTATTCGGCCAAATATAGCTGGATGCCACCACGGCCAAAAGGTTGCATTTCCCGGAAAATTCATATACCTCGATAACCAATTGACTATAACGGGTTCGCGCAGATATCGGACTGGAATCGATTTTAATTTTGGTTACTCAACTTTGCGCTCGGCGGCTACCACTGAAGTAGGGTACACGGCGGCAAGGATATATAGAGGTAAGACACATAAAACCAAGTGTGTGGAAATAAGCATATGGAGGCATTCGCATAGAGGCAAGTGAAGAGAAGGAAGAGAAGCAAGGCACATGGGTGCATGGAGGCACAAGCATAAGATACGGGAGCACACGGAAGCAATGCATATAGAAGCCGATACACGAAAACATGTTTATGGACACAGGCTCGGCTATATTAAAGATAGCACCGCGGCCGCACCTCCAGGGGACTCCCACAACAACAAGTTACGAAAACGGAAGATTCCCCCAGCGACGGGCCATGAATTCGGAAGACTTACACAATAACAGGTCACAAAAATGGAAGCCCATTCTCACAACGAGAAGCATCCGAAAATGTATGTCCCACAACAACAGGTTACAAAAATAGAAGAACTTAATTACTACCATATATTATTTTCTCCATATGGCCCCTCAGCTGCTTCATCTTATTTTCCAGGTCAGCATAGCCCAAACTAGCCATTCTATACACCACCCCCACTAGGAAAATACATGTACAAACTAGCGGGACAGATGTTTCCTTTTAAAGACTAAAAACAAAGATTTTGATAGCATCATCATCCATTACAGAAAACCCTTTACTATAACTCAAAATTAATTATTAAGAGAACAACTAAAGATAAAATGCAGGCATATATAACTTTCTCAGCCATATCCAAATAAATAAGAAAAATAAATGGCAACAGTCCTTGCAAAAACTTCCACCATCGACATGATCGTTTCTATTCATACATTCAACATCGAAGCGACCACAAATCAAGCTACATCTCTTACACATCTTCATATATATCAATAACCCTATTAATATAGGTATAACTGGGTTTTAAGCAGCATAGTTCAGGCCAACTCTCCAAGGCTATAATGATTTCTAACATATCAAACACCTAAAACAGCTGGATATATGCTAGTCTAGAGAGTAAATATCCCTTATATTTGCCGTTGAAAACATCGTCCAGGGCTCGAAACGCCTTAAGAACGCGGGGATCCCAATTAGGCAGACTAAATCCATACTCGCCCAAAAGCTTGGCGACTCTATACAATGACAGTGTATATCATCACCGTTTTCATAAACCAGGACTATGGTTAAAGCCAGGAATAGTCATATTAGCGATATTACTTGAAATCAAGCTTGAAAAGAGTGCAGCGGTTTAAGGGTAACATTGAAAAGGAGAGGAAAAAAGACATATTTTTAACATCTTTCACTCCCTTGTCATTCTTTGTGCTTTGGCTAGTGACTTCAAGAAATCGTTGATCTCGGTACACGCGGTATCATCCCAACAGTTCTTAATGTCATACCAGCAATCAGCAATCAGCCACCAATGCAATATTATTACATTGTTTATTCGAAAGCGTCGTTAGCCTAGCCACTATTAGAAAGTGGTAGTCCAAGTCATCGCACATGGTACCCAGTAGCATCCATATCGAGAGGTTGGAACTCGGAAAGCCTGTACTTGAGGAGAAAGATTACCATGAACTAGGGATTCTCGATCATGTAAAAGTCCGTATGATAGTCTATCGAGCCTTTAGGCAATGTAGCGCAAACTCTGCGAGATTCCTTGCGTTTATCATCACTAACTAATGTAAGAGCAATAGGCTAGCCCGGTATAGTATTGTCTGTCAATATAATTATCTGAACTCGCGTTTCTATCAGAAGGCCGAGCCCTGTGGCTCACCAAACTACCTAGGATAATACATATCTACCTACTTATAATCGAGCCTAATCCAACTAGACATGCCGCATCAAAGTAAGACCTGTATTGGAGGCCAGTTCATCCCTTATTAGTGGTATGTGCTGCTAATGTTTCATGAATTGGATTTGGCTCTGACCTACTAGATCGAGAATCATTGACCAGGTCGTGCTCTTATTTGGAACATGGCTAGAGTAGACTGCAGCCATACCTATGATGAATCCTTACTTTGTCCTTTACTACAACCAGCATGACATCTGGAGATCGCGGAATAACGGGTATCGCGCAAATTCAAGCTCGCAGGCAGCACGTTTGATAACTCTAATCAAATGGAACTCAAGAAGTGGCAAGCATAGGATGCCAAAGCCTCGATTGGATTAATCCAACTAATCATCCATGTCTGCATGGGCTCCGCCATCCTTTATTCGGGATCTGGGTTAACTTGTTTGCATCGACATATTAAATGAGAAGATACATATGCAACTCATCGGGAAAAGGGACAGATATGTTGTCCAGACGGGTTTCGTTCCGGACAAGAACCTGAAAGGGACTGAGTAGATATAGGTAGTCTCCTGGTCAAGGGCTGCTTAGAGGAGACCGCAATTTCTGTTCAAGAGTGGAATCAGCCAAGGTCTCTCAAGTTCTTCCTGTCTTTGATAGCCTAATATTTTCTTTGCTTTGAAGGATCATGTCTTGGGAGACAGGGAAGATAAGCGGGCGGTTTAGAAGTACGTAGCAATAGGTCCTAGTCTTCGCAAAGATTTTCATGAGAGAAGCGACTCGACGTGGCTATACCTGACACTATAGTTAACTGGTTACTATTTATGCTGATTGATTTCTTACTGCCACGTACTATCGAGGGAGTCTACCGGCAAACGAGCGACAGGCACAAGACAGGGGCAGAGAAGTGTGGTTTCATGCTGCTTGATGAAAGACACAAGCCTCGACCTCTCCATTAGGTTAATCTTTTCCAGTCTGTTCTTTCCAAGAGCGATGACGAGAAGGAGCGCATGCGCAGACGTTGTGACATTGGCCACCAACCAAATCAACTTGGTATAGCTGATATGTTTCCATTGCGTCAAGCCATGTTTGGCGGAGTTCAGGCCGCCCCTGATAACAGCCATTCCGAGGTGATTGGCGTCCGCTATTAGCTCGCGATCAGACGAGGTCAAACCATACTTCTGGATATTTTCTGCTTTCCGTCGTACGTCACGTCCTTGGATAAAATCTTCTGCTACGCCTGCACCACGTAGCCTAAGCTCGGCTTGTAGCAACTCGGTAAGATGTTGACTTTCGATGATAAGTCCTTCGATTTCCTCGTTGTTGAGTTCTCCGTAACTTGTCCATAAGGGACTTGACTGGACTAGAGTGGGCATGATTTTTAGGCTTTCATCGGCCATAAACTTGATATGATGATGCTTTGCTGCGCCTTCAGGTGCACTCCGTGGCGATATCCTGCTGATAAGTGATCCCTAGTTGGGCTGGTGTAGAATATGCGGGGTACTGATTAAATCCGAAGTAACTCCGGACCAAAGGAAAAATCTCGTGTGCCATCGCGTGTCTTCACGAATCTTCTGGCTTAATGGTATAATTATATGTAGTATCAGCTACATCCTCCACGAGCTGAAAACGTCCAGGTCTTGCAGTATCATTTCTTTATATTAATTTAAAAGGTGAGAAACAGGGAACTTCTGTTAAATTCGGGATGGTTGACAATATATGTAGTAAACTGCTTTACACAGTAGCCGTGCCCTAAGCTTAGGCTAATGTGCGCCTAGCTCCATATCCATGACTGCTCTCATTCGAATCTCAGTGTGCCTTTCGGATATATGCGCACCCATATGAAGAAAAGCGGACATTTGACTCGCCTGATACAGGATGTCCTAGGGAGTATAACCAATGGGGGCCATGTCTTAATGACCATCAGAGTCCCAACCTCATCACTTTCAAACTGAACACGCCTATTCTCATCGCTCTCGACTATCCTAACGGGTATGGATATGCTATAGAGTACACTGTCTGGAGCTCTCACGCGGCCAAATTCCAAATGGACTAACAGCGCCTCCCAGTCACAATTGCCAAACGGAAAGCGCTGCGGGCTTCCCAGGTAAGATCGTATTCACGAAGCATTTGCTTTTGACCTTGCATACCAGGCTTGCGATCTCTGTAGGGAGCTGAAAGCGAAATGCGACGAGGGACGGCCATGCAAGAATTGTAGGGACAAGCAGGCGAAATGCTATTATCAAGACCTGCCAGCAAAGCCGTAAGCTTTAATTAGTCAAGAATGGTTTGTAACTAATATAGAAATAGAAAGGATATTATCCTCGATGCGATTTGTTCTTTGGAGGAAAGATTAACTGAGATCTTTCAAGCAAAACTAGAGGACACGGAAAAAGAAATATTGGCATGTGTGAGAGGGCTCATACTATACGAAGAGCCTGACTCTAGGGCATTCGCCTCTGTCGAATAGATCGGAGAAGTTATACGGGAAAACATGCAAGATGCCCTGGCAGACGAACTATCCATACCTATCCGTTATGCGGTTTCGAATTGGTCATCTGTCCGTGAATTGGTGCGTAATTCGTCCTCCCGGGTCGACTACTGGAGCATATCATCACGGAGAGACGCCAATGAGGTGATCCATCTATTAGTTGCATCCCCTGTTTCCCTTATTGATGGATGGAGCCAACCTTCTGCTTTGACGCCGCCACCTTCTAACGATTGGCATGGGCGTAACCTTAATGTTAAACAGGATCCTCGGTGGAACCCGGAGACGGTACGGAAATACGTACGGAGTTTCAAGGACAATGTTCTCAGCCTTTATCCCCTTATCGTCCCTGCGGAGCTTGATATCATGGTCGCGGAATTTCTATACGAGCGATTTTATATAGACATCTATAGTCGGGTTATCCCTCCTCTTGAGGCTTAATCGGCAGGCCAGAAGAGGAAGCGATCGTTTGTGATGGATGAGCGATATACCTCCATTTCAATTCCGAACCACGAGCGTCTCTTGCGGACCGAGGAAGACGCTCTTATTCTACTCGTCCTCGCTCTTGGTGACGTCTGTCTTCGCCGAGGCAAGATCTCCGATGTTGCTGGGGAATCCAAAGCACAATCTCATAACCATTCTCAATCAACACCCAACTCACCGATTTCACCGGAAGAAGACAGGGATGGAGACATACACGCAAGCGCAGGCCGACATTCTTCTCTACCAGGCGCTACTATGCGCGAGATTCCCTATCCACATTCAGAGGTGCTAGACCTAGGTGGGATGCCCAACTTGGACTCTTTGGACTATTTCACGCTTGCGGTGGGCGGTCGCTGCCAGCACCAGAACGTATGCAATCACGTCTGCATCCATCTCCTTGCTGGCTTGTACTACGTTAGTCTAGGACGCCTTCCGGAGAGTTGGTCCTACATTTTTCTAGCAAGCCAGAGAATACAAGCTATCGTCCAACGGTCTGCACCCCAATCCTACTGCCTATATTTAAGACGGGTATACTAACTACAATAGCACCTTTAATAAACTACTTCTCTCTCCAATGGGTAATTCATATGCTGGAGAGTCGACCGAGGATAACCAACTCATCATTAATTTTTGGACATGCCTGGGATTAGAGAGGTAGATGTTCTTTGATATGTCGTACTGCATTTGCTATTAACCTTGGTCTTTTAATTAGTGATATTCGCGTTACATTGCCTATACCTCCGTCGGGCCTCCAACAGTACGAAGCGAAGATGCCGTATCCGAACCTAGAGCTTGCCACGAGTCGAGGCGTTTCCCAGCTTGTCATAGGGTGTTACGTAGCTCAGCTGTATCTTCGGAAGCAGCTGGTATCTGTGCACAGTCCATTGAAATATACAAGATGCACGAATCGAGAAGACGCCATTATAGAGCTGCAAGGGGCACTCAAGAACTCCAGAGATAAGTGGGTGCCTCCAAGTTCGCAATGGAAGGACGGCGACCCTCCGCCTAGTGATGCGTTATCCGCCTGCCTTCGCGCGAGGTACTGGGACATACAAGTTGCTCTTTATCTTCCTTTTCTTGAAGTTGTGCTCGAAAGGAAACCTACCCCTCCTGGTCTCTACCGGAGTATTCTAGCCTCTAATGCAGACAGCATAATGGACTCTACCACGATATCATTTGTCAAACTGGCCATCGAAGCACTGTTCGAGAGCATACAGGCTTTTCGGGGATTGGATAAACAGCACCTAATAATCTTTGGCCTGCCACGGACGGCTCAGACGTACGTCATCATACTATGCCCACTTTTCAATCTACTCATACTAACGATCTAGTCAATGTGAAAATCTCCTGGTGCTGGCTGCCTGCTCCAAGAACGATATCCTCAGCAGGTTCATCGACCGAAAGATACTGCGCGCTCTATTTAAGTGGGTCATATCATTGTTCCAGAGGATCGCTTATCCGACCAGTGCGCTTCAGGCTGAGATGAGTAGCCTCATTCGCCTGGCGGACTACCTTGATCTCATGCATGGTGACAAATGAGACGGCGCCGACGCCACCATCTTTATAGAAGGCATGTATAATATTTGTGCCAATAAGACTGAGCAATGGTGCTTGGTGTGTATATTATGGATAATATCATTGTAATTGTCGATAGGAATGCGGCCAAGGAGATCTGCAGTTAGATGGATTGAAGGATAGTCAACAGGATCATGGCAAACGCCGGGCGTCTAAGATACGTACCGATATCCTTTGTATATAAATAGAAGAGATTCCCGCCATCAACGGATGGAGGGAATAGTACGCAGCACGGCCCCCGAGACCATTGTGAATTATTATTCGATTCGCTGCACTATTAGCCAAGCCATAACCCCACCTTGTCACAGTTGGCCAACACCATGAACCGTGCGACGATATAGGGGATGCTTTGCATCTTCGTGTCTTTAACAGGACACCCTAATGTGATAAACCCAACCATGTTTTTCGGTAAGTATTTGAACTTCTTATCTACATCGGCAAATAATAGTGCCTATTAAATAAGCAGTTAATGAGAAAGCAGAGATGTATAACTTAGAATATATTTTACATATTATATGATAAGTCTACCAAGACTATGCCCGATAAAAATAATCGGATAGTCGGGTATATCATTACAGAAGTTATGCAGAGCATTTATAAGGTCCTTTCCATAAAGATGAAGACGTGTTTTGGGGGCATTTGCATGCCACCTCGACTCGTAACTGTAGACCATGATTCGCGCGTTAGGTACGATGGCAGGAAGCATCTCGAGATCTTTCAGCCAGTGCACAGGCGGTTGTCGCCCACTTTTGTCCTGCCAAGTCCACGACCAGACTACATTCGAGCCTAGACCGTGCACAGCGACGATGCTAGATCGGGGGGAGGGAGGTTAGGTTCGTAGAGCGGGAAGGGGCTCAGGAAGATTCACTTGACTTTCACCGGCTCCTCAGCAGCATCGGTGGGTATATGCTTATATCGATTCTTCGCTATTGATCTAGCCACGATAAGCCATCAATTCATGGAATCCGGGTACTGTCAAAATGGGGTTAAGGAAATATATTGAGTAACTATAATCTTTTTACGATCTGCGTGCCGTATCCTCCCCTCAATCTCTCAGGGAGAAGCTACTCTTCTTTATGCTGTTGACAGTAGTACATGATATTCAGTACAGCTTCCTTTCTTGGATACGAGATTGCTAAGAGCTGTGTTGGTGCCTTATATATATTACAGCACCTACAACGCTTCCTTTAAGCCTATCATCTTTCATCCATACATATGTTAGTAATGGCTTCCTATCAGGATGATACAAGTGTCATAACAGGTACAAACATGTCGCCAACGATGGAAAAACAACACAACAAGTTGCTTCTGCTTTTCGTGGTCTCGTATCGATGGGGGGGGAACTTGGAATGGAGCCACCAAGCATCCAGGTACGTCGTCCCGTCCACCGCGTGGCATTCGTACGTGGAACTAAGTCAACGCGCAGGTACCTCCATTCTCCATCGTAGGTCCTTTCGCCGCGGCTGGTCTGATCGTCTTCTGGTTTTGTTCCATCTTTGTATATAATTGCGTGGTGACAATGGCGTATAAAAAGAAACGATTCCGCAATATTAAATATAATCCAGGAAGACTTTAAACTACTCGTTTATCTACTGATTCACATTCAAATATAATCAATTACCTAATAAGTGTTTATTAATCTTATTAATTACTTCAGTAATTATAATAAATATCATTTTCAAGCAAGATAATTTAAGAAAAAAGGATTCCTGATACGTACCTATACATCTTCCTATATCGTAGTCTTTACCCCTCTTTGGCTGCAATGTGTGTTCCAAGGCTAGCCAATACCCAATCAACCAATTAGCTAGTAATAGCTTCGGATAAGCGCTAAATCGTAGCCTAGATCTGTGTCAGTAAAATTCATTATGTTGCTGGATATATAATGAACTATCTAGGCTTGTTTACTAGTTTGCCCCACGATTTTAGCTTCCTAGTCTTCTTTAAACCCATCCCACTTTCGTCGTAACTTGTTAGTGTATCGGCACGATACGCACCCTACACCGGCACCTGTGGCAATCGCCCATAATGGGGCCCAATGGTATGCCCCATATTCACCCGTTAACGCTAGCAACGCACTGATGATCACCATCGCCATCTGGTACAGAAACACGATCACGTTCAGGACTTAGGAAGATTGTCCCCGCCGAAGACGTTCCCGATAATACCACTGTCGAGTACGTTCCCCACCACCGAAGACGAGTCCCGCTAACCGCGATTATTATGGCAGCATCATCGCAATCCACGGCCTAGATACCGAGTCGCCGCGAACATGGGTTTTCGATACGAAAGACGGAAGCCGCATTGTGAACTGGCTGCAGGATAGCGATATGCTACCGGCTGCCGTCCCAGATGCCAGGATTTACACGTACGACTGGGATGCGAAAGTTTTCGACAATGCGCCCGTCCAAACGTTACTGAGCCACGCCGACAATCTCCTCAGCCTTATAGCGGTAGAACATAGTACTTCGGGTCGATCGATCATCTTCATCGCATCTTGTTTTGGCGGACTTGTCCTAGCTGAGGTATGCTATGTTGCGGATACACAAGGCCCCAGCTAATCTCGGTAGGCCATCTGTCGGGCCGCCCAGGAGGGCAGCAAATACCGCCAAATACTTCAGTCCACCATCGGCATCGTCTTCTTAGCCACTCCATTCTCCGGAACAGACGCAGCTCGTCCCGCATCGTGGCTCGTAGTCATAAAGGGAATTATGGGTAAAGAGGCGTCGGGTCAATTGATCAAGGATCTTGAGGAGCGCCATGCTTTCGTTCGCGAGCGAGTCCAGAAGTTTGCCGAAATCGCTAACGACAATGCCATCCGATTGCCTATCTGGTGTTTCTTCGAAACAAAGAAAACCAAAATCGCAAAAAAGATCCTTCCAACACGGATTTTAGATACGTTGTCACACGGATCGATAGTAAGATTACAAGCCACCGCACTACGGAATGTATATTCTAATATCTGCAGCTCGTCACGGAGTCTTCGGCCTGTCTCCATGGGTTTCATCGTCGGGGTCTCGGCAAAGCTCACGTAATGATGAACAAGTTCGAGGGAAAGGACTGCCCTGATTTCATACAAGTCAAAGAAGCCATCCAGTCCATACTGGAAGAGGCACCAAACACCCTAAAACGCCGAGTGAAAGGTAATATTGTTTTACTTCTGTTGGTTTTTAGAACATCGCATTCTCACAGTGGCGCAGATACAAAGGAGACTCACTTTATGGTTCCATTCGGACGTAACGAGAACTTCGTTGGACGCGAATCCATCCTACAACAGCTCCTTAGCAGAATCCCCCCGAGCACGATCCAGGACGACTGCCAGCGGACCGCCCTTGAGGGCCTCGGAGGCATCGGCAAGACCCAGATCGCCCTCGAGGCCGCCTATCGCGTCCGTCACAAACATCCCGACTGCTCCGTCTTCTGGGTTCCTGCCGTCGATGCCACCAGTTTTGAAAATGCCTATCGTGACATTGGTCGCCAGCTTGGGGTAAAAGGAATTGAAGATGACAAGGCAGATGTGAAGATGCTCGTTAGGGTTGCCCTTAGCCACGAGAGCGCCGGCAGCTGGCTCTTGGTCATCGATAACGCCGATGATCTCAAGTTATTTGCCGATGCGACACTTTCAGACTATCTCCCATTCAATCGGAACGGCTCCATCCTTTTCACAACGCGGAATCACGAGGCTGCAGTTAGGCTCGACATCCCACAACAGGATATTATGAATGTAACTAAGATGAACAATGACGAAGCAACGAATCTGCTACGAGCCGGGTTAAAGGAAGATCAGATACGCGACGCAGAGAGCATAACACACCTGTTGGGATTTCTCGCCAATCTTCCCCTGGCTATCAAGCAAGCATCAGCTTACATGGCTAAGACGGGCATGTTAACTTCGAAATATCTTCAGCATTGCCAGTCAAGCGATAAAACCATGGTTAAGCTTCTCAGCCAGGACTTCGAAGACCGTAATCGATATAAGAACATAAATAACCCAATAGCTACAACCTGGTTGATCTCGTTTAACCATATTTCCCGAGATTATCCACTCGCTACACGATATCTAAGATTTATATGTTATCTCGCAGAGAAGGATGTGCCAACATCGTTACTCCCTCCAGGAGAGGACGAGCTAGAATCCGATGAAGCGATAGGGATACTGAAAGGATACGCTTTTGTTATAGAACGTAAAGAACCCGACTCGTTTGATATCCATCGACTCGTTCGGCTAGCCATGCGCAATTGGCTGCAGACAAATGGAGAGTGGCAAAAATGGGCGATAGATGCAATTCAGCACCTTACCGACAAGTATCCATTTCCTATGCACGAGAACCGGAGTATTTGGATGAGATACCTCCCACACGGACAGTTGGTATTATATCTTCGAAATAAGTTTGCTGATAAAAAGACTGATCTACTTTTTAATATCGCGGGGAGTTATTCCATGCTTGGAAAGTACAACGAGGCAGAACAGATGTACCGGCAGACACTGGAGCTGAGGGAGCGGATGCTGGGCAGAGAGCATCCCTCCACACTTGCCAGCATGAATAACCTCGCACTTGTTCTTGATAGCCAGGGGAAATACAAAGAGGCAGAGCAAATGCATCGTCAGACACTGGAGCTGAGGGAACGGATACTGGGCAGAGAGCATCCCGACACACTTGGCAGCATGAATAACCTCGCAGGAGTCCTTCGAAATCAAGGGAAGTACGAAGAGACAAAACAAATACATCGTCAGACATTGGAGCTGACGGAGCGGATACTGGGCAGAGAGCATCCCGACACACTTGACAGCATGAATAACCTCGCACTTGTTCTTGATAGCCAGGGGAAATATGAAGAGGCAGAGCAGATACATCGTCAGACACTGGAGCTGAGGGAGCGGATGCTGGGCAGAGAGCATCCCGACACACTTGACAGCATGAATAACCTCGCACTTGTTCTTGATAGCCAGGGGAAATATGAAGAGACAAAACAAATACATCGTCAAACACTGGAACTGAGGGAGCAGATACTGGGCAGAGAGCATCCCGACACACTTGTTAGCATGAATAACCTCGCACTTGTTCTTAATAGCCAGGGGAAATACAAAGAGGCAGAGCAAATGCATCGTCAGACACTGGAGCTGATGGAGCGGGTGCTAGGCAAAGAGCATCCCTCTACACTTGGCAGCATGAATAACCTCGCAGGAGTCCTTCGAAATCAGGGGAAGTACGAAGAGGCAGAGCAAATACATCGTCAGACATTGGAGCTGAGGAAACGGATACTAGGCAAAGAACATCCCGACACATTTGCCAACATGAATAACCTCGCAGGAGTCTTTCAAGATCAAGGGAAGTACGAAGAGGCAGAGCAAATACATCGTCAGACATTGGAGCTGAGGAAACGGATACTAGGCAAAGAACATCCCGACACATTTGCCAACATGAATAACCTCGCAGGAGTCTTTCAAGATCAAGGGAAGTACGAAGAGGCAGAGCAAATATATCGTCAGACACTGGAACTGACGGAGCGGATACTGGGCAGAGAGCATCCCGACATACTTGGCAGTATGAATAACCTTGCAATTATTCTTAATAACCAAGGGAAATATAAAGAGGCAGAGCAAATATATCGTCAGACACTGGAACTGAGGAAACGGATACTAGGCAGAGAGCATCCCGACACACTTGCCAGCATGAATAACCTCGCAGTTGTTCTTAATAACCAAGGGAAATACAAAGAGGCAGAGCAAATACATTATCAAACATTGGAACTAAAGGAGCGGATACTGGGCAGAGAGCATCCCGACACACTTGCCAGCATGAATAACCTCGCAAGAGTCGTTCAAAATCAGGGGAAATACAAAGAGGCAGAACAAATATATCGTCAGACACTGGAACTGATGGAGCGGATACTGGGCAGAGAGCATCCCGACATATTTAGTAGCATGAATAATCTCGCAGGAGTCTTTCAAGATCAAGGGAAATGCGAAGAGGCAGAGCAAATATATCGTCAGACATTGGAGCTAAGGAAACGGATACTAGGCAAAGAGCATCCCGACACACTTGCCAGCATGAATAACCTTGCAGTTATTCTTAATAACCAAAGGAAATACAAAGAAACAGAACAAATACATCGTCAGACATTGGAATTAAAGGAGCGGATGCTGGGTAGAGAGCATCCCTCCACATTTGCCAGTATGAATAACCTTGCAATTATTCTTAATAACCAAGGGAAATACAAAGAGGCAGAGCAAATATATCGTCAGACACTGGAACTGATGGAGCTGATACTGGGCAGAAAGCATCCCGACATACTTGCCAGCATGAATAATCTCGCAAATGTTCTTGATAGCCAGGGGAAATACAAAGAAGCAGAACAGATACATCGACAGACACTGGAGCTGAGGGAGCGGATACTGGGCAGAGAGCATCCTGACATACTTGGCAGCATGAATAACCTCGCAAGAGTCCTTCAAAATCAAGGGAAGTACGAAGAGGCAGAGCAAATACATCGTCAGACACTGGAGCTGAGGGAGCGGATGCTAGGCAAAGAGCATCCTTCTACATTAAGAAGCAAAGCGAACTTAGATGCTTGCTTACAAGCCAAGATAGGTAAGGGATTATGACAAGTTTTGACCAAGGACTAGATGGCTTTGTAAGTAGAAATCCTCCTAATTTTTTTAAGGAGCTTACCGACAAATATAAGATATCACACCAAGCTATTATATACACTTTACCACAGCATCCCTGCCTTTAATAACGTGCCTTTCTTTTCTTTGCCTTTTTCGTACGTGGCTTATGCTCTTTGATGAGATTGGGGCTCATCTGCCGCTCCGGAACCCACATGTCCTCGCTGTCTGGACGGCCCATCCATCTTACACGATACTCTATCCCTCCATTCCGTCTACAGGTACCTAGAACCCTCACACCCAAGTGGAATCCTTTAAACTCCACCTCAAACCTTTGAAAAAGCTCGTCGTCCAAGACGTTCTCTCGAGGCACCCACCAACAACTACCATCATCTGACCACTTAATAAGGAATAAGTTCCTTCCCAATCTCTCAAGAATGCAGTCAATCGCATAGCTTAGGTTGCTATCGTTACTGGCATGTTCTGGCTCGTCGGGCTAAGCAGACTAGCCAAAGTTGCAATGATGCCTTCCATCGGTTCCGGGAGAAGCTGATCATTCCGAAGGGATGGATCAATCAGATCTACTAGGATATTGCAGGCCAGCTGATAAAGAGGCAAAAACATATCATTCATTATAGGTAACAATCCATTTGCGTTGGGAGAGTTAGGTAAGGGAGAGACAGCCAATTTCATGGTTTAGTATATTCTTAAATATAACATCTTAGTCCATATCTATGTACCCTCATCCACTATGGACCATTACTAAATGGACATACCAGGAGACAAACCCATTGACTATTCTGGGTTCCGAATTTTCTGCTTGTTGGTAAGTAGGCAAGGGAAATAATATTTGAAATTCAATGCTATACACCAAATTAGTATAACATATAAGACTATTAAGAGTGGAACATATATATCCATATAATATATAAAATAGTGCCGAGGATATATAATAAGTTTTATAATATTTAAGCCATTCCTATACGTTTCATAATGGCATATATATTGATATAAACTGGGCACATTCTCGGCATGACATTGGCTAGTCTTGTTTGTCCAACTAAATGTAACAATTCATATGGCTGATAAGCTTGGCATTGGTAACCAATTTTGAGCTATAGATCATATAGAATAACTAGGACAATGTCAATTAGGGGTTCTAATTGAGTATATATATCTTCCCATGGATTCTCTCTGCGTGATTTACTTCAGTGGTAAGGATTTTTAACAATAAACTCCCCCTTTTCTAGACATAGATATTTGGGATATGGAAATGGCTAATTGAATGTTGTTGCCTTAGTATGTCTTACCTTATAATATTTAGTTAAGATGTTCTGAGAGTAGTATGGTATTCCATATAGAAGATAACGAATTTGCATTTGCTGAGAATTGCTGGTAATTTGATATCCTATTTTCTTCTTTTCCTTATCTTTTTCCACTTCGCCCTTGCCATGAGTCATAATAGGTATATTTGTCAAATAGCCTAGGAATGTGTAAATATAAAGACGCGAGTGTACATCGCAGTCTAGGACTTTACACTCGATAAGACTCTTTAAAAGCTTAGATAGTAATAGTTAGAATAAGAGAGAGGGTTGAGCTGCCGCTCGGAGATGATCGACGCGTTCGAAATATTTAGCTCTGTTCTTTTCTAATTGTAGCTGCGATAGCGTCCTTAATAGATTATTTATCTTTGAACGCAATCGGGTCCTCTCTTTGCTGTCAGAAGAAGTGTTGATGTAGTGGCGGAGCATTGCTACGTCTTTCCGTCATTCAAACTCGCGACACTCCTCCACGGTGATGTCGACAGGGGCATTTGCATCCTTACTCATCGATATATCTCAGAGTATAGCAAAAAGCTGTTCATTTCGTCCTGCCTCATTTCCAAATGCCAAGGACATAAGATCAGCGCGGACGCGATGTGACTGATAGCTCGACTCGAAGACGCTCGTAGTGTGGAACAGGATGTGGTTTTGTAAAGCAGAAGATAGGGCCCCTAAAGTAATGAAGTAACCTGAGTTAATAATGCCCATCGTGGCTTGTCCAACTATGGAAAGTAGAGCGGGGGCAGAAAAATAGGAAGGAATTTGGGAAACATACCATCAAATCTAGCTCCAACCAACACGGAGACTATAAAGTCGCGAGTGGCTGCGGCAACCAAGAGCGTTCGATGCCATACTTTATTGAACGATTTATACGTCATAGGAAATATAGGCTGGCCGTGAAATTTCTGCTTCCATTTCAAAGGGATGAAATTAACGGACTCCAAGTTAGGCCGGTCGAATATCTCGTTAATCGTTGCAAAGCTAAGATCGAAGACATTCTCCTAAATGGCACAGACAAGAACTAGACTTACCAGGCAGAATAAACCAATTAATAACAACATGATGGAAAAACTAACCCTAGACACATCATCAATGACACATATAACTTACTATACAACGAGAGATAGGACTAGGTAAATAACGTAATATACCAACCGCCGGCACGCAAGCAACTCGTCTTGGATGTTTCCTTGATCTTGTTCCTCCTGATACCAATTATAACAATAATCTTCGTTCTCCCCGGATTCTCTGGATGATGTAAAACGGCAACCTGAAATTGCGAAGAGGTCAAGTTCATCAGCGTACCAGGCCGGAAGCCTCCGATAGCAGCCAAGAGGACCATGGCATGAAACGACACCCTCGTCATAGGCTTACAGGGTATGTCATTGGAACGTGACCATAGGGTATGGAGAGCCACATCGACATCGGTGCTTGTCATTTCGGTTTTCTCATAGGTTGGGACGGTCTCCGGCTCGATCTCAGGAGCTAACTCGACGAACACCCACTACCAGGAAAAGGAAGATTAGCTGGGGGGTTGGATGGGAATGACAAAGGAGATAAGTGGATTGCGTACTTCGACGATACGATATGCCGGGCCTTCTCTGCTACTCTCATCCTTGCTGATCCATCGTAATCGCCAGGTTTCTGCTTGGGAAGGGCTGTTATGACACCTGTATCATCCTGATAGGAAGCCATCACCAACACATGTATGGATGAGAGATGATAGGCTCAAAAGGAAGCGCTGTAAGCGCTGTAATATACATAAGGCACCAACACAGCTCTTGGCTGTCTCGTATCCAAGAAAGGAAGCTGTACTGAACATCATGTACTACTGTCAAACAGCATTAAGAAGAGTAGCTTCTCCCTGAGAGATGGAGGGAAGGAAGATACGGCAAGCAGATCGTAAAAAGATTATAGCTACTCAATATATTGCCTTAACCCCATTTTGACAAGGGCAGTCTCTTCTTAGAAGCCTCATGACGTGATGCTCGCCCGAAGCAACAAGCCTCCGCCAGACCTCTGTCAGGCTGAAGGCCGAGCTCACCATCCTCCTTGATTCGTATTCGCTAGAATCAAGGATGGGGCGCCTCTGTATCGACGTTTCGGCATAGGTACGTAAGAATGCTCGGAAAGGCGCTTGAGCTTCACTCGTCTCCGGATGCTTCATAAAAGTCAACCAGGCATTTTGGCTGTCGATTCCTAGGTCATCGCAGAATCTGCATTCCGTAATGAGCGAGCGTTCCTAGTTAGAAGACATGGGAGAAGACAGAAAGGGCTCACTATATCCATATATACCATAGGCAATTACACTCCTTGAACATGTCTTCTGCGACAAAAGGCTTATCATCGATCGGACGCGATGAATATTCCTCAAAATGAGTAAAAGCCGCCTTCTTCCTTGCCTCTTGAGAAGAGGAAGCCGGCATAGATGCCGGGAATGAATCAAGAACCACCATATCTCAATGGTAGAGATGGTATGCTTATCCCATCAAATGCATAAAGATTTGGATATAACTAGCTCGGCTTCAGTAAGATAGATAAATGAAAAGTCAAGAAGGAAGCCAACATTTTATAGCTGAAGAGCCAAGTCTTATAGTATATAGTGTGCTTAGACATCGTACCGGTTGAGACCAAAGAAAAGGAATTTATACCGAAAGATGACCAACTAGCTCATCACATCAGCTTCCTTCTTGGTACAGATCGTCAGCAGCAAAGCTAAGATCATAGCCAATCATAGGAAGAATATAATGATAAAGGGAAGAGAGGCATGAACGAAGAAGGCCCAGGATGCTATCCGGAACGGCACGAATAAATAATCCAGGTCCTCGACAGCTCCGTTTCAAAGAAAATGGTCGTCCGGCCCCGCTACAAAACCGAGGGCAGGCGTTTACAGCACAGGAGGCGACCAGGGTAGGCAGAACCCGGAAGGTTAAGTGGACCCGCGCACCGCCACGATAAGTCAGCAGACATGGTCGTGCCGCATGTTCGATATTGCCTTTATTAGGCTATTTAAATTTAAATCAAGATTTGAGGCTGGCTTTTAATTAAGGCCATCTTTATCACTCCAGGGTTCCAGTTCATCAAAATACCTCTTAATTTTGGGATCAAGAGGTTGGAAGAACTGCATGTCACGAACCAACAGCATCAGGCAACAATTGAGAAACCGAAAAAGGAGGCACCAGATCAATCACGGAGGAACTACGGGGGGATGCGATTCTTCTTGTCCACGTGACCTGAGGTGATCTGGATGATCTGGGACCAGATCAACCAGATCACAGTGGTGACAGACTCTAAGGAAAGGAAGGAGGAACAACTATATAACCACAGACATTCCCTATGTATCTTTTTCCATCGCTCTTTAGTTATCAATCTAAGACTATTCTTTCGAGTATAGTGAGAGGACTCCAAGCCTCTCGCACGAACAGAACTTACTTAGTCACTTGGCCTACTATTGATACTGTTACCTTCAAATCAAGACACCCCGGATTAGTCAATCCAGCAACGGCTATACCTCTTTGAGGCATAGGTTCGTCACAACCAGCTCACTTAAGGCTGTATCTTGAGTTTCAGCCTCATTGGGCCACAAGCCCTTACAATGTCCTACAAGTAAAAGTTAAAACTGGGGAATTCTTTTATCTTCGTTTCTAGAATTCATACCTTGTACGTAGCTTGACAAACTTCTTGTAACCGAGCCGAAGTAAAGCAATGGGTGTCCAGCAGATTAGAGTTATCTACACGATATCCGTCGTGTATGTATTCATGGTGATCAGAGAACCAAAGAAGTTCCTGCATGTGAACGTAATTCTTTATTGTTAGAAATGTCGTATCTCGCTTGATGGCTTTTGGCGCCAACTTTGTCCTTCAGCTCCCCTTTGATAAACTTATTTGTTCATTAGTATACACAATGTCTACAGTATAGAGCAAATTGGTCAACTTACCGGGGCCAAAGAATCTTTAACTTCAGCGGGAAGGGTAGTGTGATTCTCCCGTTCCCACGCACCGTAAAATCGGCGTATTTTGTTCCTTATAGAACTAGGAGTCGCCATCCCATTCTCTTTGTCAAGAACACCCTTCGTTCCGCGCCACACCGCTTCGACGAAATGCTTCATGGTTTGCATATCTGTTGGGTCTGATCCTGGGTATTTTTTTAGGTAACTTTTTGTTTTTCTTAGTTGTTACTCTTGCAGGACCACGAAGTGTAGGATACTGACTCACGCATTCCATATCTGAAAGTCATGATCGTATGACTTTTGGCTCCTTCCCTTCAGCTGTCTCTGGACAGGGTGAGGGTCGATTGTCGACCGCTCAGGGAGCCCATTCTATATTGTACGAGAAATGATATCGCTTGGATCTGTGGCTCTCTGGCGAGATGACTTGAGAGAACTCATGATGTATGAGATATGTTTTAGTCAAAAAACTTAGGCAGAGCTAGATAGATTTGGAAACAGTACAATGTAGAGACCAGAGGAGAGATTCTAGAGAAAAGTGCGGAAAGACACCGTATTAATAGAAATGTGTAGAAGAAACGCCTCTGTAGCTGCTAGTCGAGCATATCTACCTCCCCCCCCCCGAGAGGCCAAAAAAAGACAAACTTCCCCTTGGTCCGTTTTCAAGTCCCTTGCTTAAAGTGGGTGTGGCGCATGCAGCGCAGGCAATAATGGCCAGGCACGAAGTGCAGCCTGTGCAGAGGTGCTTAGCACCAGTGCCAGAGTGTGCAGCGCCGGTGCTTGGTTCCCAAAAAGGAAATTTTCCAATGAGCGTTTTCGTGTGGGATAACATTTATACCTAGGTAAAATATACAACTAACGTCGAAGTAACTCTCTCCCATGCAAAATCAACCAATAATATTCTATACCAAAATAATGTTATGCTTTTCTAGCCTATAGCCATCATATGAAGGGACCTTACAGTCCTCCTATGCCTTTTCCATATAGGACAGCATATATTATGCCCAATTTTTCTCAGGATCAATGCTCACTCGAACGAAATCAAACTTGGGTGTAATCGTATGCCAGGGCTTCGCCATTTTCATGTACCCAATCCGCCGATAGATGTTGCTACCGGGGGTCACGGCCGCTAGTATGAGCAATTGAACTAACTCCTCCTTCATCCAACCCGGGACCGCACGCGCTATCGGAAGAAGGAAGCATTCCGCCTGCCTCAAAAGATTTGAGTCACCCGTATTGCTACGATTAAGGCCATTATAATCCATGTAAACATCATATTCATAATCACCTACCGTATATTTTAGGGCCCTTCCCACTCGCTTGCCGAACTCCCACTAGCTTGATTGAGAAGCCGCAAACGTTCTTCTGCCCGCAAGGGCTTGCATGAAGAGCATTCTACGTGAAATACAGGAAAGAGCGATCCCGTAAGTTCGATCCGTGCGTTCTGCACAGCTCCAAATGGATTGCTCTCCGCCACTAGCTCTTCATACGATTCCACACCACTTATAAGTCCGGTGTGGTTCGCATACTGCTTGTATTCAACACAGGTGCCCACCGAGGCCCACGACCAAGAAGGTGCACGACAATCTAGCGAGCATTTAAACCCAGCGCCAAAGCAATACCAAAGTAGTCCTCGAGTAATGGTTGATTTCCACAAGCCAGCCAAGTATTCTGTGCCAAATACTGAGTGACAGAATGCTGCGATTCCCGAAAGCGCGACCAGTCTGTCGCTCGACTTTGTTGTATGAGTTCTAGTATAGAAGCTCAATATAGTGACCCAAAAGTTATGAACATCGTCAAGTGATGTTGGCTGAATCTTTCGCAGGGAAGCCAAAGACCACAGAGGCAAATCGGTATCACGGCGACGAAACCCATGACCCCAAATAGTAAAGTAATAGTCGTCACTATTAACTAGCTCGTTGCTGAATTCCTCGGCACATTCAAAGAACACCAGTTCTTTGCCAAAACTAATATTTCGAGTCGATAACAGGCGCTCTTGACACACCCAACCCCTCCTATTAAGCATTTCGTAGTCAAGTTCATAAAAGTTATTTTGGGCGGATTTGCTGAACACTATTGCAGGTCCCATACCTTCTAACTGAGTCCAGAGTGGAGATAGCTGCGACAAACATCGTTTGGAGAAAAGACCTTCTGATCTTTTAGTCGCGGATGTTGCAGCAAGGTTGCAATATCCATTCCAGTAGATCGAATCCATCACGCCACTTTCCCGATCCCAGTCTTCAGTGGAATCTTGAAGAATACACTAGTACGGTTAATCCGCATTTACGCCTCCATGGATGGGATATGGACTCCTTACCAATGAATCTATCCATAAATACTGCTTCCCTAATTTCAGCGTGGCCATGGCAGCATCCTTGAATTTCTGTGGCATATACGTCTGAGGAATCTTGGCTTTGAACTCTCGTTCATTCTTCGTTGTGGGTTTCAAATTCCCATTACTCTTCTGGGCCTGCCTAGCTTTCCTTGCCGCCCTGAGTTTCTTGAGTTTCCTAGGTTTCTTAGTTTCCTTGTGTTTCCTATGCTTCTTCGTTTCTCTAAACCATCTGTGGCTTAGTGTAACGTATTCGATTTGGGCGTCATTTTCAAAAGAGGTGATGAGACGGAAACGCAAATTGTTGTCCCGTATTTCTTCATTTTCCTTATTTTTTCTTATTTCGATTAACCTTGACGGTGGGCTGCTGTCAAGCCGACGACGGCATGTCTTATGATTCTTGCAATCCTCTAGGCGGCTGGTAATGTACTCCCACGTCTGATGGGAATTTGTGTTATCCGCCGTATAATTGAAGGTAGTTGTATAGTTGGAGATATGGTTTTCAGGTCTCGGTATTATATGGAGATAGGCGATGACTTTTTGTTCTCTGCCGTTGATGGTACAACGAATCTGTGCTTCTGTATTGTATCTTAACATATCCGCAAAACTTTGGAAATCAAACGCAACCTCAGATCCAGTTATATAATTAATATCTAGAGGCTGCGCTCGAAGGGAATCAGGTAAATTTATATTATCCTGTTCCTGTTGCAAATCCATCAATGTCCTAATGCACCACCAGCATCGTCCTTGAACACCTTGAATCAACTCTGCCAAGATGACGGGAAGCGGTGGTGTATATCTACAAATTTGCCACCCTTATCGTGCGCCAATCGTCGAGAAATATTCTATCCGATTCTGTCACAGGATTTGCATATTATTAGGTACCCAGCAGAAGGTATACGCCACAGCTAGCTATCCTCTAATTGACTAGCCAATTAATCTTCATTAACACGACATAAAAATACTAATAATTAATATAACTAAATAGAGCTCATTTTGTATAACCTTCTAATATTGGTTATATTATTATAAAATATCGTGGAAAAGAACGCGAAAGAAAAAAGTCGAGAACTGCAGGACAATTCTGAGGATCTCATTGGCTCCTGAAATATAACAGTAGTTTGTTAAATAAAGAAGAGTAGATAGTCACCATTATGTACATGCTTAACTTCAGCCAGGCTACGCAGCATAGCGGTGCGGCACAAGTGTGCGGGTAGCTATAGCAGTTGTGTCACACTCTGTCCTGCTCCTGAAGTCGCGACCTTACGTACCCCGTGCATGTAACCGAACGACCACGTTGGCTCCGGCTACCGAATATGCAGATCAGTATAGTAACTACCTATTAGCATCAAATAAATATAAATAGGGCTAACTCTCCGACTTTCCAGATCCACATGGCGACACCACGACCGAAGAAAGAGCTTATTCCGAAGGCAGCGAAAACCGATCGTACATTAAACCGATACTCAACCCTCCTAAAGTCCATCATATTTCCACCCCCATACCCCCCACGGACGAACCCTCACCCACCAGCGCCGCAAATCATGCTTCGGAGCTATGAATGGTATGGATGCGCGAGGAATCAGATATACGGCTATCTGCACGAGGTGGTGCTAGATGAACCCGTCGTAGTTCGTGTTGCTCCGGTTGAGCCCGTTGAGTAGTATGGTGGCGGCGCCGACGATGGTGGTAATGAGATCCGTGCTGGTGGCCGTGTCCGTGGTGATGGCGATGGTGTGTTCGACGATGCTCGTCGTCGGATTCGCGGCTCCTTGTTCGGTGGCCCCCGCCTCTGTTTCCGCTGAAGCACGCCCCCATCCTCGCGTTATTGTTGGTTATCGCTGGTATCATGTATGTGTTTTGGTGTACAATATTATTAGAAATTGAAGTTCCAATAAGTGTGCGGTAGCTTAACTATTAGTTGGGTGTATTATAGATGGTGCTTCTAGAAGGTATATATTTCAGGAGATTATAAAAGGGGTGGTTGGGAAGTGGTCTATGAAGACTATTAGCCCCTATTCTTGTATGACACACGACAGTGTTATTCACGCATGACTATTGGTAGTGCTTGGCAATTGATTAGGTACCCTAATCGGCTACCGAATCAAATCATTAGAGCATTTTGATATGACACTGTATTTAGAATGAACGCCCCTGGACAGCCGTTACCAACAACTGAGTGACGAGAGGGCCATTTATGTCTACTGCAACTTAGGTTACACAGCCACGCGCGACCATGACGAAACGGGCTCCGACCTGGGTTCTTCAACGTGTCGTAGCGCTAGAGTCACTTTTATATAATGACGCTTTGTTTAGAAGATAATAGATTGTCAGTGCGACGGTGCTGATGGCTACGCAACCACTTACACTGCTTAGTTGGTCAGCGTTGGTATCAAATCAAGATGGATAGAGTCGCACCACGACCTTTTTACGTCAAGAACCTTAAGATGTCTTTATAGTATAATTAATAGTATGAAAATGATGTTTAGTTGTGGATATACGCCCTCATCTCATCTCCACTAGCCATGTATTTTTCACGGCAAACTCCTATATTCAAGACGGAACCCAAGTCGGTTTAGATCACCAAAATGTTGCGTCTAAACGATTGATCCCATCTTCCGATAACCATGTCGGGTTATTACCGCCTAAGAGATCTAGGTATTCAGCAATCTCCCAATACCCCGGCCTCCCCGTCTTCAGCATCCTGTAGGGATCCAAACTTCATCCTCCTCCAACTCCGACCCAATATCACCCGTTCCGCCTTATATACCACCCGTCTCATCCAGAAATGGCGCCGGCTTAATCGTAATGACGGTACCAACCCCCCTTATCCAACTGCGATCGATATTTCCGGTAAGGATTATACTCCTCAGACTCGCTAGAAGAACGAGATTCCTCATAGTCCTCATGATATGTATCAACCTGCACTACGGTTTCTCGGCGTGCAGCGATATTGCGGGGACCGCGTCCACGGTTACAATCGTGAACATGGCCACAGTCATGGTGGTGGCGCCAGGTGGGACTTCCGTGGAGAGGGCAGTTTAAGCCCTGGAGGTGATAGGGGCAATTCGTATGGCAACGTCCAACTGGATGACGGAGTTGCTCTTCGGGTGCTTGGCGTTGTAATACTCGGACCCGGGTCGCCTGGTATTCTTCGCGGGGATGCTTTGCGTCGACGCTGAAGCATTGGCCCATGGTAGCTGAGTTTTCGTAGTTTTTTTTCGGTGATGGTTTCGGCGGTGGCTCTTGGTATTGGGGTATATACGTGACGATTTACAAGTCGTATATCATCGGCGCGGGTGGTGTTTCCGGTTTTACTTCGCAGTCGTATATGCTTTTGCGAAGAGACGATTATCAAAAAGGTGGGAAGATGAAAAGGTTGAAAGGTGAGAGAGAAGAGAAGCTGGTGTAAGAGGACGAGTGCTCCCGCGTATAAATACAAAAGCACCCTTCATGATTCCATTACTAGTGCCCACTAGCAACACAGTAGCTAATGGTCTCTAAGGGGAAGGAAGCAACTTCCACTGTATAAATCATGTGATTTTACAGGGCAAACAGTTGAAATACTAGTATATGTCGCGAGAAAGTGGGTCTCTATGTTATGAGGTCGTTATTTCTCCGCTTAGGTATGTAATTGGTTTTCGCATTGGCGTAGTGCTGTTAGTCATCGAAGACAGTGCATTTTCACTTAGGTTCTTGAGGTATTTCTATATAGAAGTTATTATAGGCTTAATTGGCCTTATATATAATCATAATACTTGTACTGTACTACTAATATGCTGCGTTTGCAGTATGTGTCTTCGCATTGTGGCCCACTTTTCGCGAAAAGGGGGGACGATTGATTGAGCTCACCACTAACTCGCCTTGCCACGATCTTTTAACAACCAAATCTGCAAGGTACCACCAATGAGGGATATAGCGCGGTAGCTAGATACGTAGGAAAACACAACTACAGATTCTTATCTAGAAGACGCAGCCCAATGTAACCTGAGGTAGATGTTAATGCTTCAGCGAGGATAAAATGTGAAGAGTTCGCGATATCAATCATGGAAACTGCGTGTTGTAACAATTAATTTTTTATACAAATAGTCCGCTTCCAACCGAATGGTCAAGCGGTTCGTTTAGCTAGCTGTAGCTGTATCTAAGTAGGCATAGTCGCCGTAGTTCCAACAAAACAAAAGTAAAAGAAAACAGAAGTTGGTATCAAGCCCCTATTGAATCATAGCCTTCAAAACATACCATGAACATCATTAAAATATCATTAAAAACGCCCCCTTTTGAGGCCCCGAGCGAAGTCGTTAGGCACATAGCCACTTCATCATCACAACAAAACCTCATGACCTATCTCCCACCCTTTAAATCTTTCGTTCTTCAATCGTCCTCCCAGGGATCCACATCCCCACTATTTCCATAGGACTCGACCTCAATCGTAGTCCCCAAAGCCTCCTTTCCTTGTCGAATCATATCTCTTAACCTCGCATTGAAATCGTTCATTCTAATATCTGTCTCCATCTCCTCTTGTATCCTTATAGCAGCTAAATTCTTTGCCTCGGCATCTAGTCGGGGGCTGTTATCCTCAAATTCCTGTACCGAATCCCGCCGGTTTACTCTACCAGACGCGGCAGATGCCGTACTATGGTTTCTCCGATGGCTGCGCTTCTGGTGGACGCTAGGGCTGGGAATGAAGGAAGGTTGTTGCGAAAGGCGGACAGGCGACGTTCGGTCCGGGGTTTGCGGTCGACTCGGAATAGGGATTCTGCTAGGAGTGGGTGGTAGGGCTGGGGACTGAACTCGAGGAGAAGCAAAACTGGCTGACTCGCGTTGGGATACGGAGGAACCGGCGTGACTTAATCTAGTAGACTGACGTCGGCCGAGACTCGGCGAGTTGATACGGCTGATAGGCCTATTAATACGTCGACGAGTAATTGATGGATAACCCTGTGGAGTAGTACGGCCTAACGATGCTTGGGATGCCATACTCTGCGGCCTCGGCTTTAAGGAATCTGCTGGTTCCTGAACCATAACCCAATTTATACGAAGTTCGTCCTTATCCGTAATCTGTCGTCGCTTTGCCGCTGGGGGTGGTGTCGACTCGGGCGTTCCTCGCTCGTAAGGGGTTGGCGACGGGTCCGACTGGGGAAATGCGCCCGGGGTCATTCTAGGGCCGAGGTCTGGAAGTGTGGGAATGTCGTGCTCATTGCACCAAACCTGACCACTTGAGCTCGATTGTGGTCTTTGTGATGTCCTTATATCATATCCTTTCCCTCCTCCAGCATAAAAACCTCTAAAA
The DNA here is from genome assembly GCF_022578975.1 of Hypoxylon trugodes. Taxonomy (NCBI): domain Eukaryota; kingdom Fungi; phylum Ascomycota; class Sordariomycetes; order Xylariales; family Hypoxylaceae; genus Hypoxylon; species Hypoxylon trugodes. The sequence goes on from NW_026250029.1 coordinate 48,612, forward strand.
ACACCAGATTTGCAAAATTGAAATACCTTACCAACAACTCCGCCGATGGTGTTGATAGCAAATGAACCCCAACCATTTTGTTGTGACCGAGTCGGCGACGGAGCCGTATTGTTCATATCCATATCAGAACGATTGCGTTTGGAACCTAATGCGCGTCTATAATCGACATCAGAATAGATACTATCCTCCATCGCAGTTGTGATGTCCCTGGGAGCTACCCCATTTGGAGTTTCCATCTGGCCAGCCAGAACATATTGTTTCTCCCCTTCTCCCGTTAACTGACCTCCCTCGGACCTATCCGTGCGGACACCGTCGTTACTCAATCCGGCATCGCTCGTGGCCATAGCCCAATCCCCAGGTGGTGTTACCCCTTTGGGTCCGTGCCGTTTCCTTTTCACTTTGTGGATAGGGGTCGAGTTATTCGAGTATCCACTTCCTGTAGATTTCCCCATATACGATGAATGCGAAGCGGGTGATGATACGGGAGGTTGGAATAGTCCCGGATGGACACCGGACAAGGCACCGCCGCGGGCGGCGGATTCGAAGAACTGACCATGACCATGCATGACTAACTGTGGTTCGAACGGCATATTGGCGAAAAAGATGGGGTCGGATGGGGATGGTGTTTGTTTTGTATTATTCTAGTTCTTTGAGAGCCGTTGTTAGGCACAGGGGATTAAAGCGTCGAGAACAATCTGATTGTTTTACACCATAGCAACGCCGAGAAAAAGGATATGTATCTTATTCAAAGGAAATAGGAGGGTCGTCGCTCGCGTATCTTGGTCTCGCTGTAGGATTCGTCCGCAGAATAGCGGTATACGTACTTCGATGTAACACGTAGGCAATCGATGGTATTTTGTTGAGTAATATCAATCGACCGTCGTCGGTCCAAAGGACGCGATGAACGAAGAGAAATACAATGAAATTAGATAAAATAAAATCGAACGTATAGATTGTAAAAAGAGGGTGGGTTGAAGTTTTGGGAGGGTGAAGCTTATGATCACAAGCCTCTTCTCCCCAGAATTCGCGTGGTCTCGGGACACACCCTCCTAACACTCCGCGCGATGACGCTGCAAGGGAACCAATTACCAATGAGAATAGCCCTGGAGCTCTTCTAGCTGTCGGCTTTGGGGGTTATTGTCTCACTTTGTGGCCCGCGTCTGCCTAGGTGGCTGGATTAAAAATCTCACGATAAGCGTTTGCTGTGCTTTTCCGTTGAATGAATTTGATTGCGTGATACTGTTAATATTCTATCATGAGTTTGCGACCGAGATGCGATGATGACGCCTATTTCCTTAGCGGATCACCGCTGGCTTGGATGACGCAAAGATGTCGATAAGGACGTGGCAGTGCGACAACTTGTAACCAAGCGGTCGGATTAGAGGAAGTGTAAATCTGGAGTCGATGAATGGAAGCACTGGTCTTAGACACCTTGACCCTGAAAATAGTAAACGAACGAAACTTTGATTCCAAGTCCACGGTTGACCGTTGTTGAGAGAATCGTGGATCCCGTTGCCCGGTCAGAAATGCTTAGATTGTCAGTAAAAAGTCAATAACCCGCACAGTGCAGTGCTCTATCCCGGTTTAGGTAAGAGGCACAGGTATTTACCAGGTAATCGCCAGGGTCTTGGATCTGCTAATGTGGGGCTATTGCGGGGCGTAAACGTAAAACCAGAATGGATACATCATAATATCTTGAACTTTAACTGAAAATGAATAGTAACTTCTATTTTCTAAGAAAGGCTACTTGTCGGACGCCCTTTCATTCTTTGTCAAATTCATACGACGAAATAAAGACAAGGAAGGAGGTAATAGTAATAATATGTCATTATTAGTCATAACCATAAATTCCTTCTCTAACTAATGTGACCCATCCCAGACTCCTCGTCTCTCGTTGTACCCATCCTGTATGATGTATGATAATATTCTCTATACCCGACAACGAAGCAAATAGCGACCGATATTTTCGACGATCGATACGAAACCTTCCGTATGCTCCCTGATGATACCCTCTTTTACTCCTTTTCTTTGGAGTAATATTCATCTTGACCCTGGCGCGTTGTCTCTTTCACACCGCCATTCACCCCGGCTTCGCCATGTACGTGCGGTTTTACCCCCCAGAATTCATCGCGCTCTTTCAGGATCTCTTTCGCCCACTCCTTGATCTCCGGCAGCACTACCTTGGTCGCTACGTACGCAAACTCGCCGAGGTCAAGGCTCTTGTTCATCCGCTTTTCGTACTCCACCATCTGCATCAATAGTTCCATCTTATCCAAGTCGTGGACGAATAGACTATCCAACGTTTTAGAGTCTTCGTACTCTTGCCAGATTGCTCGGATCTCTTGTCCCGCCAGACCGCCATATACCTTACCGAGCAGGTTCTTGGAGATATAATCCATCGTCTCGGCTTCGCGACGGCTCTTCTCGGGTTTTGGGACACCATCTACCGGTGTGATATCTCCCACTATCGATTCGGCCATGTCGTGAACAAGACACATCTTCATACATTTGTTCAGATCGATCTTCGGCGCAAGCGATGGTGGGCATAGGAAGGTCATTAGGGACATGCGATACATGTGGTCGGCTATCGATTCGCCTCTGCTTGAATTGTAAGTATTGACCCCCGATTTGCCCCCACCAACGGGTATCTTACCTGTTGATCCCAAATCGTCGCCATCCTTCCCGTTTGCCGGTCTTCAAACGCTCAATGATGTGGAAGAACGGAAGTGGTGAGCTTGTTCCTTGGGCAGGAGCTTCAGGAGTGATCGTCTCTAGCACCTTATCCACCGTCCATGGTTCCGAGACCTTTGCGGTAACTGCAAGACCAGGATCTGCAAAGGTGATTCGTTCAATTCAACCGAGACAACATGATGTACTAGTGCGCGCTGTACTTACCAAGGAATTCCTTATTGCCGTTCTCGGGGTTGGAAGACATTCCGTGGTCTCACACCTGCAGAAAGCTCGAGATCTAGGTATACGGTTCAACAATTGGGTACGACTATGGCAATGAGAGGTAAATCCACGGGGAGTAATGAGAATAGAGAGATATGGCGGGGTATTAAATAAACGATTGAACAGCTTAGGGTGACAAACGACCGTGTGACTGGCAGCTTTCGTCAATCAAAGCAAGCCTTAAAATGAGTTGAATATTATCATGAGTCAAAGGGGGCTAATGAAGTATGAGTTAAAGCCTGTCCTCATCAGTGCATGAATGGAAGAAGCGAAGAAAATGTGCCAAATAGAGAGGAAGAAAAAGCATCCACGATAGCGAATGCGCTAAGGCAAGGAGGGGCCGCTCTCGAAGCAGGTAGCCCACATGGCCGATAAGGCGTTGGGTTAGATTTCCGAGCTTATCTATTGGTTACCAGCTGTGTAACCGGAGATCTTAACTAGGATTCCTTCCGTTTTCTGCCATGCCTCTGAAGCCTAAAGTGGAGCGTTTCGGTAGTCAGGTTGCTTCCAGCTCGACCTGTCCTGTAGCTTCCCGTTCCCTTCAACCAGTGAGCCAAGGCAGGACCGGTAGCACGAAGGGACATTGCAACGGAAGCTGCGTTGTGGAGCATCTTGTATTCATTATGATGTCAGACTTCTGCCTTAGGTCGTTCTTTTCAGTTACACAGCGTCAAGCCACCTCATAGAAAATGACGTGTTGACAAAACATTTCTTCTTACCCCTCATCATCTTGGAAGCTCTCACCATTCTTGAGCTACTCTTCCGTACTACTAGGAGCCTTATTGGTATAACACACAGGACGCCCGGCTAGGCATCCCTGTGATAATTATGAACCAATTATGAAGAGCGTGTATCCCAGGTACGTTCGTCAAAGGGGTGCATACAGATTTGATATGGATTGTATATGCTGACCATGATGCCTAGAGGTACTCTCTGTGAGGACATGTTGCGAGAATATTTCAAAATTCTCGTAGAAATGTCGTTCATACATTGAGCGTGATCCGATGACAGACCTTGCGCCTTGCTGGGGGCATTCAAACGCAGTCGTTGACCAAATTGGTCATGCTTCATCTCCTAATCATCAGCAGTGATGGTCTTGATATAACGAATTATCAGCGGCCAAGTCCCCAACAATGAATGTACCCAAGAAGAGTCCTCCTAAAACAGCCAGGAAATATCCAACGTTCATCGTCATAACAGCAAGCATCCTATTATTCCGGTTAGATGAGGGGCAATGCATATAGTCACAGGTTGATCTATTGATCTCCTGAGATCGGACGGGAGCTCACAGCAGGTATCCAACCGACGCCAACAAGAGTTCGAATATGGCTCTACCCAAACTAGTCCTGAATCTCCAAGCGGTCCACCTTCTCCGTACAGCCCCGTAAACACGTTTCACCCTTGACTGGACCCTTATGTCTTCTTTCTGGCAGCATGTCTCGTCATCCGGTATCAACTCTCCATCTAGCCCAGCGGTCGCATTCCATAGTGACTTTTCGAGGATCGGTTTCAACGCTAGCATGACGCGCATAATGACGGCGAGGGTTATTAAGAATATACAGGTACCGGCATATTGTTCCGAGGTTTTAGGCGTCCAGGACTTGGAAAAGAGTGATGTCGTCGATGAGACGAAGAAAGTCATTACCATTTGAGAACCGTCCACCCCTCCCATACCCATATTGGCCGACTCATTCGACGTATCCATTGTCATATCCATGTTATCCATTTCGAGGGGGTGAAAAAACTCGTGAAAAAACTCGTGAAAGCGGCTGGACACTTTGGGATGAACGCTAATACAGTCGAAAGCCCTCAAACACCTGAAAAGTGGTTCAAGAAATTGACTACAAAGCACAGCAGTCACATTGACTTAAATCCGCTACAGACGTTGCTTATAAAGTGTGAAAATCCGGGGTCGGATCTCACCAAGATATGGCACCACCTGGCTACGAGCAGGTTTGCGCAAGTTTCGCATTTCCGATGGCGTGGGTAATGATGAAGAGCATATTTCACGGTAATTGGCGGTAATTGGGTGGTACCAGTAAGTTTTACTCTTCCTTTCCACTTCGCTTATATGTCTTGCTCATCCTTCACCAGGTCCGGGACGAATTAAGCTTATATTGCTTGCTATCTTGGACTTTAAATTCCGACGCGTCTTGATGATTGTTCTGTCTAACCTTGGGTTGAGCGCATTCCATTTACATATTACATGGGTCTCGGAAAACTCCACTGTTTACAACGTGGTACACGGCCTATCAACGGGCGGGTTTTGAGCTAATATGTCGTTTACCATGCTCTAATGATACATGCCTTCATGTACCCCATTGGACGATGTTACTGGTTCCCGTTCCGAATTGCGGCGACCCGAGCCCTGATACTCAACTCGCATGCAAATATCCAGTGGAGAAGGCGGTTGAACCTGTAAGCAACAGGAATGTCGTAATTGAAATGTCAATACGGGGTTATCTGCGATTAATAACCCATGGTCCTATTAGGTAAGTGGTTGTATTTCCATTATCATTAAGGGGTTTCCTCTTACCCCTTTTTGACATACATCCATCCTCCTTACAATTTACAAGGGCCGAGCGGTAGAATCATGTTACCATTCATATTTTCTTCGTCATCTCGGTTTTTTCCGGGATCAATATTCGGATTCTTAGTGACGACATGATGGCTGCCTCGGTTGTATCGCGGTGCCTCCTGATACGAGCCTCGCTCTCACGCCACTTCTCTAATTCCAAGTTCTCGTTCTAGAAGCATTGCTTTTTTTTTCTTTACATGCATTTCCTATTCGTCTTTCAATTGAAGGCTATTCCGAATCAGTATGCTACTTATGTATTTATTCAAGTTTGCTTCCTAGAACACGCTAACTAATGCAAACTCCCAGGGGAGATTAAGAACCGGGAACATGGCACCGGAGCCGCCAACAAGGTATTCCGGTGATTCTACCGAGATCATGCCAGCAAGTCTTCCTAGAGAATGTCGCACCCACGACGGGAAGCCGATTATCAGATGAAGCGCACCGATCCCTAGGATCTCGCCATCGCCTAATCGATGTGACGGGTTCTTACCTAATTAATTTCGGACTGATTTGCTGCTTTCGGCCGTCCCTTGCGGCGCTTATCCTGTGTAACCGAGCCGGAGGCCTTACTAAGGATGTGAAGTTCAGGTCCGTCACATTGCCAACATCACTGCTCGACGCCGCTATACCCACTCCGCGTTGATCCACCGCATTCTCTTCAACGTTACTCGAAACCGACTCCATTCTATAGTTGTACATCTCTATAATTACGGATCGATGTTTTACAAGCTCACACGTTACTAAGACCCACCGAGTCTGGTACTACCGCTCTCACTGTACACAATCGAGTCTGTTTGTCCCATTCTCACATCTTGCGGGGTAACTTATCCATGGATATCACTGTTTATCTTTATCGACTGTGTACCCAAAGTAGCTACTTGGATATGTTTGCCGAGAATCTTTATGTTTGTCAGACTAATTGGTTATGTGGTGGGTCGTAGATTGGGTTTGCAGAAACTTCCTAACGGGTCTGCCACTTGATTAGTTGGTATTGGGCGAATTGGGACGTTGAAGAAATTGAGCTATGACAGGAGATGGCCTCCGTCACCGAGCTCGTACACGATCACGGTAGCTATTTACCTACCTAAGTGGGTAGGTAAGTAAGTGGTCGCGCGTGTAGGTCTCACTACTACATAGGCAAGTGGATATCTGGGGGGCAATTAAGGAGATAGCTACAAGGTGAATAGGTGATCTTTGCACATGGGAGCTAGAGTATGTTCCATGTAAGTTATACAGATCATGCTCCTTGCCGTCCAATGACAGACGGAATAGTAACAGTATTAGATCACAACTATTCCCCACCGGCTAGGGGGAGGTGAGGCGAATGGATATTTACCTCAGTCGCTATCCTATTATCCTTTCCCAATTCTTAATAAAATCCAGGACCTACCAAATTTCCATCTCATTCTAGACATGCTCCTTAAGCTAGAAACATGAGGATTATCCCGAGTATTATCGCTATCATCCTGTCGGCGGCAGCCGCGACGTCGGCAGGATTCCATGGGAATGGCTTCATCGGCCATGGCATATCTATGTACTACCCCACGTGTGCATACGCCTGTCACGACGGTGTAAGCCAGTATCAGCTCAGCTGCTCTATGGTTATGAAACCTGGAAGCATGGGCGGTGGACACCATCCAATGGGAAAGTTCATGACCGACCCCGATTGTTACGCGACCGACGATAATTTCCTCCGAAGTGTTGCCTACTGCATCAGCAGCCGTTGTTCCGACGTGCCCGTTTCCGATCTCGAATATTACTGGACTCATTATCTCGTCGGTCGCTATCCCGGACTACCTAGCCCTAAGGAGCCATACTCGGTCGCGTTATTGCACGCTGATCCACCGCCCCGTGTAGTCGTTCCTCCCGGAGGATTACTTAATACAACTACTCTGGTTAGCGATAAAACTTACTGGGAGAGTTATAATTCCGACTCAAGTTCCGAGTATACGGAAACCAAGCAGACTGACTTCGGGTTTGTTGGCCCTCCCCCTTTTCAAACCTTCGTCCTCTAGTGAATCGCTAACATGTATGAAAGACTGGTCCTTCTAATTACGGGTGTTTGCATACCCATCGCATGTTCCCTATTACGGTTCATACCTTTCCCCCGTAGCATAGCGGTTCGGTTCAACGCATACATTATTGAGCCGCCTCTGTTTGGCCGTCGACACCGAGAGCCATTCTATGGTTTAGCCCTCGTGCCCACCCGTGGCCAAGCCTTGCTAATAGCATATTTCATAACTATCAACGTCGTGTTTTCATGCGTCGACTACTGGCTCGTTTCGTCTACCTCGTTCCCGGAGCCCGAGATTGACGCGTGGATGAATACCATCTCGAACCGTCTGGGTGTTTTTTGCTTTGCCAATTTTGCCCTCTTGATTCTCTACGCGGGTCGTAATAATATTTTATTGACCATTACCGATTGGTCATACTCGACGTTCCTTCTCCTTCATCGCTGGATCGCAATTATATGTGTACTCGAAGCATGCATACACTCGGTGATGAAGTTGCGCATAGCCCTCGACTTCCACGACTTCTTTGAAGAGGGCAAGTCAAAATACTGGATTTGGGGAACCATTGCCACCTTATCGTTTTGTCTCATCCTTCCAATGAGCATACTTCCCCTACGACAGAAGCTGTACAACTTGTTCTTGGCCTCTCATTTCGCACTGGCGTTCCTAGCCTTGATCGCTTGTTATTACCATGTGTACTACCGGTACGAAAACATGTGGGGATACGAGACGTGGATATACATCGGCTTCGCTCTATGGGGTTTCGAAAGGTTTATGCGCCTAGCTCGAATGGCGAGAAATGGAATCAAGAAAGCTACGATCACTGTTGTCGATGAGCAATACCTCCGCGTCGACATTCCAGGTGTTACCGCAGAAGGTCACGCATACCTCTACTTCCCAACCTTGAGCTTTCGCGTGTGGGAAAACCACCCCTTTTCTGTCATGGGCACTATGATGCTCCAAGAGCCGTCTAAGACACCTAATCCTAGCACCACGACTACCGGAGAGAACATTAGCCGGGCTACGAGCGACATCGAAAAGATGCCCGCCGCTCAAGAATCTACGCTCACTTCTCTAGACTTCAGCGGTACTAGTACTCCACAGGACCAAAGTCCGTCTTTTAAACCAGGTCTCACGTTCTTCATCAGCTCCACTAAGAAGGGACTGACGAACACCCTGCGCCAGAAGACGACACTTCCCGTCCTCGTCGAGTCCTCCTACGCTGCTACTGCACTAGACGAGTTGCGGCGAGTTCCGAATTGTATCGTCATCGCGGGTGGTGTCGGTATCGCGGCTATGGGCCCACTCCTTCGTACCCGCGGCTGTCGCACTCGCCTCTTCTGGGGCGCGAGAAGTCAAGCATTCGTGGAAGCGGTCAAAGCGTCGCTAGGCCCGGATGTACTAGTTCCGAATATCGTGGGCGAGATCGCAGTCGGTAGACGAATAAACGTTCGCGCTATCCTAGAGTCGGAAGTTGTAGGTGAGGATGAGACGGCTGTGGTTGTGTGTGGCCCGGTTACTATGGCGGATGAGGTTAGACAGGTTGTGTGCGAGCTCGGGCGTAAGGGCAGACATGTTAAACTGTTTGATGAGGCGTTTAGTTGGTAAGGGCGTTTGTGTTGGTGGAAGGAGGGAAGGGGTGAGGATATCGTGGAAACCTTGGGGGTAACAACAGGTTTCTGCGGATGGATATAACGCTACTTAATTGAATCGGATGATTTATCAAGATATATGGGCCTATATAATACTAGCATTGTTGTTATGATAAGTGTCGCTTCTATTTGTGGGCAAATCGGTATAAATTTTCAAAACCCATGCGCGAAGCAACAACATGCAAAGGCCCTCGCTATGCTGATCTAGGTTCGGAGGAACCCGTTCAGACATCTTAATCTTCATTTTCCTCTCCCTCTTCTTCTTCTTCTCCCACGCCATTCTCCTCGTCTTCTTCGTCTTCCTCGGGGATTTCACTCCAGATCTCGATCCTCTCAACTTCAAGCTCTAATTTGAACTCCCCACGGCGCTCATTCGCTAGGTATACCCTCTTGCGCTTTATCTCACTCCTATGGTGAATATCCGCGTTTTTACACCCATTCTGTAGAACTAGCGATACACCCCCTGTGTCACCCCAACGATCTTCAGGAGTTGGAATACTTCCGATAATAAGACGCTCGCCACCGTCGTCATCGGTTACAACATGCCAACCGGGCCCTCCTACAAGCCCGCGGAACGAGTCTTGTATGGGAGCAAGTTGAAATAGAGTAGCTTCCTGCATGCCCTCGGAGGAGGATATTTCTTTGGGTCCTTGGATACAAGAACCGTCGCGCTTGGGGACTGGACTTATAAAGCCGAATATGTAAGGTTTCTTTTCCCTTGATATGGTATCAACTTGGTGGCCGGCAATTAGGAGTATGGCTTCTTGGGGGACATCTTGCATGGCTTGTATAAGCGCAGTTGGAGTGGGGAAGTCCGTAGGGGAGTAGTGCGCCATGCGCTGTAGATCACACGGGTAGACGGTGCAGTTGAGAAATGAGACAAGTTGGCATATGCGCGGGATCGTGAGGATGGAGTTTTCCGGTATTATTGGAAGACTGTCGAAGGCGGCGTTTCCCCAAATCCAGGATGATTTTTCTAGGAAGGTTAGTGTAAGTAGGCGATAGAATGGTTCGAAAAGTTGTGGTGCTGATGCGCGAAGTGCTTGTGAAAATGAAGGCCAGGTTATGAGCTGCTCTTCATTTTGGTTGGTGTCCACGCTTGGGTCCTGACCTAAGTCCTCGTCTAGGATGAAATGATTGCAGATACATTGCGCTGCATCTTCGAAATCGGATGGATTTAACTCGTTTCTTCTTTTGCCGGTGGTGAAAGGATCAAAAGTCAGCACTAATAATACCTTCACGAGGTTCTTGAACCGTTGTACTGGGATGGCGAATGTGTGAAGCTCCGGTATCTGCCCCTCCACTTTGAGATTCTTCGCGACAGTGCGGAATTTATCCCGACGCACAGACGCCATCCACGGATGAGGTCTGTACTGTGTCGAGTAGATTACATCTAACATGTCATGATATATCTCATCCCCATCGTCATCGTGATTCCCGGCACACATATCGACAAACATGTCATCCACCTCCATACAGTAACGGGAATTCAGCGAACGAGATCGAGCTCGGATCTTATCCTGTGCCGTGAGAGGCGGGGTGGCGGTGGCTAGGCTTTGGAAGAGTTTCCGTTGATGATCGTACAGCGTGAGCATGCGCGAAAACCCACTCTCTTCAATCACATACTGTGCAGAATCCGGTATCATCCACACCAGCCCCCGCGTCAATTCCTCTATAGTTAGACCATACGGCAGGGGATCTGAAGCCCGGCGAGCGAACGGAATCATTCTCAAGTACGAGACCATCCCATAGATGATCCGCCCAACTTCGATCCCTTCCGGGCAACGCGGAAGCCCAGCCTTAGATTGTAATAGAATGATGAAGCCCAATTCGGTCAGAATGTCGCCATCTCCTGATGCATTCGGAACACATGCGAAAGCGAATGCAGCCTCGAGAGCTGGTATATCTTCTGGTTCAATCGCGTACTTAGATGGTAGGCAGCATTGGAGGTTATTGTCCATCTGCGACAAGATGTACTCCCACGTCAACATCCCCCTCTCCAGCCATTCGTTGATTTTAATCTGCTCCCAGCCAAGCGAGCTATCCACCATTTTATCCGTTATTTTGACCGATAATTATCGGTTTTTTTGAGAGAAAGCAAGCCGGCGTTTGATGAAGATTGAAGCCGATGCATGTTGGCAGGTGGTAAGTTATTATTAGTACTGCCTATACTGTGTAGGATCCGCATCGTTGGTTACAACCCTGTCACGGCATCGTTCACTTCTCGACCCATGAGTTACAACGGTGTTTCGCACATATCGTGACCTCCAATGACGAGACTTAACCCTTCAGATACTATAATATTCCCTTCCCGCCTAGGTAGTCTTTAATCGCATTTGAAGTTCTTGGATTCTTATTCAAGATTCAACAGACGCAGCATTTTGGTGAAGTAAGCATTATTACGAATTTCCCGCTGACAATGGCTAGGTTGGAATTATTTCCACGCGATTAAACCCTCCTCCGGTGTCTATATCCTAGACATAGCGGTGTTCGCTACCCGTGCGCCTCCCATCTCACGATCTGTTTGCCATCCCCCCGCCAATTCGTACCTGCCGGCTGTTGCATCCGTGCATAGCTCATGAGGAGAGCCCCAACATTGATATGCTAATTCATGGCGATTAGCATATGTCCCTTGTGATAGCTCGACATCGCGATGTGAGTCCAATTCGTTCGGCCCGACCCATTTCCATTGCTCATAGATCTCGGGTTGCCCATCATATACCACGTTGCGATCATCCATTTTCTTAGGGGCCTGACGTTTACGCCACCAGAGAATGCTTAAAATGATAGTCGCAATAAAAACGCAGATCGTGGCTACTGCGGAGAACCATAAGCCTCCTCCATATTCGGCCGTTATTCCGAACTCCCCAGACAAGACGGTCTTGATATTGCGAAATAGAACAAAAGTTCCGGCCATGCCCACAGTTTCAACTATAAAAGCCAATACCACCAATAATAAGGGCGATATAGGGGGTAGATAACAAGGCAATGCTGCAAATACCAATGCCAAAAAGGTGAGTGCCGCCGCGAAAGGATGCAAAACCTTCATAGGCGAAAGCTTCCTCTCGGCAGCATCAATTTCGAAGACCTTAAGAATTGTAGGAAACGGGATTATCCCAACCGTCACCGCTGATATCGGGTCATATACCAGCTCCACGTTATTGCATTTCTGCTGGCCCAGAGACTCAATAAGACTGAAATAATCATAAGGATATGCTGGAGTCTCCGAGACGCAGTATCCAGAAATTCCTAAGATGTCATGTCAGCCACAGGCAAACGGTGATTTAAATCGCCGACGATCTCTCAAGACTCACCAAATCTTAAAACAGCCACATTCGTACCGAATGAAGTTATTCCGGTCTCATTGCTTATGGAAAGCCAAGCTTTACCCGCAGTTGCGGGAACAATTGTCGACACAACGATGAGAAGAGCTACAGTGGCTATTAACAAGCAGAAGGCAGCGAGGTCCAGCAAATGAGCTCTAGCTAACTTAGGCCTACTGTCGAAATAGGATACAACCGCGTTTGAATCCTTTAGGACTGGCCGTAGTACCTCCCTTCCGACTAGGCCTCTGTGCTCTCTTGTCGACGCGGTATAGTCCATTTTAGAGCTCGCTTTGATATGCTGATTTGATCGAAGAGTGCTCGAGAGAATAGAGATATTCACCACCTACGAAAGATCTTTTAGCCGCTTTCCCCGCCCGTTGATAGACATGGGTTATCGGTATCTGTCGCGAAGGGGCGCGGCAGGTTTCAAATCAAGTTCAACTCCCACACGCATTTTCCAGTAGTTGCCTTACTCTCGTAGAATGTTAACGAATTCGGACGCATTTCAGGGCTGCGCTGCAACTTAGTGTAGTAGTGAGGGCTAATCGAAAATGGGATGGACCGCTGAAAGTACCCTTACGGTACCTAATATCCATACCACATCGGATCTAAAAATAAACGTCGACGACGTCGACATAGATTTAATCATTAGATCTTCATACGGATATGTACATAATTTACTTTAAATAGTTGAGATTATAAAAACAGTATCGTTAGAATTATGTCCGCCCGCTTCACGACTGAGAAAATAGGTGGCATTTAAAGCATTATTAGAATGGATTTTGTATGCCTTTTCTCCAAGAAATTTCATGTTTCATGAAGCACGACTCCAATCTTCCGCATCGCGCTGGTTGTCTCCACCGATAGCTTGTCTTTCTCCTTCTCGATTTCCTTTATTCTTGGAAAGAAATATTCTTCTACGAAACAGCCAAAAGGTACATCCAACTCCCGGAATTTGGATTCGAATTCCCCCATGAGCTTTCCTAGAAGTTCTGCGAGGTGCTTTTCTTCCTCCCGTATTTCCTCAACCTCTTCTGGCTCTTCCAAATGAACCATTCCAGGTATTTCTGCGAAATTATCGTCGACCCGAGGTTCATGTCCACAATGGCAACAAGTGTGTGTCATATTGAGCGTTTCGAACGTGATCACACGAATCAAGTCCATCGCCACCCTACAACTTTCATGATCGCGCATTGTCATCTCACCTAGCCAATGTGTCATACATTTAAGTTTCTCCTCAAGTTTGGTTAACCTAGATGGAGAACCTCTGTAGACAAAACCTCCATACGCATATTTCGAGGCTGAAGTACATCCGCCAATCGTACAATAGCAGAGGCAAGGATCGTGCGTTTCGTCCCAAAGCAAACTTAGCAATCCAGGGGCTGGATTACTAAGTGGTAACAATATCCTATTAGGTGAATTCGAAAGCACGTCCCTTAAGGAAGCATAGCCTAGGTTGTCGGCTATGAGATGAGTCACTGGGTAGATAGAATACGGCCGGCTTTCTTCTGGATAGTCGTCGACTTCGGGGGTGCGATTATTGTGCACCGGAACAGGGGCGTATATATCAGCCCCGTGTTCCTTGAACCAATAATAAAGTTGGAAGAGCTGAGGATCATCATACTTACGATAATAGGCTGCATGTACCACCAGTGGGCTGTGGCCTTGATAAGCTACATTCGGGTCGCGGAAACCTGCATCGAATAGCTTCTGAGATATCGAAGCATTAAGTCCGTGCCAGTGGTAGACAGATACCGGAGCGAGGTCGTCGGATTTAGTGCGAAGCCGAACTCCCTGGTGCCTGAGAGCTTCTGCGACGTTAAAGGCCTTATCATCGAGGAGAGCAACTCCATTCAAGCCAAGATCGTCAGCCACACCAGCAGGGATTTCATCCAAGGCCAGTTGTGACAAATTTATGCGTTGACTCACGAGACTTTTCGCTACCGTAGACTCGATCTCTTCGATTTCTATCGTGAGTTTCGGCCTGCTCAGACGACGAAATGTTTTTGTGCTGATACCTGCCCCTTCACGAAGCAGTAACCTAACGGAATCAACATTTCTTAATTCGATAGAATAATCAAGAGCGCTGTAGCCGATAGTGTGAAGGAAGAATCCGAGATTATCTCTAATGTTAATTAAAGAGTCGGTTTCCTTATCCGCGAATTGAATCAGGATTTCAAGCCCTCTAGGCCAATTTGTAGCTAGGTGGAATGCCGTTTGACCATGTTCGTTGCGTTGGTATAGTAGAGAGTGGTCTCGGTTTAAAAGACGAATAACTTCGCTCTCTGAGCGAAGCAGCACTTGGTCATGGAACTGGGTGGATGATAAAACTTCGAAAATTAGCTCTCGCGCGACATGAGAACCGTTCAGAGTCTTACAATGGTAGAGACCGGAATTTTCCAACGACAGTATCGAGACAACCACACACCAAGACATCTCGTTGATATGAGCGCCCGCTCCCAAAAGGTCATCGATCATACAGTTGACATTCAAATCGCGATTCCTATAGTGGCTTCGTAAAAAGAGTTCCAGAAGATGGTCCCGGGTGTGCCAACAGTCCCAGGTATGCCCCGACTCGCCTACGTCCTCGACTAGTGGTAGCCCCATGTTTATCAATTCGCGAACGAATCGGGAGAAATGCCATAAATTTTGTCCCGAATCGGTGCAGAATTTCGCAACATGCTAGTATCTATTAGTATCATCGTCTAGTATGAGAAATAGCATGGCATACGTGTAGCAAGCTCACCCCGGTCGAATTGATGTCAGTCGGCCACCCTTTCCCACTATCAAAAATTTGTTGCAATTCGATTAAGCCATCATCCAACAAAGTCTTGAAGTCTTGTATTCCGGGGCAGTCACGGCGAATATAGATCCTGCGTACTACCATAAACGCGGGGGAGTTATTTGGTACTGTGGTGCAAACTATGAGGTTATGGTATATTTGCAAGATGCGCATCCTTAGTAGCGAAGAACATTCAGCTCCTAAGGAAGCTGTGAGGAGTCTTCTGAAAACTTTAAACCGTACGGAGAATTGGTACTTCTTGCGTTTGGTGGACCAATATTGAGGCCCCCCTGGGTGATGTATTGTCGGTGATACTCTAAGACTACCGTAAAACGGGCCTAAGTCCATAATATTTCGATCCGACGTATTAATGGATATCCTACTAGCATTCATATTGTAGCTTGCAGCCAGCCTATTGAATGTTTGGCGATAAAGAGAAGAGTCTTCGGTCTGCCCTTTAAACCAACGGTCCAGATTGCTCATCAATTCTGAGGCATACCGTCCTTGGATCTCTTCGAGCCGATCGGTGATATCTCGAAAGCTGCCTTGGAATGTTGACTCCAGCCGTGTCATTCCATTGTGTATTGCACCGGTTACTACCTGTCCAGCGTCTGAAATAGAGGACTGAAGTTGTGCTCGTGTTGATTCGATAGCCACGGATACCTTGGTAGATTCGGATAGCACCACACTTTGTATGTCCCGCGTAGCGTCACTTAAAAGGCAGTAGATGTCAGCTGCGAAGTGGCAGATATACTTGATATGCTTACAGGCCGATTAACTGCAAGTATCCAATCAATAGAATATGGAATTCTTGAAGCCGACGCTGCAGGTTCTCAAATTCCTCTCTGTTAAAAGAGTACTTTAGTTTGCGAACCATATTTCGGCCATGGTCACTGATGCTCCTGTTAGCTTGTTCGCTGAAATACTTCGTCTTGAGCTGTTTGAAATCATGTAAGCAAGCATCTCGGCACCTTTGGAGGGAGTCGAAGACGTCCATATGTGGCTCGAAGTTTAGAGTCTTGGTCAGATTGAGAAATGATTCGAGCTCTTGTGTATGCTACGTCAATTGATCAATGTCTTTATGCTGAGACCGGTACACCTTGCAGTATTGAATGAGTCCACTAGATACCGGAAGGCCTAGCGAAATTAATCCAGCTATGCCAGTGGTGATAGACAAGGGATCCATCTGAATAGCTCTACTTGAGAAACCAGTACCGGGAAGGAAAAAGAAACTCCATCTTCAGGCTGTGATTTATTACTGTCTATTGGAGCCATTTCAAGCACATGATAGTAACACTGCCCAAACTGTCCAAGGCGGACTCGTCACGCATAAACCTATCATAACTCTCCCGCCACCCGCAGATACTTTCGGGTATTATTGTTAGGCGGGGTAGTGATTTCATTCGTAAGAAATTCCTACGTAGATCACTAACGGCGATATCTCCTGTGGTCTTCGTCTCGTCGATATATCCATATTACGTTGTAATGTAAAAACATCCATACCGTAATGGAGTAAATGATGTTATATTCTCTGAGAATTGAGGTTACAAATATGAGACTATAAAAATCCACCTAAATCTTATTAGTCATGGAGACTTCCCATAGGTAGTACAGCAAGGCGTCGCTGAAGTGGGGAAGTCCGTAATGTAGGAGGTAGTAATTACTAGGTAATTTTCTTGGAGATCCCACACACACTACCTGTGTAGATACTAAACCGGGCACACGGTACGTTCATGCAGTCAGGCAGTTTGGGTCCTCCACTGTAAAGATAGAGCAATGATCACCCGTTTATCCCTAGAGTTACACAGGACCCTTATGATAATTTGCTTTTCAAAATCCATTGACGTCATGACGACTCATGTAGCTGTATCACAAAATCGGCGCCTAACCAGAAGACGAAGCTGTAATGGGGATTAGAGTCAGACAGAACAAATTAATTTTTTAACAATACTAGCAGATGACTATTCCAAATCGTGCCCTCAGAACCGTAAGAATGAACCACACGAACATATCGTGGGTTCCTGTATTCTCTGTAAAGACTTCTTCCACCCTACAATCCGATAAAGAAACACCACGTAAAAGGCGAGAAGGGCATAAGCCACGGACCACAGTCCCCGAGGACAAAGAAACGTACCATGTTCTCACCATACAAACCGACCCAATACACCGCCGAACCATGTGCGCCCTCCGCGAACGTTACTATCCACCTTCGCTTCTTCGAGTTAGCGCACATATATCTCTATTCCGCGCGTTACCGGGCTCCATGCTTCCAGTAATAAAAACGGACATTGCGGCTGCGGCGGCCCAAACGGCACCCTTTGACATTCGCGCGGTAGGTCCGCCGGTCCGGCTTGGACGCGGCGGCGTAGGGGTCTCAGTATCAGGCTTAGAACCGGTGGAGAAACTCGTTAAGGATTTTCAGAATAAGTGGCAGGATACCCTAAGCCGACAAGATCGTGCCGCATTTCGTGGCCACTATACTCTGATGAATAAGGTTGACGACCCCGAAGTAGTCGCACGATGCTTTGAAGAGGTAAGCCGTGAGATGGAGCCAAACGGCTGTCCAGGGACGGCGCTGGGATTGAGTTTATGGAGATATGATAATGGATGGTGGCGCCATCAGGAGGACTTCCCGTTTTCTGGTACGGGTGATAAGAGTTCGTGAAGTGCCTCCGCTCTATTACTCACCTACCGACGACCAATAGGTCAAAAACTTGAATTTATGGGATCGCACCTATATTCTAACCTACCACATTGATTCAATGGGTTAGCCTAGCTCGAAGATCAGGGATAGAGGCTGGCCCGGGTTAGTGGGTCCCTTTGCCGGAAACTTAATATTTGGCGCCGGTAACTTTTCGGCGATCCGCACCGGGAGTAAGTCACGATAGCCGGATATTCCGGCTGACCAAGGCTATGAAAAGCGGCTAGTAAGCCCGGGAAACAAGCCCAGGGAAACCGGTATGTAACGATTATACACATTAACAAAATTAAGAGGTATATTTACATGTGTTGCGTCACCCTCTGCTTAGTATCCAAAAATAGGGGCAAAAAAGTCTCCGAGACATGTCTCCGACCCTATTGCTGAGGACATATGCGTGTTGGACTTAAATCGAACCTTTTGCATGTCCCCATTTCGATATAAAGTGCGGCACAAGCCTCGTATTCTCGAGTAAACTAACAAAACACTTCACATCCACACATTAATCGTACTTAAAACCACCACATTCTGCCCTAAGAACTTAAGACTCATAACCAAAATGGCAACAACCCCAATCTTCGACGTCCTAATCCTAGGCAGCGGCCCAGCGGGCCTAGCCTGCGCCGGCGGGTTAGCACGACAACTACACAGCGCAGTAGTCTTCAGCACCAACACATACCGCAACGCGCGCGCGCGACACATGCACAACGTCGTGGGATGGGACCACGCAGATCCCTCTTCATTTCGAGAAAAAGCGCGCTCTGATTTATTAGGACGTTACCCACCAGCCGCTGATATACGATTCCGTGATGTAGGCGTGGAGAAGGTGAGGAAGTTGGATGATGATGAACGGGGGAGGAATAGGTTTGAGGTTATTGATGAGCAAGGTGAGAGGTTTGTTGGGAGGAAAGTTGTGCTGGCTACGGGGGTGAGGGATGTTATGCCCGCGACGTTGGAGGGGTATGAGGAGTTGTGGGGGTATGGGATGTAAGTTCCTCCTTTTTCCTTTCCTTTCCTTTCGGTGCTTGAAGGCAATTTATAGATCATAAGCTAATAAGCATATTAGCTTCCACTGTCTCTTCTGCCATGGCTTCGAAGAGCGAGGTGCCGCTTCAGCAGGTGTTCTAGCCATGGGCCCTATGCTCGGATCTGCCGGCGGCAATGGTCTACCGCTAATGTCACCCGTTATTGCGCGTATGGCTAATCGACTTGCGGGCCATGTCACCGTATACACAGATGGTAACGAAGAACTCGGAGCGAAAATCCGTGAACAGCTCAAGAGCGCATCAAAATTTCATGTTGAGAACCGCCGTGTCCTACGCTTAGCTAAGGATCTAGAAGTTCAGGGCGACGCCGGTGTATTGGTCACGCTGGAAGACGGAAGTGTAAATAAAGAAGGATTCTTGGTAAGTTAACCCCAGCAATATTTACCCATATTCCACCGACAAACGTTTCCTCAACTAACTCATCAAAACAGGCCCACGCCCCAGCCGTAGAGTTAAACGGACCATTCGCCAAAGACCTAGGTCTAACCCTAGCACCACAAGGCCATATTGACGCACAGCCGCCATTTTACACGACGAATGTACCAGGTGTATATGCAGCAGGTGATTGCGCGACAATGATGAAGAGCGTGCCGATGGCGACTGCCATGGGTAGTTTCGTAGCAGCTGGTTTGGCGCATGCGCTACAAGCTGAGGATGATGTAGAAGATTGACGACGCAGGGTGGTAAAGGCGAGTTGCGCCTATTTAAGGGGCAAACTGTGACGGTTTGTTAGAGCGGACAAGATATACTGGCTTCGCTTATAAGCACCTAATTTAGTATCAGTCGAGAAAAAAAAGTTAATGCAAAGACCTGTAATTTAAATAGAATATCAAAATGCGATACAGACATGTGCTGTATTCCTCAAAGTTGTCGGACTCTTCATTTAATCGCAAATTCAGCACACACGGCATATCGAGCTAGGCAGTCTGGAAGGTATTCAGCATTGGACAGTTCATCAACCGTCGAGCCACAAAGCGCAGCATCTTTTCAGGATACAGACTATCGCCACAAGGTCATGGCGTTCCCTAATATTAATGTACATATTTGACATAAACCTATTAGCATAGCCACATTCAAGATATACCCCAATCTTCCCCGGCTTCATAATCCATGTCGCGTTGGTCGCGAACGTGTGAGCTCTCGACCTCACCTTCCTCTAGTCCGGCTGTCGCACTGCTATCCTCGGTATTGACCTTATCCTTAGCGGTTTGTTCGTCCTCTATTCCGCTAGACATAGGGACATCGCCGTCGGCAGTAGCCTTGTTCTCTGTTTGAGGCGCAGACGTAGCCCACATGATCTCAATCTTGTCCTCGATACCAGGAATACTATTATTCGCAGAAACGCCAAACATGAACTGTTCTGCCGTCTTGCGATCGTTGAAGGTAATATGCGTCGTCGTAGGGTCGGTATGGATTTCCTTGAACTCGCCAATACCCTATGATAGATTAGTCACGACCATGCCACACCGAGAAATGTTATGTTACTCACAAAAAGGTACTGTCGGAGAGGCTCGTCTTTCTCCGGGTTCGTGAAATCCACTCCAGTCAACGCAATAATCTTCGGCCTGTTATCTAAGGAGTACGCGGCATATGCTGCATGTCTAGCCTCCAAGCCACCTTTAGCTTGGTAACCGTAGCCGCCTCGAATGCCTCTCGCCCTCGGGGCATACCGACCGCGACCACGATAACCTCGGCTACCCCTACCACCTCTAGGGTTCCAGGACGAATATTCATCCTGAGCAGCGTCCGGATCGATTCCTAAAACATCCGCCTCTTGCTCTAGTTCGGCTAACTTGGCCCGAAGAGCTTCCGTCTGTGATGTAAATTTCTTTGCGGCGCCATCTGTTCCGTCCGAGGGTGTGGTCTTTCCACTTTGAGACAACCTAGCTTGAAGTTTGCGCTTCTCCTCAAGCTGTCGCTCGCGAAGTTCCTTTTGGCGCTCCTCTAATTCTTGGCGTTGGCGATCGAGTTCTTCTCGTTTCTTCATCTTCTCGTCGTGGGCTTTTTGAGCCTCTTCCTGTTTGCGCGTAAACTCCTCCATATCGAACGGTTCTACAGGAGTCCCCTCGCCAGCGGATGCATCGCCGTTGGTAATCCCGTTCTTAACGCCATTCCCAGCTCTTCCATTTGTCGGGGATGATCGTGCCTCAGATTCGTCCTTGTACCAAAACACCTTCACAAAGCGATTGTCGAAAATCACTTTCGGTGAACTCCAAGCCGCATTAGCAGCATCCCATGTATCAAATTTGATTATCGCAAGTTTATCATGACCTTGCAACGAAACCTCCGCAATACTACCAAACTGAGTAAAATAGCCACGGATCTTATCCTCGCTAAAGTTCTCGTTGGGGATATTTTGGACTACAATGCTAGTCTTAGATTTATCGTGAACCGGTCCACTCGCAGCAAAAGCCGGCCGTCCTTTAGTTCGTCTCGACTTGTTATGTTCGCGGCGATTATTAGGCGACGGCATTGAAAAGGAGGGTAGGTTTAAAGGCGGAAATCCTTGCGGCTGTGGTTGGTTAGACATAACCGGCATGGAGAAAACTGCATTGTTCGGATCATATTCTGCGACGTGGTTAGTGTGTTAGCCAAGTACCTCGCGGCTACCGCTCGAGGATTTTACTCACCATCATTCCCAGGGGGGCCAAGCGGGGGCACCATCAGAGAATCAACACTATGCTCAAATTTGCAGTTATTACCCCTTGGACAGTAGCCCCTCGCCTCGTAGTCCCGACATCGTTGCTTTCGTCGTCGTGGGGGAGGAATAGTCCCCGAATAGACGGGCTTGGGCAGATCGTTTATCTGTGGAATCGGAATGCCGAGCTGCTGTAGTCTCTGGATGTTTTCTATGAGGCTGGTTGGGTCTAGCTGTGACATCCCTTGGTCATGCTGAGATGGGAAAGGTGGTGGCGGCGGTAGCTGCCCAAAGGGACTGTTGCTAGGAGGCGGTTGATAGGGGGCATTTGGGAATCCACGGTGATCTCTTGGCCTATACGATTCGTCAAATCTCCCACCGCGCTGCGAGAACCCACCTCCTCTTCGGGCTTGCTTGTAAGGGTGGTGTCCTGGGTAAGGATCCCGGCTCGTCAAGATGATGTCAACATCCTTATCGTCTCGGTCATTATACGAGCGCTTTCGTGATCCACCTTGACCTAAGCTCGGTGCTGTTGGCAATGCTTGCGCGGGAGGAAAAGGTAATTGGGGCTGATATTGGGGCGGTAGTCCTGGAACGCTTGCCGGAACCGGGGGTGGAGGAAGAGTGTGACGGGGAGCAAGAGGAAGAGGAGGTGGGGGAGCAGCTCCCGGTATGTAGGAATGATATTTGATGGCCTGGAATACGTCATTCGTGAAGGATGCGGCATCTATCAGGTGATAAGTAGGTAAGCAATGTATATTTATAGCTTCATGAGGTGAAGCGACATACCCTCTCTGAGGAAATCAGGAATCTCTTCCTCGAAAATCTTGCGAATGGAATCGGCATCGCCATCATGTCGCAGAAGAGCTAAGACATAGTCGGCAAGTACATCGGCATCTGCGTCGGATCTAGAGATAAGAAAGAGAGACAATCAAAGGTTAGCGAAAGCGAATCGCAAGGGAAAAAAGCTGAAAACCGAGGCGGATGTAAACTCACGTATTTGCGAGGCGCCGAATTATCCACGCCCTCAGAAGAGGCGCGTCGCTTTCGGAAAACAACATTGTCAATTGACAATTGGATCGCGATAGACCTTAATCATGCATCGAAAGAATATGTTCCTAGCAAAGGAAAAGAATGAAGATCGCGAATCGCACGCGTCGGCGAAGTTGTACCCGGTAAAAGAAAAATGTTAGGGAAAAGTTGATGGCGGCTAGTTGTTCGCAATCGCCGTTTTAGCTAAGCTACATATGTAGCTCTCTTCCTCTTCTTTAGATACCGGAAGGTACAAGGCTGAAGAGATGTGGATACCTAAGTACCTTGGTAGTTCCAGAAAAGTTCCACGATGCTGGATGTCATAAGTAGATAGAATCAATCTGATTGGGTGGGACGAGCTTGTTTTTACGGGGTTATCCCACTTTGCCGAGAGCTACCTCGCTGTATCTAGGTACATAAATATGGTTCAAGCTTCCGAACCTTGAAATCTTGAATCCTAAAAGGTCATAGCTCCCACATGCTTAATTATTTAAACCGCCGCCATCATAAATCAGATTTACAGGGTATATATCTCTGGATCACGGCGAAATGTAAACCGTTAAAAAGGAATTTAGTTGAAGGATATCGCGCATATATATTAGTAACTACCTACATATGCATCGGTTATATGTTCAGGCGGTGAGACCCGCAATGAGTTCCGACCTGGTACATGCAGACTTAGATACCTCAAAACCGGGATCTGGGGTATAAAATAATACATGTATCGGTACTGAGAAGCATGTACATGCACGTATTGACTAGAAGTGGGTCTCTCTCTCGGTACAATAGTTCAACTATACCAACAGTAACTCACTCTCTCTACCCAAATATCACCCAACTTGAATACAAGTATATCAAGTTGGAGCTATCTAGCCCAGTAGGCAGTAGGTAGAAGTGCCAGGACCTTCGCACAGACATAAGTACAAAGTTTCTAAATTTTTAAAAAAAGATCTTCCAATTTTACTGACTCGTTTGCCAGGAACTCAAGTCTTTTTTAATATCGATATTGGGCTTACACTCAACCACAAACGGGTCAAGTCACAATGGCCTTCACAATGCACTCCCACTCGGGAGAATTCTGCCCGGGTCACGCAAAAGACCAACTTGAAGATATCATCAAACATGCTATTGGTCTGGGTTACACCACTATCGGTCTTACTGAACATATGCCCCGGACAGGTCTTGAAGATCTATATCCTGAGGAAGTATGCTTTTACACTCATTTTATCTTATTTGATTTCATCATATATACGTTTCCATAACCAAACTAACAACCGCCTAGCTCGACGAACCCCAAGCCTCCCTAGCCGTCCTATTCCCCCGTCACGAGGCCTACCTCCTAGAAGCCCAACATCTGCAAACAAAATACGCCTCACAAATCCACATCCTAATCGGCTTCGAAGGAGAATGGCTACGACCCGAGGAATACGACGGGCTAATCAAACGTCTCTCCTCACACCCTAGCATAGACTACTTCATAGGGAGTCTACACCACGTGAACAGCGTACCCATCGACTACGACTCTTCATACTACGCCAAAGCCGTCGCCTCGGCGGGAGGAACTGAGGAACAGGCCTACGCTCGGTATTACGACCAACAGTTCTCCATGCTAACAACCCTAAAACCACGCGTCGTAGGCCATTTCGATCTCGTCCGCCTCCTGAGCTCGGATCCGGGCCGTGATGTCCGTGCTGCGTGGCCGCAGGTATGGGAGCGCATACAGCGAAACTTAAAAGCCGTCGCGGAGTACGGCGGGTGGTTAGAATGCAATAGCAGTGCCCTCCGCAAAGGCCTCGCAGAACCGTATCCCAGCCGGCAGATCGCGGAGGGGTGGTTAAAACTCGGTGGGCGGTTTACGTTATCGGATGATAGCCATGGCATTGCGCAGGTTGGGACAAACTACGCACGCGCACTTGATTTCCTCGCTAGTCTGGATGTTTCCAGTGTGTGGACGTTACGGCGGGAGCCGCATCCAGGTCCACTTGCCGAGGGGAAGAAGGCTCGTCTGGTAGAGGTAGAGGTGCCGCTTGAGGGCATCAGGGAGGTTGTAAGTAAATGGGCGTAGATCAATCTGAGAAGAAAATGAGGGAAATGTGTGATATTCAATCAATCTTTTTCTAAGTGGGCATTCGTGGGACTTAAAAGGCGACGGGGTTATAAAAGCGAGGACGATGGAGGTATAGAAAAGAGGCTTGATGATCAATCACGCATATACCCATGGGATATAGATAATTCATTCGATTATTTTCACGAAGCATCATATCGGGCAGAGTCTTACCTGCTGCGAAGTAATACGGTTAAGCACCTACAGGACACAATTGGCAGCGAATGACTATAGTTTACATCATAAAATGTATTGATTAGCATATTCTGGCTACCTAAGTAGCATACTATTGCGGGTTCTATGGTAACACTCTAACTCTCGGTTCCGAACACCCAGTGTTAAGCTATGAAAAGACACTTCCATGTTGAACAGGTCATTTCCACATCTCTCCCTTGTCGTATCTAGCCCGCATCACTCACTAATAAACCCGTCAACGAAGAAAAGACTTTCAAGTTATCAACACTACATCCCCCCACCGATGAAAGGCTATGTGTTCGAACTAGAATAGAATGATGCAGCCGTAAAACTAATCCTTCCTCGAAATATGATATGCATGCTTATTGGGGTATCTCTTGGCGAAAATCTCCTCTAATCTCCACGCCCCTTATAATTGAAAACATTCGTGGTGTTACATAATGGTGCTTTCTCCATCGCAACGCCATGCTCTGCTATGTTGCCTCCCAGGCAAATAAAACACGAAACTTAATAGAAATTAGTCGTTATATGTCATTCGTCATTAAAACCCATCCATAGGACACAGAAGATAGGTGTCCTTGCGGAGGCTGAACTTCAGAGACTCGGTGGTTACCGATCGGTAAGCTCTACGCTCTCGAGCCATGTTCGAGCGGCTGTGCGTAGTATGCTTTCTCTCTCGCGGATTATTTTGTAGGGTGTATTCGGGTTTGCCTCATGGTTTTCCCTTTCACGTTCGTCTACTACTTCCTGTACGATACTCGATAATGCAGACAGAACAACTGTCTTACACTCCGAGCGAGGTACTTCGTGGAAGTCTATTTGACACGCTTGTGTCTCTTGCTCGGTCATTTGAGAAACTTCACTATCTCGCCTCCCTCTAAGCTTACTAGCGGATCGGGAAGACGCAGTTGAGCTTCCTTTGCTTGCACTACTATCATGAGCAATGACTCTCTCCACAGCGTCGACGAGAGCTTCGTCAAAGGTGAATAAATCCTCTTCCTCGATCTTGTCTTTGATAGGCTGCTCGTAGGGTGATATTGCTGGTGTCATCAACGATGAACCATATGGCGTCAAATAACTGCCATTATTTTTATCTACCGGCATCTTAGGCTTCACTAGGCGGCGGTATCGAAGTCGCTTGATACTGAAGTTAGTCGTATCGGCAATGATAGCGGTACTGACGTCAACCCAGTGTTCGGTGGGCCATTCTTCCGGAATGGAGCTAAGATGAACTATGGGCGTTGGTTCCGCTGCCAATGATTCCCGCACCTCATCTAGAAGGCTCTTCTGTGGCGGGATTGCCTGCAGAGTGAAGTCGGGGTGAAAACGCTTCAGCCATCCAGCAACATTCAAGGGGACATCGCCATCAATAGCTAGCCTAGAAAACTGTTCGAAGCCGTCAAGTCCACTGCCCAGGCCGGGGGTTGACAGGTAGCCGCTACTAGACGGAGAACTAACTGCAGTCTCAAAGGATGTAAGGTAATCCGGAAATTGAACGTCGACATCGATCACCCCATCGTCATTATTGATGGACGTTTTCACTGGGGATTCGTAGGCGCCTAGAGGATCCGGGGTCCTCGGTTGAGGCTCAAACTGCCTGTTTTCTAACCTTCGCGGAGTATCGGGCTGTTGAAGGGATGCGCGGTTGCCATCCACTTGTTGGCCTGCAGACGTATCAAGAGGCTCAACTTCGCGAACCATTTCTGCCAGTTTATCTCTCCCACCAGCCACCACTTTTGTGGGTGATGAGAGCGGGCTGTCGTTATGACCGGGCATATCTAGAGTTTGTGACGTAGTAGCGGTCGAATCTCGGCGCCTGGTACTCCACAGACCGCTAATTACACTACCCCATCGCGAACTTTGGCGGGAGTCTGTGCTCGCGTGGCTCGCGTGGCTGATACTGTCGCCTCTCTTAAGCGATCGCTTTAAGTCGTCTGCGGCGAAACTACTACTACTGTTGGGCCTAGCGCCGCGGCTCGTGCCATTTCGGTGCATCGTAGAAAAGTGAGGAACCGCCGAATCGGGAACTACAGTATTAGCTGTTGCGGCGCTACTCTTTCGAGTATTTATATCATTTCCAGCAATAGGCAAATTTGCGGGCTTGATGAAGTCGGACGATCGACGCTCGTGGTTAGACGACTCCATACTAAGGTGTGCGAGCTGTGCGGGGATGCCCGTTGCCGACCTTGTCGTAGCTTGTGATTGAATACTGAAACTTCGAGTGTGGGAAGCACCTCTAGGCCCTTGTCGCCGGTTTATTTTACGACGCAGAGACTCTTCTTTGTTAATGGGTACTATGTACGATGGCGGTGAATGGCCGAAGGCAGCAACTGAGGCAGAGGTTGCCGGGCGTTGAGCACGAACCGTTGGTAATTGTTGGTTAGCAGGTAGGAAGGCTGAAAGGAGAAAAACTAGTCTCCTAGCAGCCATCTTGTCCTTTGCAACTATGATTGTGCGCGAAGGTAGGGAAGTATCCTCTTCGTTTTTCACTTTCTGTTGTTGATATCGCTTTCTTCGATACCAGACTGGGCTCAGTGCTTGGAGCCATTCGGTGTGTGTCGCAAGGAAAGCTGTCATCAAGTTAAAAAAGAAGAATCCTTGCTCCTTACTTCCGGCCCATTTCGCCACCCATCGTGCTTCTTCCCTCCACGGCCCCCAGCGACCCTGTCCGGTAACAACCCTCGAGGCTCGAAGCCCTGAGACGATCCGTATTGTTGCATCCTCTATCTCTTGGCTTATACGTTGATCTTGGGCTAAGCAGCTCGGTGGAAGCGCCACTAGCTTTGCGTTCGTTTTAGAGGGCTTCATCTGAGAGGCATCCGAACCTCTTCGGCCCTTTACAGATGAATTTCGGGCCATATGAGCAGATATACTGGAGGGGTACGGATCCGGGGCCGATAAATCCGCCTGCCTAAGCATCGGGGTTAATGTGGTGGCGACGACAGATTGGAGATGAGTGAGCGTTCTCATAATGATGTCCCAGTGTTGGGTTATCGCATCCATACGGTCCTCGACGTCGTTACTGTACGTCGATTCAAACGACTCGGAACCAAAACCGGCCCCTATCATCGTCCAACCTGAACGACGTGCGGATCCATAAGAGGAAGGAAAGGGATCTTGCTCGGTATAAGAGCTGGGGCCTCGAAACACGGGCTTTGGCATTGTTGCTGGTGCGACGCTGGATGCGCATGGAGGGAGTTGAAGTACCAATGCAACAGCGTACATTGGCGTCCTCTTCTGTACGGGTTTCGACTTTTTCTTGGTTGGCTTCGAATCATCTGGAGAGTAGGGAAATGGGAATCCGCCACTGTCCTCGGAAAAGCGGCCACCAGGAGTCGAGGTTTGATTAGGCGAGTCAGGGTCATCATTCGGTAGATTGACCGGGAATAAACGAGTGACAAGAATCTTGTTACGGTCTTGTTGTCGAGGAGGCGCGGAAAAGGATTGAAATTGTGTGTTTGCCGACTCGGAGGTAAAAGACTGTGCAAGCCGGCTTGACCGCATACTTGACCTGCCCATTGAGCCTCGACCATCACCCATATAGGAGCTGGAAACAGCAGGGGGTCGCGGTTCGCTTGGGATAATGTGGACCTTGGTGGATGTTCCCTTGTAGGACATGACTTCGGAGTTGGCAAAGATGCAGCTCGAAAAACTAGCGAGCTCTTCACGATATTCCCGAGTAGCCTTTTGGGATTCGGTTTCCACTGCACTGTAAGTGCGGGACTGGATAGACCCTCGTCGATCAAATGCACCATGTCGTGGCTGAGGACTTCCCGGTTGAATTACCAATGGCCTGGAGGAGGAGGATTGTCCAAGACTACCTTTCCTTGGTGACGTGGGGACTCGTCGGAGATCCTGCATAAGCGACTGCGAGGATGAAGTTGCACTCGGTGGTTGTGGCCGATCAACTGGTGAACCAGCCGATGGAGCGGGTTGACTATCAAATAATAAAGAGGGACTGACAGAACCCAAGGTATCCTGCATAATTATAACGCGAACGTCGCGCACATCAATATCGATATCGCCATCATAATCGAAAGGGTTTGCGGAAGCGCCGGACTGGACACCGGGAGCAGACGGTAATGGAAACACCTGGTCCTGGCGATAGTAAAGTGCCTGGGTATCTGGAAACAGGAGGCTCCGGGTATGGATTTCTTCCTGCACTGATTCTGGCGATGGCCTAATTGGAGGTGTACCCTCTTGCGAATTTGATCCCCCGGCCGTTCCCGCGGTGAGGTTAAAAAGCTTGCCCAGCATGGTGGTTCCGGTAGTTTAAAAGCCCAGTATGCTGATACTGGTATAGAGATATATCTAATCAGCAATTCCAAAGCCGTGGAAACCACCAGACCTTTTTGTTTCTTAGCAGGCTCTCATGGAATAGTGAGGGCCCTCCGCGGCGTTGACCATGGCGTGGAAAGACATTGAATTGAATGAGGAGCTGTTGGTTTCTGGGCAATGCAAGACAACGCAATAATGAGAGTCAAATGATGCAGATATGGCGGTGGGCGAACAGTTGGTGGGAGATCGTCGGAGAAAGGAGGATAAATCGTTGGTATTTTTGCGAAAGTCTTAAAAAATTACAAGCAAGGAATAAATGCAAATATCATTTAGGTGGTCTGTAGTCTGTATCGTGTTGTTTGCTGTGTGTACTTCTTTTTTTCCCTCTGTGATCGTGAATTAATAGGACGAGTACAAGGTGCACGCGTTTAATCTGAAGACTCGTGACGGCGGCGTGACAACGTGCGTGATCGGAGATGACTGGATACGACAAGCGAACAAGAGGGAGTTGCTTTCGAGGAAACGTTATTAGGTAGCTAATGGAACTTCACCTCAACTAAACCTGGATACCGTGAAGTTGAGAAAAGGTGAAAGAACTAGGGCTGGTTGGTTGTGTTGAAAGTTGAAGAATGTAAAAAGTTGACACGCAGTATGTAGGTATGTAGGTGTGTATGTATGTATAGGTAGGCAAAAAGATTTGCAACTTAGAACATCTGGAGTAAGAAATGGAGGTCTCTCGTCGAATAATCTTCGAGGTACATAAGACTTGTTAAACCATTTGGCGGCGCTCAGTACATTATTTCATGTACCACCTGTACGTAATAGGGAATTAAATTAGTTGAGGGAATGGATATTGTGGGCAGGTGTAATGTAATCCGTGGAAAGAGTGAGGCATGTACCTGACGTTATGTAAGGTGGTGCACTCTTTCCTATAATAAGGGTGCAGGCGGGCAGGTGAAGACTAAAGAAGACGAAAAGAAAAAGAAGGAAAGAAGCAGCAGCAATTGGATAACTCGCCGATTATGACGTCTAATCTTACAGTACACAGTACTTTACTATACAGATATACAAATAATACATAATCTACATAAAAGTGCTAAAAGGGAACATTAGAGGGACATAATCTAATTATTATTCAAGATGAATAGACAGGTCACATCTCCGCAAATCCCATTCTATGGATAACTCGATAGATCTAGGGTCAAGGTATTCTCGAAGGTCCAACGTACCCCTTGAAATGTAGTTAACACAGCACCAGCACCAACCGACAGGCCGCCCCCCAGCTTGTCTAGGTACCTAGGTACTCCATACAAGTACAAGTCGCCCTGGAGAAAATAAAACTAGAAAACCAGGGTCAAGCGACTACAAATTTATCTCTTTCCCAGACTGTTGGTTCCGGAGTCGGTCTGAAGGATTCGATGCGATCTGGCGGTGAATGAGGGTTGGTAATCAATCAGCTTTGACTGTTGCGCTGGACTGCGCTGGAACGGATAAGGTACCGGACTACTTCGCGTTGAAAGTAGCCCTAGCCCGTACTTGCCCGTATCTGGTAACGCCGTAGCCCTGGAGAAAAAAACGTCTAAATGGATCTACTGCAGACGATTATCCAATGGATCCACATCTAGCGGGTACGCATGCAAGTGCTGCATTAGGTATTTTCTTAGCTCAGCTACTTTGGACAGCGGGACCAGTCGAACCAGTTGAACCAGTTGAATTTATGGTTTGTACGGATTACAGTTCAGCATGATTTATGATTTTCTAAATTCTAATCGGCTAACCCTCGTAAGCGGTGGGTAGCATATTTGCAGGTTTGTCGCAAACAAGTCAAATAAGGATAAGAATAAGAATATTTCCTGACTTACATATACCTGACTACCTATTTATGATAGTCTCATCCTTACTCACCTCCTATTTCAAACATGACAATCAATTGAGTTTGGTTATTATTATCATTCTTATTACTCAGGAGAGACCAAGAGACCCATGACATCACCCCTCAATTACCAAAAATGACATACAACATGAAAAGGTACATACACATACATACAAACGTACCAAATATCCCGTATGGTACCGTAAGGCACCAATGCCCTTGGGCTTCATCGGGTCTCTATTTTGGAGGCTTGCAGGGCTGTTAGCTTCTATCATTTATTACTGTCCAACAGCATTCGAGCAATATGGCACGCATTTCCCTTTCCAGCAATGGCAGCAATGGTAATCTGTAATTCGGGAAAGGCGGTCACAGGCTCA
Source organism: Hypoxylon trugodes (assembly GCF_022578975.1). Taxonomy (NCBI): domain Eukaryota; kingdom Fungi; phylum Ascomycota; class Sordariomycetes; order Xylariales; family Hypoxylaceae; genus Hypoxylon; species Hypoxylon trugodes. The sequence continues at coordinate 80,155 of NW_026250029.1, forward strand.
TCCCTGTTTCGGGACTCGCACATGCGACTGTATTCTTGTTTCTTTCAGAATGCAGAACTCCTACCTACATGTACTTAGGTGCTACCCCAAGTACCCATCTACCTCATCTACCTACCCGTCGTCGCCTACAGCCTACATACATGCCACCGTCACCACATACATATCCGACTTATCCTGTACTGCGCCGTCGAACATGCGTACCACATAGGACCCTAGATGATATACATATTCTCGATCCCTTGCTACTTTTTCCGATCATATTAAAAACCGTCGGTTTTTTTTATTTTAGTTGGCCAGTTTTCATTAGATTTCTACGGGGCGGTATGTACGCCATGCTCTCAGGCTCCATGGATCTTCCCGTGAGCAGAAACACCATCTCCGGGGCTTCTTAATTCCGTACTCATCTCAACAATCAACTATTCGCTAGTGTACGCATGGTATACGCTTAACCATAGCCACGTCTTTATGGTTCTGGGCCGTTTGGGTAGCCGGGTCTGAACCACATTGGTTTAGCTACCTATGTAGGTAGTGCGGACAGCAACCCGTCTGCCCGCCTATAATTCCTCCCTCGTCTCTCTACATACTACATAAACGCGACAAGCATCACTTTTGGACAATTTCGAATTCCCGGCGGTGAGCACTTCGACCCCAAACCCCCTCGAAGGGGTAGCAAGCAGGATAGGCTGGGCGGGATAGATTTCTTGCATCTTGTCAACATCCGCTGCTGACGCGGCTGTGATACCCTCTGTGGCACAATAAGCATCCCTTGGACGATCCGTCATGAGGCTCAGCTTGCTATGAAGCCCGAGACCAGGCCGTAGTGTCACATCCGACGACACCCTTCAATTTCTATTTCCATCTAATAACGTAATAGAGACTAGCTGACAACCGGGCTAGACCTCTCAATTAGCACCATAGTATCTCGAATGGGTGATTTAATGCTATTCAAGACGTACTATTTCGGAATACTCGCTACGGGAACACGGACTCATTCTATTTAACACGTAACTCAGCCGAGTAGTTAGGTATGTAACCTCTATAGCGTCGCTAGTTTTCCTACCACTAAAAATCAACGTGAAGGTAAGTTAAATCATTGGTAAAAAGGCAGCCAACTCCACCTGCTGCTAGGTAGCCCCATATTCAGATGATTTCCCGCCGGCAAATGTTTTTCTTGGCTTCCTGGGTATTTTATCCAGTGACGTTCAGCGACGCGTATCCCGATCTCATCTTACATCTTCTTGGCATTCGGATCACTTCAATTGTTTGAAAGAAAAGAGAAAAATAAGAAAAAGCTCCATAGTATCAAGCTTTCACGTTACAGTTTCACAATGATCAGCAAGCTTGGAGGATTCTAGCTAATTAGAAGTTCCTAGGTACATGATCAAGGGCTACATACAAACGTACGCGCCGGTTCTTTTAGTCTTATGGGCCTACGGTGATGCCGCGGTAGAACGGCCTCGACCATCTTCATCAGCCAGTTTTCCCAAGGCAAGTACTTGGGCAAGGCTGCAAACTGGATATAAGCGGAGCTCAAAGGTCATTGATTAGTTTCACCCTTCATCAGCGCCCTTATTCAAGCCCTATTACGCAGTATCATAGGCTCCGTATCTCGATTACCGACTTGACACTAGCAGCTTCTTAGATCCCATATGCTAAGCTCTAGCAAACGGCAAATCACATGCGCTATTTTTTAGATGATCGATGAATAGAGCAGATAGAAAAGCCTAGCAAAAAGCTTTTCTACCTAGGTAGCCTAGGTTACTGCACTGATCTTGCCGAAGCGCTTTGACCAAGTTTCGCATTAGGCGTGTGTTTCTGACGATCTCAGAACTACCCAGGTACCCTTGTAATTTGGGCCAGAACGTATGTCATCCCTCCAGACAAGATCACCATTACTGGCTCCCCTCTCGCTCAAGACGTATTCACTCCAAAGCACAATTGTCACAGAATATGGCGCCAATGACACAGTATGAAATTACCGTGCTGGCAGGGTCCTGAACCATCTCGAGGATTTCTCTTCCCCTCAAACATGATCGGCGATTTGAACCGAAGATCTGGGGATGAGATCGGTGTTCCTGAACCAGCCTCCCCGACATCTGGGCGTGCGTAATAGGATTGTGCGGAGTTATAGGTGAAGTCATACAAACTCCTCCAGAGCGCAACGCTGGCGATCATTAATATCAAGGACATTACTCGAGCCAAAAATCGAAACTGGTGGCCTAGGACGTAACTCGTTCTCCCTTGCTAATTCGTCTGTTCGATCTAATCGTCAATGTTGGAGCCGATTTCTTCGAGGGATTGGTGCTGCCCCAAACCGCGCCCGCAGATCGTCAAGTGGCACAGCGCATAATGATCCGACCTCTCTTGATGGATTTCGGTACGCTACTGTAGGTGCGGGAGTTGTGATTCAAGTGAATAGCAGCTAGTATGCATCTTGTCAAAGCGCAGTCATTGGTTATAGAGTGAAACTAGGTCGTCAGCTGCCTTCACAGATCCAATTTGACGCCGATGCCAATGAAAATCGAAACATTGGTTGGGCATCTAGCGAATAAGCACCTGTTTTTCGTGGATCTCCTGATCCATTCATACCCTAGCCAACAACTCTTGCGATATTTATGAGTAACTTCAATTACAGAAAACAACTAGATACCGCCCCCAAAATAACGACAACCAGGTCGCGCACAAATCTGCCCACTTGTAACACGAGTCCCGCCTTCATCTTATGAAGGGAGCAGCTCGCCGAAAAGATTCAGTGTATGGTTCGGAGGAGTTCTATTGCTTACATTGTACTACGAATAGTGGTGAGGATCACGCAGACCCAAATCAGACCCATCGCGGTGCGAATTTTATCTTGACATGGCCAGAACCGCGAGATCGCCAGTCTTGCATCCAGATGGGTGAATATATGATGTTTACCAGTACAGACGCCCCATATGCCTCACTAGAAAGATTAGCTCCACATAGTAATCGAAACAGCATTGTGTTCCGTGATACAAAACAGTATTAGTTTATGGTCCATTGAGTTCTATTGCCCCCAACTGTGCAAAAAACTAGTTCTTCATCTTCGGGTGCTTTCTTCAGATCACCGAAGGGGAAGTGATTTCTAGTCTCATATCACGCTATGATGAAAGCGAGCCACCTTCCTTGATGTCAGCCTTGAGACATTATTTTGTCGTCGCTTACTAGCCCAACGCTTTAAATTTGAATCCTCTATGAAATCCAAGTAAGAGTAACTCCTGCAAAATTGGTGATGTTGTATTGTATTCTCGGCGGCTGTCTTGGAAGACCCCTAGACCGCCTCTATTTTATGCCGAGTCACGACCGGAATGCAGCTTCTGGATCCCGATCCTATTTCGCTTCCTACCGGATTAGCTTCCGCCAACAAGAGGCTCCGCTCCTGTCAACTCGCGACTTCATACTTATATGCTTATTAAATCTATAGGTAGCTGATTTCTCAATTGGCGCAAACATGAATTTTATTCTGTGCCAGTACTCATAGGAGTGGATACCGAAAACTACTCTTATATTTCGCAAAGCAGAAAAACTACACGCTACCCACGCCTACGACTACCTCTTCTACTATGACTTCTGATACCTCATGACTTCCGCGCTAGCGTTCTATTGTCTTGATTATATTCATCTCGTTTCGTTTCCTGTAGCTGTACCTAGGTGGGTTGAGGACCTTGGATATAGTCTCGGGTTTTATGCGCTATTATAACATCGCCGATGACTGAAGCATGCCATCGGCGAACTGACACGAATCCTGCTAAACAAGACATCATCGCCGAAGAGATCAGGCCACTAGCCGATATACAGTTATGATTCACGCATTACACAGCTAGATGCGCATCACCTAATGTCTCAAATCTAAGAATCTTGACATGCGGTGTATATAGATCATGATTATACCCCAGCAAAACACATATATCAAATCTATCGTCGTTCATGATGATGGCATAAAGGTAACACAACAGCGAACTATGTCGCACAGGAGGAACGAAATCCTTCACGGGCCGGGCCCGCCCGCCTAATTTAGCCAAGTATCTTCGAGCTGCCACCGCAGTGTATCATTCAGAAAAAGGTAATAATAATAATAAAGGACGAACTTAAACGCTCGGTTTCGGTACCGGCGAAAAACTCCCTATTAAACATTGACTTCAACCATGGGAGCAAGTCCCTGCAGGGCAGGGTATACCATCCGTAGGCTAGCCATCCGCGGCGCTGCATGCCGTAGGTAGGCTAGTAGGTAGAGGTAATGTAGCACCGGCGCGATGTCACCGCGGCTGGGAACAGGTGACAGGGCTGAGGAGGCCAGAAAGAGTCGAATACGGCTTTTAAGATGGAGGATTTCCGAAGCAGCAGAAAAACAAGAGATAGAGGGACAAGGCTTTCGAGAAAAAGAGGTAAAAAGATAAGGGTTACGAAGGATGGAAAATAGGTGTGGTCACGCAAGTCGGCTGTACTTACGAAATGCGGTTCGCGCCGCGGCTCCGTCACTCGGGTCCTGCCCTAACGAGACCAGGTGGACGAACACCGTACATACCTACATAAGCAAATACACGCACACCACACCTGTATTAGCTAGCTGATGTTGCATGTAACGGTGACGGATGACGGACAGGTAAGACTATCACGCGCGGGTTGGTTTCACGTTCAGCTATAGATGGATAAGATTAGATCCCCTTTGCTTTTCCCTTAGTTCAAATATAGTATAGGTTGAAGCCGACTTCGGAAAGTGAGTTAGCGGGAGTTCTAGTCAGAAGAAGCAGCTGGAAGTGCCGTAGGTTGTTGTCGTTGCTAATAGCATCTTTCGTATACGTAAGAGGTTACCTATACCCGCGCAGAAGCAGTAAAAGTCACGATACGCAATGCTGCCGGGGAAGTATGGAGTGGTAGGACGGATATGCAGAGTTGCTTCTTCCTGCCGTGGCTGCATACAAGGTATCTAGCTCCTTTTGCTTTTTTCTCGTTTTCTTTTTACTCCGATCTCACTCGGTCGCGAATAGGGTAATTTGGAGATTCGGCTTCCTTCGAGAAAGTCCAGCCCTGTTCGGACCAGTAAGAGAACCCCCACGTTGCAAGCTACCTGCACCTTAACCCCCCACGCTTACACCCCACGACGACGACATCGTTGAAAGAGTCCGTGGGAGAAACTCCTTTGTCCGCATGGCGTGGGGGGGAAGATTTGCTATATCTGAGGTCAGCTCGGTGGACTCGGATCTATGGATTCACACCTATGAACGTGGTGTGTGGGTATGTTTTGTGAACCGATGCCATGGGCTCGGGTTCAAGGTCGTTAGATAACATCTCAGGCCTGACGTTTTTAGATTGTGGTATGAGGCCATAAAGGTTCTCAGACACGGGATGATAGATTGCAGAGGACGGCCCGTGGGGTGGGATTTGTGAACTATAGGGTGGCAATGTGCTGGTGGCGCTGGGTTACTTTAGACAGATGGACGAGATTATTGTGTTCGTCGTTTCCCTGGCTTTGATGCGATTTCGAAATAATCTTTGGAAGATATCACCAATAGATAATGGACATAAGCTGGGGAGATAGCGAAAGCATTTATTTGTTCTGTATATGGCGCATATGGCGCGTTGTGCCAGTTATCTGTCTAGTGTACAGCCATCTTACCCCTGGATGCAAGCACTATATCTTGCAGTGTATAACTCCGAAAAAAAATCTCAACTTCTGTTATAATCGATTTTTAGATACGCATTGTGGTTGTGTTGCAACACGTTAAGCTCTCGCATAAGTTTCCGCACGCGATCTGGCACGGAGCCGCGACTGCTGTTATCTCGGGACGTCGTCTTCTAATCGACGCACCCGAGGCCGATGCAGTCTCAGGAGTAACGGCTGCAGGGTTTGGTTCAACCCGGATGTTGTCGGTGCTGTTGCGACTGCTACTGCTACCGTTACCTGTGGTTGACGTTGATGTAGGGGTCGCAAGCTCAGGCTGTAGGGTTGCCGAGTGGATGCCATATTCATGGAGACACTCTCCAATGGTTCGTGCGCGGTCCATGAAATCAGTCATCTCGTTATTAGATACTACAACGTGGGCTGTTGCGATCGATTTTTTCTGGTCAAGTCGCCATACATGTAGTTCATGAACGGATTGGATGCCGGGGATCTGCTCACCGAGTATTTATTGTTAGTCCAGCTCATTTAGGGGTTTCCGCCGGTTAATTTTGTTCCCTTTCTATGACACCGGGGTGGGAATTTCCTCAAATTACTTACCTTCTCGAGATCGTGTCTAACATCGTCTATGTTCACGCCTGTTGGAGCGCTCTGCATTAGGATTTTGCCGCTGTTCTTGACGAGTGGTACCGACGTCATCAGGATCATGAGGGCAATGCCCATGCTGATACCAGGATCGGCGTAGAATCTGGCGTCAGAACGTGCAAGCCAGATAATCAAGGCTGCGATGATTACCCCAATATTGTTACATGCGTCGCCGATGACGTGTAGTAGAACACCCATCATACCGAGGTCGTGCCCAGAAGATTGCAGATTTACGATGGTATGTCGATGCTCGGCATGGGCGCTAATAGGCTGTGGAAGTGTTAAAGACGCATCGGTAATGAACTGTCCAAGAAAGAACTTACAGTTAGGGGGATCTCGTCTTGATCTTCACCTGAGGTGTCACTAGTCTGTCCACCCGCCTCGACATTAACGTGGTTATGGGTATGATCATGTCCGTGATCCTCGGCATGGCTTTCGTCTTGCGCATGGTCGTGGCTATGGCTGTGTCCTCCATGGTCGTGGCCGTGATGTTCATGCAATAAGGTTGCGCTGATAACATTCAATGCAAACCCGACACCCCCTATAATGAGTACGAGTATAGGATTATCAACGCCTACGGCAGATTTATCATCGGCGCCTGTATCTCTGTGTTAGCAAGGCAACAGAGACAAGGCCAGCGCAATTTAAATCAAATGACTCACGTTCAATTGTTATGAACCTCTCAATTGATTGGAGGAAAATGGATATACCGAGAGCAAGAAGGAAGACGCCATTGAAGAAGGCGCCGAGTAGTTGAGCACGTGCCCAACCAAAGGAGAAGTTATGGGGAGAGACGGCACGTTCTGAGATCTGGTAGTAGGATCAGTCAACCAAGTTATCGAGACATGCGCGATGGTTCCAACATACAATAATGGCGACAAGGGCAACAATGAAACCGATTAGGTCATTCATCTAGAATGGTCAGTTAGGCGACACCCAATATACAAACGGGTACGTATGAAACATACATAATGAAAGGCATCTGCTAATAGAGCTAGAGATTTGGTATAAAATGCCACTGTGATTTATAATCAGCTCCAGTTCGAACTATGCGATAATTTGAATCTACATACCAACTAATTCGGCAATGAAAAATGAGAACGATATGCCAATAATGGCGAGAAGCTTCTGCTTCGATGAAAGCTTGAATACACCCATAACCGGTAGTTGGTATTGTAATGCGGTACCGAGATGCTGGATGGGAGTTACTTGGCGGATTATCGCCCAAGGTTAGAATTTACGGCCCCAGATATTATGCGGCCAGGTCTTTGAATAACTTCCCAGGTGGGTATCTAAGTTTCTAGATATCTATATCAATGTCATTAATATTTGCTGACTTTGATTTTGCCTGGAAATAATGGTGACTGAGAGTGCTTATTGATTTGTGGTCCCATCTTTTGTGTGTGCAGCTTCAGAGTTTCTCGTCTGCCTTGAGTCACGATTGGATCACATAATTTTTGGGGTATCGAGCGAATCGTAAGGAAGGAGGCATTTAGGACTTGGGCTCTTTACACAAATATTCGTGTATCAATTAAGTATAATCTTTGGGGATTTTATCCGGGGGGACTGTCGATGAAACATACAACAATCCCCGTATTTTTCGAATCAACCACGAAACGCGATATGCTCCAGGGATAGAGACCGGTCTTTTGCACTGACGAAAAAGACCCTGGATAGAAGTGAACAACACATTGTTGCGAAGGAGGGAACGTTCGACTAATATCTAAGCAGTTAGGTCACTCTTGTGGATTTGGGCCTTAGGCTAGACGAATAATGGTCAAAAGAATACAGCGGGAACGCAAATCTTTTCTTGTATTCATACGTTGTGGTATCTCATCGGGAGTCGGATCCGGCACTAGGGGAGCATGGAAGTTGTCGTGGCCTTTCACGAATATCCCCTGATGGATCCAACTTACCGGATCGCTAAAAGTCGGGTATTTATCAAATTGAGCTGCCAGATTCAGCTGCAGATGCATCTAGATCCATCAATCCAATGCTAGGAAAGCCTAGAAAATATCGAGGTACAGTAACACTGCATGCATCTCTTGATTAATTCTTATACCTACCTAATAACCTAAGCACTTTGTGAAGTGGTGGACCTTGAATATTGGTGTCGTGGTGCAAATGTGACCCATGTCAGGGGCCACATTGAAATACCCACTAATCGAGTAGATCAGGGCGGCGATCGAGTTGCATGTTCGACCAAGCAGATCATAAAAGGGATGAATCTGTGTATCATGACGACGTGTGGCGAGCACGATGCGACAGATGAATCAAAATCTCCCTTTCTTTTTTCACAAAAATACTGAGAGAAATCACGGCTCGCTATTTCACCAGTAGCCCCCGGCTTTCGAATACATTAGATCAGGACAAGGACATGTTCTTCAAGGAGTTCGATTTAACCCTGCACCACTCTTGACGTGGTCAAGACGGCAATACTAAATCAGCGCGTCATGAATGAAGCTAAACGGCCTAATTTTAGCTCATCGATGATGACTTACAAATGAGGAGTTTCTTATAGAATGCGACCGGGATCCTTCCGGAAATCTAGGTTGGCTGGGGATGGCAGATTTAGTGATGAGCCATTATCTGCATCGACATGCAGGCCTCTTCGCATACGGTTGGGAATATACTCTGTCTGGCGTCTTCGTTCCGATCGATTATTAGTCTCCCAAGTTCACGTTCCGTCTATCAATCGAGAACTGTGTTGAGGATAGCGACATTCTCGACGTTTCCTACTCAACAAAACGTGTTGCCACAAGGAAAATTATCGAAAAACATGGAGACCATCAGGGTATGTGTACAGGCGGCGGATAAATGCATGTTTCCAGTTTCCTTCTTTTCAACCTGTGGAAATGAGAGCTGTTCGTATCTCCAAGTAGACTAACACTATAGTTAGAATACCGTTGCGGAGAACTTTGGCGGCAGAGCTCAAGGCGTTGCTACCCATAAGTTCAGTTTGGACCAAGTTCCTGACCTAACGGGCAAGGTTGCCGTGATCACAGGCGGAAGCGAGGGAATCGGCTACGGCTGCACCTACACGCTTTTGAAGAATAACATTGCTAGGGTCTACATCCTTTCTATTTCGGAAGAAGTCGTTAAAGGTGCCAAGGGCGCCATTGCGAAAGATCTCGGCCAAGAAGCGGCAGATAGAACGAAATGGATGCAGTGCGACATGTCGGATTGGCCTAGAGTGAAGGATATTGCTGATGATGTCACAAAAGATAGCGACAGGCTCGACATCCTGATAAACAACGCGGGAAGAGGAATCATGACTTATCAGCTCACCGATTATGGGGTCGACAGACACATGGCCGTAAACCACATGGGGCACGTGGTCCTCACGTCTCACCTACTCCCGTTGATTAAAAAGACAGCAGCAAAGGGAGATATCGTGCGCATTTCCAATCAGGCGAGTAACGCACACCAGGCAGCGCCGAACGACACGAAATTCGAGAATTTGGAGGAGCTGAACCGCGATCTCGGAGCCAATGCCCAGTACGGACGTAGTAAACTTGCTAACATCCTATACTCGAGGTGGCTTGCACGGAATGTGACGAACGCGGGTCATCCCAGGGTACTCATCAACGCAACTCATCCAGGATTTGTGAGTACGAAAATGAGCAAGGAGGACATCTTCGAACCCTTTCCTCTTGGCGGATACGCAATGGCTGTTGGCATGGAACCTTTCAAAAAGAACCAGTTCGACGGTGCGGTCTCGACAATGTTTGCTGCGACATACGCCCGAGATTCGGGACAGTACATCTGTCCACCAGCCGTCCCAGAGCCGGGAAGCAAGCTTTCACAAGACGAGGAGCTTGCAGATAGGTTAATGGACTTGACTTGGAAAGTGGTAACTGAGAAGACGAAACATGAATCGGTTAAGCGGGGATGTCCTCTTGATGATCTCATTATGAGTTAGATGGATAATATGGGAGTTGTTGGCCTTGGTCGTATATACGTGATCCAGGTTCTTTAGTATTAGGTGTTTTCATTTTGATAGGACGTCGGGTGAATCGATGCAGACGGTTTCAGTAGTATGTAGTATTTTGAACAATGGCCATCTTATGAACACCATCCCTCATAATACCCAGGTCGGAACTCGTAATCAAAACTTAAGGAATTTGTCCGTTGTGAAGTTCATGTTTCCAAAAATAAATATCCTAGCGTTGAAGGTGTTGGTGTATTGAAGAGACAGAGAGAGAGAGCCAGTGGGGCAGAATTAGTGGAGGTAGGGTGTGGAGGCAGGGGCAGGGGCAGCTAAAGATGAGGGCGGTGAAGATTTATAGTGGATTTCTGCCGATTCTGCCGGGATTCTGCCCTAAGTGACCTGCCTGCCGCCTACCAGCTTCGTCGCTGGCGAACTTTCAAGGTTGCATCATAACTTTATCTCCTTCCAACTTATTATTCTTATTATTCTTTCTCAACAATGCTCCTGAAATCCATATCATAGACAGTCGACTCGGCCGTCCTTTCTATAATGATGCGTATTCATATTTTTGATATAGGATAATAGAGGCGCAATGTCTCGGAATGCCGCTCCCTCGCCCTCGGCACCCCGCCGAGGTTCGCCTTGGACTTCGCATTTGCGGCATCTCAGCAAGTCCAGCTTCGACAAATTGCCCGCTGGTTCGCCCACGTCGATGAACTCCGGCCCTAGCAACCCAGCGCCCCGAGATTTACCTTCCTCGAAAAGAATGGACGAACGAGTATGCAGTGTCACCATTAACGAGTCCGTCATTCGTGATGAGGTTCTCTTGAACCTCGATCTGTTTGGAGTGGCAATTCGGCCTGGCGCGTTGATGTCTATTGCACCCATAAAGACAGACCAGGACCGAGCACCAAGTTCTCAATATAGCACCTCGAGACAGGCATCATATCACCAAAGACTTGCCGCCGCTACTGCCGCTGCCGCTCCTATCGATGACCTCCCCAAATTCGACGGCGATACCAGTCGACGGTATATCTTCGTGGCGAAGGACGTCTCGAAAGAACTAAAAGCTAGGCATCCAAATATAGAGGTGTATGTTTCAAAACAGATTGGGATCGCATTCAATATGAGAAAAGGAACACAAGTGGTGCTAGCTCCAGTCGACCACCTCGCTCCAGCTGTCGAGGCCTCCCATGTCGAGCTCTCCTTCAAGGATATGTACTTGTCGCGTGCGGATATGTGGAGGCTCGCTGTCGCCGACTTGGCCGATAGGACCGTGTACAAGGGCCAGTTCTTATACTTCCTCGGAACAATTAAAGCAACCGTGAGTACTGTGTTTGTGGAAGGTCGCAAAGTTCAATCCGCCTTCTTCGGTCGCAATACCCGCCCTATTTTTCGAAGCGAGTCGGCTAGATATGTATTATTCCTACAAATGGCACGGGAGATGTGGGACTTTGACTCGGATGGATCAGGCGAGATTATGTTTTACAAAGTTGTAAACGGCTTCCTACCAGCTCTATTTAAGAAATGGGCCTTGCTCCAAGTTAAACACTTGGTCAGTATTGTACTCTTTGCAAGAGTTGAGTATGATACTGGGTTAACAACGGAATTGGCAAATTCTACCCTTCATGATGATTACTATACTGGCTTCCAAACCTCCGGAGACCGGCGTCCATATAAGGATTTCTATCGTGTTGTTGTGAGTGAGATGTCTAGCGGGGAATGGACCAAAATTTTGCATCAACTCAAGATGGAGTTTAACGTCTTTCGACGCGATATTAGCCTCCACCACCGAGAGGCTATGAATGATGCTATGGAAATCCCTGAAGATGCCTCTGCGAGAGGTACATCCACCGGCAAGATCAAGGCACAGTCTTCTTTGGCTATGCATGGGAACTTTCTCGAGGCTATTAACCTAGCGTCGTCTCTATATGCACATGATTACGTAGATCGAGATCTGCTGCGCACCGGCATATCCATAGTCGTTATAAGTCCCGGCCCCGGCGTCTTCGAAGTCGAATACGAGTCCCTGCGACGAACAACAGAAGCTCTCGTTGGGAACGGAATCGGTATTGATCTTATATGTATCCCGAATATTCCGTTACATTCCGTCCCCCTATTTCGTTATCGAAATCCTCACTTCCTTGAGGCGCACCAAAGAACACAAGCCCGATCAGTTAGGAGTCGCGAGAGCACGCCGAAACAGCCGACACCCTTAGCCGGCAGTTACACAACGCTTGGCGAATCCGTATCCCCTACGAAGGCCGCTGACTCGTCTAGTCGATTGGAATCTGCAAGTTCTACATTGTTCACTGATGAATGGGCCTTTGCAGTACCACAGTGGCTACATATTTCTTACTGGACTGGGAAGTCAGAAGAAGCTCTGTCATTCCAGGGCATTACCTTGTCTGCTTCGGCCCAATCTCCGAATGACTGCCAAGATGATTTTACAATTCGCTGTAGACTTTACGATCTGCAAATGAGATCCGTACTTGAGACTAATGAAATCGAGACGACCCCATTACATGCCGATCCAGTATACTCGAGCACTATTGGCAATCTTCACAAGGAAAGGAAGTTACTAGGTAGTGGTCATCGCCAGTTGTCGTCCATTGGCATTCGAAAGGTACCTGAAGCTTTGTTCGAACATGTTTATGGTTTCTCCAAGTTTATCCCAGACAAGATGGCGAAGGCCGGAGATACATTGCTGTGGAAACAATTGCAAAATTTCGACGAATCGAGGGCTCGGCTTCCAGCACACCGGCCTCTACCATCGACTCACCCCTACCGAGAACTTGAAGAAAGTGCCGGGAAACAATTAGTGGAAGATGCTAGTCTTTTTGGTACTTCTGTAGGGGATCTTAAAGTAAGCGGGCCGCCAACCGTGTTATCATCTAGCATTGCGTCGTCGAGTAGAGTCGGGCTAGAAGGATCTGTACCCACTGTGGCTTCTCGACGCAATTCTTCTACTCAATCGAGGCCACCTTCAACAAGACCCCCTAAGTTTATGAGACAAATCAGTCTGGGTCATCGCGGATTTGGTATTGCCGCTCCTAAAGTTGCGACAGCTGAAGTGAGGGCGGAGAATGCGACTCGGGTGGAAACCACCGGATCGGCAACCAATACCACTTCGAGTCCCAGGTCAAGCCCGATGACGCCCATTAAAACCGCGACACGACCAGGATCTTCAAAGGCAGCAAGCACAGGGAATATTCGGCAAATCAATGAGCTATCTGAATCAGCAGCAGACTTCGGCCCGTCAACACCCAGTCGTCCTATTCAAATTAGAAACCCTATACAAACTCTAGATCCTATCAGCACGCTGAGATCTGGTCAAATACCAGCTACACCCATTGCTAGAAGTGCGCGGCCTGATGACCGAGATCTCAGATATTCAAACGCCCTTAGAGAAGAGGATCAGAAGAGATTATATAATTCAAAGCTGAGAGCAGGAGGTGTACCAGAATTACCGTCCACACTCTCGCCTACTACTGCTATGGCGCCGTGGTTAGTGGTGCTCAACCCATCGAATCCCAATGCAAATAAAGTCGATGATTCGGTCTTATTTAGTCGATGGCAACATGTGTTTCCACGACCATCCGAGATGAGAGTTATGAAATGGAAATCATTATCCTGCCCTGCAGCCGTTCCGTTGACAACAGAATATTTCCCAACACAAGCTCAATTCAATACCGAATACCAACGACAACCTTACACTATTTCGCAAGAGGTAGATGACGAAGTCATTGAACAAACAAAATCGCGCGCTGAATTTCTTAGAGAGCTGGTCAGTGCTCGCTTTGCGCATGGGTTCCAAGTTGTGATCGGCCCATCGGTAGCTAAGGCGTTTGACCAAAAAGCCATAAGAATCGCCGATGTCTTCTCTATAGACAAAACCATCGGCGATGGGACAAGCATATTCATGAGCGTTGGTAATACAATTCACCAACTATCGTGTGTTAACGGCACAGAAGTTGAAGTGAACATCTATGTGCGGAAACCAACGGAGCCTCTACCCCACATAGGCCCGTCATCTGCATATAGACCAGCAATTCGTACCCTGCTCGATAATACGTATCATAGTATTGATGTTGACATTATGACCCCTAAACCCGAACGTAATTGGAATTATATAGATTCGTATCTTGCTGGACACACGGATGAGATGACCGAAAACCTTAGGTTTTGGCGTGCTCGGTTCGTGCTTATACCGATGTACCCACGAACGTCGTCGTCAGTCCCGGCAGCAAAGAATGAAGACGATGAGGAGGAGATTCGTCTTGAGGGCATCAAAAGACTAGCCCAATTATGGCAACGGCATCGATTCTTATCATCTTCCGAACGTCAGTTTCAAAGCGTTGGCGCAAAGAAGCGCGACCCCAACCCTCTTGATATTACCTACAAGACAGAGGACCCTTCAGTGGTGATTGCCGCAGAGATGGAGACACTTCCGATATTTGAGAGTGTCGAGACATCTCATCGCAAGGGCCTAGTATCGGATAAGGAGCGGTTCTCCAAGTCAAATTTCAATGTTGCGACTCTGGCTGAAGCAATTCAACAACCCGTCGAATTAGGAGGAATACGAATGCAAACGCGGCGGTGGCATTTCCGAATTCATTATCACTGTTTTATCGGATCTGACATGACTACATGGTTACTCGACAATTTTGAAGATCTCGAAAGCCGAGAAGAAGCCGTCGAGCTTGGAAATTCCCTAATGGTTCTAGAGGAGGACAAATCTAAGGATAAAGACAAGGAGGCTAGCAAAGACGCGAAGAAAGATCGTGATCGTGGCATCTTCGTACACGTTGAGAGGAGACATCCTTTCCGTGATGGTCAATTCTTCTATCAAATTGTTAGCGAGTATGCGAAACCTCACCCACTTGGCTGGTTCAATGCGAGGAGAAAAGATGTTTCAGTCCCATCTACACCTCTATCAGAAAATCCGCCCAAAGGTTCGCCAAGACCCAACCAGATAGGAATGCAGAAACCGATGTCAATTCATGAAGAAAATTCTCCAATATCAGGAAGTACGACGCCAACATTGGCAACGACTAGCGGGAAAAGGCCCAAAGTTATTCTGAGCAAAATGATGAAGTATGATGTTGACCATCGGAAAAAATCCTACCGGCCGGAGAGGATCAACTTGCATTATGACCGCCTTCATAATCCTGACAATTGCTACCATATTCGTATCGATTGGATGAACGTTACGGCGAAGCTCATTGAGGACACACTCAAATCCTGGGCAGCGATAGCGGCACAACATGGACTCCGTCTTGTCGAAGTACCTATTGCAGAGGCTTGTCGTATCAGCGATGTAAACCCGTTCCGAAGGCCCTATCGCGTCAGACTTGCACTGCCTCCTCCTGCGCAGCGTCCTGTAACATACTACGACCCTAATTCTTTTGGGCCACAAGTGCAGCCAGGCAAATACTACTATCAAAAAGCCCTACTGAGAAAATTCGATTACGTACTTGACGTCGAGGCGGCCTCCAACTTTCCCAATAACGTGGATGTCAGCTATTCATGGGGCAAGCCTGATTTCAAATACTCACAATATATCCATCGTTCGGGCATGACATTGGCGGAGATAACGGATGAAGGTGACTTTCTCCTCTTAGCGAACAGGTTGTACAGCAATCGGGCAGCTGGTTTCCAGCCGGCTCAGGCACGGTCCGAGGCCGCCCCCAATGAGCGCGTTTCACGGCTTATGAATACAACTGCGTATACGAATTATGGATTGGCGGAGCCTACACCGATATCATCGCCAATGTTTAGACCCGTGCTCTTTGCATCCGCTGCATCCCGAGCGCCACCTGAACCATCCGTTAGTGGGATGACCGGGCAGAAAAGCTGCCCACCAGCGTCTGCTGGTTTGGGCGAACCCGAAGCCCTCAAAGAAACGCTTGAAACATTTTGTAGCGACGTAAAAGCTCTCGAAGCATTTTATAAGGAGACGTTGGAGAAAGGTATTACGGGCACACCTATGGCCGGAGCGGCCCCACTGGGTCCTGAGGCCGTGCCTGATGCCAGTATCCCGACTTTGGTACTTGGAAGCAGTAATAATACTTCTGAGTTAGGTGCAAGTCATAGTCCTAGAGTGCCTACGCCTAACTTGGCCGGCTCGCTGCTCTTTAGACGTGGGAGCATTCAGCATTAGACGATTACGGCCTAACACAAAATCAGGATATATCGTGATTTGAGACTAGATCTCCAATGAACAACAAAGAAAGAGACTGAGACATATCATTCTCTTTTCCAGCGGTGAGACGTTTTGATGTCCAAAATGTCTCTAATTTACGAAGTACTCTAGAAGGATTACAATAAATTCTTTGTTCCAAGCGTCGCACAATACGGCGCAAAAGCAGATGCATCCTGCGAACGGCGGGTCCCTCCAATATTAGCAAGTCAGCACCAAAATCATATTGAGATTTTCATTGATTGATGACTGTACTATAATTCCAATTTGTACTTGGACTTTTCCATGATTAGTGATGACTGCGTGGGATTTACTTTCAATCTCACTTATATGCAGGACTATCAGGACTGTATTCTAGAAGTGGCTTAGGAATATCGGTGAAGTCAGCGGTGAATTGCGTAGCCCGATACGCCAAGTTCCAAGTACGATGCAAATCTGCGGTGCAGCCACCGTGTAAGGAATATTCCCTGCCCATCCGGAGACACTTAAGCCCCGGCCACGATATCATATATCCATTTATGATTCGTTATTTTATGGAATACTCCAACCGTGTCCGAATGCGATAGGATAGGTTTTTGAATCCTGCGCCAACGCGTGACGATGCCTGCAGGTTGGCACATGGACGGCACGAGAACAGACAGGATTTGGGCGTTTTCCTAATAAAGTGCTATAATACCTGTCGGCTCTGGAATATGGCGCCGAGGGGTTACGGTATTGCACTTGGGCAACATTTGCATTTGAATGGGAAATTTCTGAGGGTTGGCGGTATTAATTTATACTTGAAGATCGCACTCTCTATTCAACTCCATACTCCGGTCGCACAGCAGATGGAGACACCTAGACAGAACGCCACCTACGTTATACAGCCCTCCTAAGGAGAAATAGCGACCTAACATTTTTCGCCATATTTTAAACGTCTGACAGGTAGCATTCACTCCTCACATTTATAAACCATTGTTGGTTCCTTAGCACCCAGCCCTATTCCCAGGAACTTTCTCTCTCTCCAGTCGCACACGTAAGGCTTACGATGACTGATAGCCTAACAATTTAATAAGTTTTAAGAGTTGGCTTAGAATGATATAGATCCATATTAGTTGTTCTGATTGGGTATAAATTGGCCTCGCTTACCCTGATTAGGCCGTATAAGGAATCGATTGCGCGCGCCTAAACTCTTTTAACTTCTCATTTTAGCTGAATTAAAATGCTTTAGAAGATCTAATCCTAAAAGTTAAATGAGACCTGTCAGGTACGGCGTATCGTGCTTAAAAGGGACTGGGGGATAAAAGATATACCTCTTCAGGTACCTAAATACATACACATACGTAGGTGGATACCTTAGTTTAACGCAAAACCTGATCAGAGCGCGTTATTGACTTCATAGGTATCACGGTAGGCGCTAGTTTTAAACATCCGAAGCTACAGCGCTGCTTGATTTGTTTTTAAGCTTTCAAGATTAGCGTCATTATGCATCCATCCTTTGTTTTACGGGGGAGTCCATGTACAAGCTATGAAACTATGTTTGTGGAACTAGAGACCTAGCTACTAGGTACATACCTAGGTATATATAAGGTATATAAGGTTAGGTATCCAAGATAATACCCCATACCGCCACGTAAGTATAATAGTCAAATTCTTTCGGATAAATCAAGATTTTAACAGTACCAACAATGCTTTGGAGTCACAAATTTTTGCTGGTAAAACTAACAAATAGGAAATATATAATCTCCCTCTCCCGAAGGAAAACATCCGCTCCGGGAGAAAACACACAGCTGGGAAGAGAGATATCTTGCTACAAATTTCCTATCCCATCACCCTGACCCACTGTCTAAGGTGCCCAGATAACTAGTGTAAACTATCGCTGTAAATACGTGGTAAGTGCGTCGTCACCTCCAGGTACCATATAAATAACCAACAGAGTCATAGAGTTTTCAAAGAGAATCGATCAGTGCGACTTGGATCAGATAGAATCAGCAGTCATTTGATTGACTGGATATCAATTCAGAATTTCATCCAAACTGTTCAAATTGAGGAGGCCTCCCTCTTTGTTTTTATACCTGAGTACTTACATATCGTGCGTGTGGAGTGCCTATAAATGTATGTACCTAAGTACCTTCCTCAAGTACCGAGATACCTATGTACTTTCATTTCAGACCCTTGCTCAAAGTCACATTAGAGTTCGATCAGGGGAGGGACGCGAATATCCCACTGCCACAGCACGATCACATTCCTTATTTTCTCGTTAGTTCACCTCCAGGGCTAGTTTTTACACTTTCTTCTGAACGGTCAATGGTTCTGTTGTTTCTGCCCTACCATTCTTTTTAATTTGGTGGTGCCCCAGAACCAGCGCCTCTTTTGCTCTGCCTTAACTATTCTTACGCTCATTTTTCTAGATATTTTCCATTCGTTTACGTTGCTTTCTAATATTAATAAACCTGCGCATCTAATTAGGCTGACAATTCTCCTTCATTCGAGGCCTCACACGAGAATCTAGAGGTCATAAAAGGTTCGCGACCAACCGAAGAGAGACGCCAGGATATCATTTGGGGGAGAATATCAAAACCCAGCCAGCTACCGACGCATTTTATAACGTGTCCGACCCGACAGAACGGCCCCCAACCATCTGCAAGCAGGCTCGCTTGCATACCCCATATTTAGGACAAGGCTGAGAGCCTTATCAGACTACAAGCTATTAAAATGGAGGATTGTAAGTTAATATTGATGTCCTTTATGTGAATTTTAATTCACAAGTACTACATGATCCC
This sequence comes from Hypoxylon trugodes, assembly GCF_022578975.1. NCBI lineage: Eukaryota > Fungi > Ascomycota > Sordariomycetes > Xylariales > Hypoxylaceae > Hypoxylon > Hypoxylon trugodes. Next base: position 99,333 of record NW_026250029.1, read on the forward strand.
CAGCCCTAGCTACAAAACAAAGCACGGCAGAGCGAAGTGAAAAAGAAGGACAAGAAAAGGCGACCAAGGCGATATAAAGACGCAAATTGGCGGGCGAAAACACAAAGCAATTGAGCGATGGCCTAGACATTGGTTTACATGATCAAGGGATGGGATGGGTGGGCAGGCTACCGTATTTAGGTCGTTTGTCACTCCATCGCTCTCCACACCGTTCGCTGGTTGAAGGACGCTTGAGTCGTTCCATCATCGTTCTAGACGCTAAATCATAGCGTCAAACATCGTCATCAACTCTCGATTCTCGATTGCACTATTTGGGCCCCTATCATTCTCGCCCTTCCTCTAAGCACTGCTCTGCCACTTTCAACACCAATTTCAATTCAGCATTCAGATTACCAAGGCGCGCCGACAATGTCCCGGAGCCTGTAGCCTAGCCAGCTAGCCTTGTACTCTATTTTTGTTTACCCTAATTCCCCCCCTCTAATCCTTTTGCGAATCATCCGACCCCGGTTGATCTGGTGGTCAACAAATATTCCACGTTTTTGGATATATACTTACATGATGGGCGAAATAGTTAATATGAGAAAAATGAGGGCCAAGGCCCACGCCGTGAGTCGTCGCAATTCCGGCGGTAGTGCTCGCTTCAACCCCTTTAGGCATATAGCCTACAACTCGAAGCGATCGAACACCATGGACGCGGCTGAGCGAGGAAGGGCGACTAGTGACGATGACACGACACATCTTGGTCCATCATCAAGCGCACCAGGCCGTCTCTTAACACCGATCCAGCAGTCGGCACGAAATAGCCAGGAGCATCCTCCGGAACAAGGCGAGAACTACGAATCCCAGGCGACAACTGTGCTCCCCGAACCTGATACTACTAGCAGCGTCCGACAGCGTGGTACACAGGATCTTGAAGCTTCCAAGGCCGAAATTCCTATCGACGAAGAGGATCATTCAAAAAAGAGGAAGGATACTGGTTTCTTTAAACACATAGAACCTGCTACTCCTTTTACGCCTTGGAATCAGACCCAGCGCGTCCTTTTCGGCTCCCCAATTAATATCTTAATATTAGCTGCACCTGCCGGTATCGCCCTACATTTTCTGCAATTCGATGGCAAGGTCGTTTTCGCCATCAACTTCGTAGCTATCGTTCCGCTCGCTGCCATGCTAAGCAATGCTACTGAGGAAATTGCTATGCGAACGGGAGAGGTACTCGGAGGACTTATTAACGCGTCATTTGGGTAAGTTTATTGCTACTCTAAAATTTGCAGAGCGAAAATGCTAATTAGAACAAGCAACGCTGTGGAGTTGATCGTGGCTATTATTGCCCTTACACAGGGTAAAATTAAGGTCGTACAAACATCATTGGTTGGAAGTATTCTCTCCAACCTTCTTCTCGTCCTCGGATTCTGCTTCTTCTGTGGAGGCATCAACCGCCGAGAACAGTACTTCAACACAACTGTAGCGCAGACCGCCGCTAGTTTGCTTGCTCTAGCTGTTGGAAGTTTGATTGTGCCCACCGTCTTCGCCCATACCGACGATTTCTATGAGGGCTCGATCCAGCTAAGCCCAAATGCGGTTCCCAGTCTATCTCACGGAGTCGCTATTATTCTATTGATCGTATATGCCTCGTACCTCTTCTTCCAGATGAAGACTCACGTCAAGCTCTTCAATGAGGAGAGCCAGAAAGTCGCTAGTAAACCACTTTTCAAGAAGGACCTTCCCCAGGGTGCCATCGCATCTGGAATCGCTAGAGCCGGCAATGCCGCTACTTACGCAGGCATTACTGACACAAACGGTGAACTGGTCGATAAAATGAATCGCAGCGCGCACACAGAAGAGGAAGAGGAGGAAGAAGGACCCCAACTGAGTTTCCCCGTCGCTTTTGCAACGCTTATCGGTGCAACCGCTATCATTGCGCTCTGTGCCGAGGGTATGGTTAGTGGTATCGAAGATATTACAGCTTCCGGCGCTGTTAGCGAAGAATTTGTTGGCCTCATTCTCCTCCCTATTGTTGGTAACGCTTGCGAACACGCAACTGCTGTTACGGTTGCCATTAAGGACAAGATGGATTTGGCTATTGGTGTCGCTATCGGATCGTCTATGCAGGTCGCCCTCCTCCTCATCCCACTATTGGTTATTATTGGCTGGGGCATGAACAACCAGGAGATGACTCTAGCTTTCGACACTTTCCAGGTCATTGTTCTCTTCGTTTCGGTTCTCTTAGTCAATTACCTTATTGGGGATGGCAAGAGTCACTGGCTCGAGGGGCTTATTTTAACGTGCTTATACGCGATTATTGCTACGTGCGCATGGTGTAAGTCTACCTGTTACTTCTCTTTGAAACTGTGGTATGGAAACTAATAAGTAATCTAGTTTATCCTACGATTCCCGAGGGCTCAACTGGATAAGTTCGACATACTTTTAACGCCACCCTCTTTGAAACGAAGGTCTCTGACTCCTCCCCTTGTATATTTTGGACAGAGGCCTTTTAATTTTAGATTGTGCCATATTTGGAATGGTCAAGTTCGTTTCTCCTGGAGTTGTATGGTTTGGGCCTCTAGACCTCGTTTACTTGATACCACAAATCTAGAATGCTCGAGTCGCCTCCATTGTATTCATATAATACGTATTAACTGTCATACATATGGGCGCAGATACTGGCGTTAGGTGTTGCGGTTCAGGAAGTTTCCGAACTTGAACGCGTGGTCGGTACTTCTTTCGATATCCTAGTCATACGAGAAGATAGGTTGAGATTCGTGGGTTATACTACATCCTTGTGACTACTTGGTCCACAAATTGACGTATTTTTTTGGTTTAATACCTGAAAGGCCTGAAGGGCGATTTCCCGGGCTTAGGGGTTCGATGATAGGGGGTCGCATTAGTTGCGGTTGAGGGACTAAGTCGATTTATGCTGATTACAGGACGCCTCAAGTGGAATTTGCTATGTTTGTGTTTCTAAAGTTATGTAAAGTGGTGGTTATGTTAAAAAAAACAAGGTTTGCGTTAATAGAAGATACCCTAAGATACGAAATCTGAATCCGTTTACCACCTAGACTGCTCACTTCTATCACGTGGCCGTGCTATATTGATGTTGATAATCGAATAGAAGGTAATCCGGTTTGCTTGTACAACACTCGTGGTACTATATCGCAGCCCTATATGCCGGTACTCTGCGTCATAGCAGGATTGTCGCACGAATAGGAAAATTAACTCAAAACTTGTAGCTAACCGACTGGTCGCCTACTTCTGTCACACTAACCAACAAGCAAAATAAGCGGAGTAAATTCACGGCATATAGGTAAGGCGGGGGACGGGATAGGATACCAAAATATGCAGCACAAACAAGGTCGTGCTGGGTGATCAGTGACGTGGCCCCACATGAAGGGCTTTTGTTTAGATATAACCTTGATTTGTCGTTGTGAGTCTGTGGGCGACGTATCATATTGTAGGGAAGCTGTTAGAGGCAGGAACAAGCATGGGAAGAGTCATACGCTGCCTGATGTGATGTGTCAAGGTGAAGATTTGGAGTTTCTGGGGGTAATTGGATGGTGTTTTGTGGCTTGATAGGTACACAGCAGCTAGGGCCTTACAACGCCAATAATATAAGAGATATAGATTTGATATATTTGCTGGAAGTGTTATACATCTGGCCATTAGGATTAGATGGAAGACTTGAATACGCGTCTGCCATCGTCACGAAGATGTGTTTTCGACAAGGAGCCGTGAAGTACTGGGTACCTACTCATGTTGTTAAGAATTGCTGTCATTATATATACGATGGTGGTATATATAGTTATGTGTAGTAATCCAGGAGGTGTCTTAGAATATGTTTGTTTGTCACGTTTGATATCAGAGACATGCATACTATATGCCTAGGGAGGTACATAAGTAGATACTCTGTCCTAGATTTAGAAATTGTATATTCAAAAATTGCTATATCATATAGCCTTTCAAGAACCCATATGCCTTTAAGGTAACTCAATTATATAAATAGAGGCTATATGCTATGTTATATCTATCTATCATACGTAGGATCTGTCGTCTTAAGGTTGTTGGCTACTACTCTACCTAAGTAGATCAGTTATTGCTAAATTTCATACCGCTCCTCAAGGTTACACCTAATCAAGATCTATGTGCCATTGCAAATGTATTTGACCTAGGGCTTTTCTGCGCCACTGAATGCAGCCGTGGGGCCTTGATATATATCTGTTCAAGCGGTGGCTTAAGCCATCAGGTTCCTCTTACAGGGGCTACCTTAGGTACCTGTGCTTCCTTCAGCAAACACAATACGGTTACATCCTGGACGCTGCTTGAAAAGCAAGGTTCTTTCGATCCGTGGCGTCTTAAAGAAACGTGCTAGCCAAGCTTCCTACAAGAATAAACCTTCCAATTTCGACATTTTCTAGCGACGTGATAGTCGCTATCGTTGAGAATATTTCTACGGTTTTGATTGGGTTATTAAATTGCGGTGACCTATGAGCTAGGGTCTGATGAGCTGAAGAGGCGCTCCTAGCCTGTACGATGCGAAAGATTGGTAAGGGTTTCCCTTTTTACGAGTTATCTTGGGTAGCTGTATGGATGGCCACCGCTACAGGTTCAAGCCATTTAGACTGCTCAGTGAAGGTGTGATTCTGAGCATGGTTTCCGTTATCTGATACTAGCTTCTCTTCAACATAGCGTTTTTGTGTGGCTGAAGAGTTTCGAATTTACGAACTTTGGTGGTGGTGTGCCTGTGCCGTACGATATTCTACAGAGTGGTAGTGCCCGAAATTCGCACCCTAGTAGTTCGGCTAACCGTTATCCCCCCCCTGAACGATCGGCACGGTTCGTTCTGCAAGATCCCCAAAGTGCTGGAACGCCTGGTGCGGATCTTCGATACACTATCTTTTCATAATCTTGCGCACATGCTTTTGCTTTTGCCTTTGCTGCGCTAGCTTGGGTTGTTACCCGTGAATTAGATCGTAAATAGTTTGGTTCATGGTACCTACCAGTGCAGTCTATTGGCGGTCGACAGGATGTGAGGTTGGTTCCAAGAACAGTGCTGTGATCACCTATGCCAGGGACTCCACGATTTACGCCGCAAAATCTTGTAACAAGATGAGTCTGTAACAAAAATGTATGGTTCGACGTCTGGCAGGAATAACATTAACGATGGATTTGAGCTGGCTATTTGTACAATTTTAATTGTAGCATGAAGAAATATAGTGATGCATGATAGGCTTATTTTACTTTTACGAGCACGTCCACAGAGCTGGGAACGCTTGTGAAGGCCTTTCAAATAAGTTATCGTGCTTTACATAGGAAGAGAGCACCTAACCCACGTGGGGATAAAGTAGAAAATGGTTACATCGAAAGTTCCCAATCGACAGCCAACGGTTGCATCGAAGGATCCGATAATCAAATGAGGTCCCTGACTGCGGGTATTGAGCGCGGGTGCCGACCCCCGTGCGCACTCTCGGGTATTCCCCTTGGAACGCGTTGGTTGAACGCGCTGGGTAGCTAGAATTGAGCCGTTCACTTGGGTTGTTCCACCGAGTTGGATCATCTCAGTCAGAGCGATCGATTCAATTTACCAATGCTGAGTTACTGCGCCGCTAGAGAGGAGCTACAATAGAAACATGATGGCCAAGAGAGGCAGCATGAATTTCTCCTATCTTTCTTAATGTCCTTCTTGTCTTGGTCGTATGTGGTTTTACTCTGACGTGAGCAATTCGCTGGTTGCGTTACATCGTCACCCCGAGAGCGCCCCAACCGCGCATTATAAGCGATAAACATATAATTAAAGCGAGCACCCACACCAACACAACCCCCGACGCGAAAATCGATCTCGAAAAATAGCTCCCTAGCTGGCTTTCCCCGGCTTCTGCAGCAGTCGCCATGTCTGAAGACACCGACCGTGCTTCTGCATCGCAAAAAGATGTGGAGGCTGCACAGCCGCCGACAGCGACGCTTGTAGAGGGTCAACAAGCGGAGGAGGAGAAGGAGATTGATGAAGATTTGGTGACTTGGGACGGACCGAACGACAAGGAAAACCCCCAGAACTACTCCACGCCCCGCAAGGTCGTCATCACACTCGTCTGGGTCTACGGCAATCTGGTCACCACGATCGCGAGTAGTATTTGGAGTAGCGGTGCCAGCCTCGTCATCGTCGAGTTCAATACGAGTATTGTCGTGGTGACTTTGGGTGTTAGCTTGTTTCTATTGGTGAGTGTTTTCCATTTCCTCCTTCCATTTTGGTCAATTGTTAGACAGGCGAGTCAAATCACAGCAACTAACCAATTCATTCTTGGATATAGGGCTACGCAGTTGGTCCTCCAATATGGGGTCCAATGTCGGAACGCTTCGGTCGTAAGTGGCCTATGACCGTGGCCATGACACTGTTCACAATTTTTTGCGTTCCGGCTGCTGTAGGGAAGAACTTACAGACCCTCCTGGTCGCACGATTCTTCCAGGGTGCCTTCGGATCTGCGCCATTATCCCTTGCTGGTGGCGGTATCGTTGATATATGGAATGCGGAAGCAAGGGGCGTGGCTGTCGCCGCCGCGATCGGTACTCTTTTCGGTGCACCAATCCTAGCCCCAATCATGGGCAACTTCATTGCTGCGTCGCATCTCGGTTGGCGGTGGACGCAATGGCTTAGTTGTATCATGGGCGGTGCTTGCATCATACTCGTTCTGTTCGCGTTACCCGAAACCCTCGCGCCGAAGATCCTACAGAAACGAGCGGCGAAGTTACGCAAGAGCGGCGCGAAACCGAACGCGAGAACCGAATTCGACGATCAGAAATTACTAGGCGTCGCTGATGTTGCGCGTATATACTTCGCGCGGCCTTTTGCGTTGCTAGCTACGGAGCCGATATTGGTCCTTATGACCATTTACCAGTCCTTTATATACGGTATTCTATACCTCGTTTTTGTGTCGTATCCGATCGCCTTCCGAGAAGTTCGGCATTGGGCATTGGGTGTTAGCGCGTTGCCATTTCTCGGTTTGTTGGTGGGAATCGTGCTTGGCGCCGTCCTTGTCATAATACACGCCAAAACCAAGTTCCTAGCGACGGTTCGGGCTAATGGAGGCAAAGTCATTCCCGAGCAGCGATTACCGATGATGATTGTGGGTGGCTTTTTGCTACCAATTGGACTGTTCATATTCGGATGGACATCACATCCCGATACGCATTGGGCTGGTATGGTCGTGGGTAGCATACCGATAGGCATGGGCATGTACATGATCTTTGTGCTATGCTTTAGCTACATCGTTGATGTCTACGCGCCCATCGCTAATAGTGCCGTTGGTGCAAACACATTCGTTCGAAGCTTTTTCGGTGCGGGCTTCCCCCTATTCGCGCCTTACATGTACCACAACCTCGGTGTGGACTGGGCGACGAGCACACTTGCCTTCATCGCTATTGCTATGATTCCCATACCTATTCTTTTCTATAAGTTCGGCCACCGCATTCGTTCGTGGTCCAAGAACAGCGTAAATACAGCTTAGGGTTAGAGGGTACATACATGAAAGGGCTTTTTGGGACATTTTTTAATACCATCGGTTACGTACATAGTATATGATTTCTTGGTTGTTTAAGGGATGGGCCGCTTGGCGGAAAGATACCTCGGTAACGTTGGGAATTTTACTTTGTCTATAGCATTGACGTACAAATATATCCTCCATCAAACCAAAAATTAAGACAGCGCACGAATTGATCCGGGCTATCGAGTCCACGTGTTAGGTGTCGCCATACGTTATGTGACTTTATGCTTGACGTAGGTGTGAATGATGAAAAGTGAGAAGCGATGGCTTTCTACGCATTAATGTTATGCTCCGTGTGTATGGACTTCTTAACGCTTCAATTATGCATGGTATTCTATGTGAACGTTTGTAAATCAATGCTAAAATCGCCCCAATTGGAGTTGTTTGTCATCGGGGCACAACCTAATTCCGCTTGGGGTTGGGGGTTAGAAGATGGTGTGCCAGACTGACATGGGGTAGGTAAATTATTTCGTGAGGTTAGATATATATGGTCCGTACTGGCAGTGAAAAAGCCGAAATTTGTCTCATCTCCAGGTCTGTTTTGAGAAAATTCCCCCCCGCTACGATGAGACGATGGTGGGTCTGAAAGTCCTTGTCCCTCTCTGTTGGTACAAAAAGCACAAGCATAGGATATATCAGGGAGTATAGGGCTGGGAATATTTGAGGGATTTTGTGGTGTTTCTGTTGTCTGGAGACTGTTTCTATCTTGCTGTGAAGGTTCCATTGACGTTTGAGGTCGGGACAATGGTCTAGCGAGGGCCTCCCCTAGAGTCTCTAGAGTGTCGACAGCCCATTCAAGCCCTAGTTTCAAGCGGGCGTAGAATATATGTGGTAGATTATCGTGCTGCAGAATTTGGAGTTGATCGCATACTGCACGTAATAGCGACACGTTAGCTTGAGCTGTCGAGTCGTATTCTCCGTTCTTGAAGAGATTTTCTAGGCAGAAGTTGACGAGTTCGACGAAGGCAGCCATGGGATAATTGCGGAATATCCTTGCTAATAAAGCTAACCGAGCAATAGTTAATGGCGCTTTGCATACCTTAATCAGTAGCTTAAGACTTGAGCGCGCGAGCTCGTGCATTTTATCCCGCGTTTGTTCGTTGCCCCGTTCGCATCTGAGGATAAGGACTTGTGAGACACAATATGCATATACCAATTCCATCTGTAGGGGGTCGATATTTGTTATGTCGTTTATAGAGAATGCAGACCTGAGTCCGACATACTTCTGGGCGAATGCACCTAGCGAACTAGTAACAAGCTGCATATGACGGGCGCGCGTCTCTACGTCGGCGCCAGAGGCCCTTGAGGTATAGAGGTTCAAATATATCTCTTCCCAGATCATCATCAAGTGATCGAAGGCGTTATTGAGTGGGTGGCCAAGCTGTTCTTGGCTTTGATCGGGGCCTATCTGATGATCTGAATCAAACATATGCAGGTCGCATGGCTGTCCTGTCATAAAGACACGTTGTTTATCCAAAGCGTAAAGAACCCGAAAAAGTCGTTCGCGGTCTTTTATGGAATCATGGGAGGCGTTGACTTCCCCGCTTTGACGGTGAGGTATTGCTCGATGAAGTCCTATAGCACGGCCAACTTGACAGGTAACGTTACATACACTCTCAGCTGTCGCATTGGTATAAAACCCTCGAGCAACTAATGTCTATATCATTGAAGCGATGAGTATATATTCGAATCCTTATACAAGAAAAATAGGGGATGCAGCAAACGAGGGCGGATTTAGGCACATACAAGAGTCATGAGCGCTTGAACATTGGTTAAACTGGGCGTCGTGAAAGCTTCAAGATTTCTTATTGCTCGATCGCAATTCTTCAAGAACGAAGGCAAGATATCATCGTTCATTCCACGAGAGTTGGAATGCGAGATGCGAGCGGCTTGAATTTCTAGACCGAGTTCGAGGAGAACAATGTTGTTTATGATAAGGGCCCATGCGCTGCTTTCCCGTTGTTGCTCATCGCCATAATGAGCTTCTATAGCGCGATGAAGCTCGGCCTCGCCGAAAACGGGCGTCCTCGTATTAATATTCCGAAGATATCCGTCCACGAAAAGATTTACCATCAGGCGTGGAGGAGTGGTTATAGGGTTTGTGTCGCCAACTACGACAGATTCGCGGCATTGCGAATTAAAAGGGAAGTCATCTAGCTTTCGTTGCAATGTAGCTCTTGTAGTTGGGTTTTCAAGCACATGAGTAATACATGCCTCCGCATTGTGGCCATCTTTATGTTTACAAGATTCAAGTAGAGGGCTTGCTGCCTGGTGCAATATTGATTTTATCAAGACCATTGGTGCCGGATAACCGTATAGACGTTCGCCGCCTTGGTCGAACTGAACAGTTTCGGACAAAAGCTCGTTTACGACTAGGGGATTGGTCAAGGCGCGAAGCTCGCTCGGGGTGTTAGGTTGGATAGGGCCAAGAGGCCCGGAACTCGGTATTGGTATGGAATCAGACCCGGGAAGATAGGTAGAATTCGAGGGTATGTAATGGGAACACGGGCGCGCAGCGATCTGGCGGGTAAGTTCGGTCAGGGTGCCGAGAGCCTCGTCGACATGATTGAGATGTTCTAGAACGACGGAGAATTCATCTCGTCTGAGGGGAAGTTGCGGAATCAGTAATGATTCTAGGTACTCTAAATGAAGGGCCACGTACAATTGTTTCGTATAGTTCACTCGTTTAACCGTATTAGAGGTATGGCATTCTACCCCAGCCTTCTGGCAGTTCGTACATTCGGGTTGACGACGATCGCAGCGGACCTTTCGGAGCCGACATCGATCGCAAGCTGCAGTAGGAGATACATCATTGCTAGGTCGGGGCCGCTTTCGGGAACTCTCTGTATGCGCGACGGGAGTTGAGTCGCTATCGGGTTCCGGTTGTGATGGCGGAGCGTCGTGACGCGGGGAGTTTTGCATGGAAGTGAACATGAGAGAATTAATTCTTGAATGACCCCTCCAGTAAATGTTTAGACACAGGGCTGATATAGGCCCCGATCTAGGCCTAGGGCGCCGTAACGTGCGCCCTGATCAATAATCGAGAAGCCTATGTAAGCCCCTAAAAATTGGTGCGCGTACGGCGGTCCAATAAGCATAAAACCGCCAATGCGCCAAAACACCGTGCGAAAATATAGTGTGGTGGCGCTTTGTACTGTAGCCCTGTATTTACAGGGAGTAATGTGCTGAAGTCCCCCGTGACTACAGGGGACTATAGTGGTGTATGCACTATAATTATAGTGGCTGGATTTACAGCGCATTACAGCACCCCACTAAAATGCCCTGTAATTACAGCGCTCTACAGTGGGTACCTGTAGGACGCTATACTTATAGTGACTTGAGCCCTATAGAGCGCTGTAATTACAGCACTCTTACAGCACATTTATAGCACGCTTTAGCACTCCACTAAAGAGCCCTGTAGTTACAGCACATATAACCCTGTAAATTTAGACTTTACGGTGCGAAGAAAACCACACTGTGTATATACACTGTATTATGACACATTGACAGTTTATTGAAAACGGCGCACGGTAGTGCGGCATCTAAACCACTTTAGGCTTATAGCCCCTGAGATCACAAACCCGACTCACGTCAAATCTCGCCCACCAACCTAACATACAAAGATAGTTACAGTTCTAAACATATGTCATAACTACCATCGTGATTGATACTTAAGTAAGATATGTTAATATTATAGAAGTTGTCGCTATATTGAGGCCTTATGGAAGGGTCACTGTCAGGTAAAGCCTGATCGACTACCGACGTGTAAGGTAGGCCAATCCTTTTATCACTGCTTGAATGCTTAGATAACCAAAGCTTGTTTCTCGTGTTTAAAATAGCTAAATTTGTATGTTCCACTGTTTTTATAACCGGACAAACTTGTATTGAACATTGAAACCCCATCGGCCGCCGTGTCCGAGGTGAGGGTTAGACCTTCCCGACGGGATACCTAAATAATAGGTTGTTCCTATTGGCCCGCACCGTAGCGTACTTGCCTATTTTGGAAATAGTACTCGGTCGTCGGCACCCGAGCGCAGAAGGAACGCTATATTCTCGCTGTAGTTTTGCAGGAGTAAGCCTAATTTCTTCCAGTATAGCTAGTGAGGATAGGGCTATACAACTGTTCCCATTCTTCAGACCTCGCCCGGAATTCCGACAAAAATTTTAAACACATTCAAGTAACGGACGAACTTCGAGCCGCCAGTAGTAGCATTAAAGAGACCTCGATGATATAATAATTAGATTAAGATGACTTTTAATATTTCGAATAGACCTTATTCTCGCTTCTAGTTGACCTTCGCCATTCAAATCAAAAATAGCTCCTCGCGATAATTTGCAGCGTCGTAACAAAAATGGCCTCGCAGAATCCACCTGTCCCAGAAAAGCTTCTGCCAGCTGTGTATCGGTATATCACAACGCATGACGCCGATGGCAAGCCCACATTTGAGACGGGCGTGAAGGAAGAAATTGACTTTGACCGCACGCCGATGGGTGGTGACCTATTCCTCGTGTACAGCGGCATTAAATATCCGGTTCCCCTCGCCAACGATTCCGATCTCAACACGTACAAAGAACATTGCGTCAAGAAGCCCGAGTCTTTTATGATCCCAGGCGGGTTCTTGTCGCGCTATATTGACTACCACCCTAGTGCTCCACCATTGTGGCACCGAACTACTACCCTCGATTTCGCTGTTGTTATTGAGGGTCAAGTCCAGCTTGAACTTGAAAGTGGCGAGAAAAGGATTCGTAAGTCACCTCGTTCTTAGCCCTAGCGCTTATGATGAGGTTGCTAACTCTAGCTCATCGCAGTAAAGAAAGGAGATGTTGCCGTCCAGCGGGGTACTATGCATGCCTGGAGTAACCCTAGCAGCTCGGAATTTGCGCGTGTTTTCTACGTTGCGCTTGATGCCAATGCCCCTGTAGTTAATGGACAGGAGCTGGGCGAATCTTTGGGGGTTGTCTCTCACAAGTAGACTACGCATATTTATGCATATCATACGATATGCTCTATAGAGTTCTTAGGGGTCATATACACATATGGATTTGAACTATTAAACTAAATGATGTTATGCCCCTCATTGGAGTGTGAATACCTACCTAGGTAGGTAGTTGTGATGTGTTTAATTGAAATAGGTATATAGCACTAGAATTTACTGGGCTCCATCGAGGCTCGGTTAGCTCTATAGTTATAGCGCCTCAGCGCCCTACAAACGCTATAAATATAGCGGACTTTAGCAGGCCAAGGCACTACGGCGTGGAACTTTACGATTACAATACATTTTAGAGCTATTAGTTGCACAAATTAGTTGTTTGGACAATGTGACGAGGTCAGTCACTGAAGCTTACATGAATGAATATGGTCATTACGGAATAGAATTTTCGTATGGCATTAACATTGTGTAAAACTGCGCATCTCAGCTACTCCTTTATCTTCAAGACAGCCTTGCCGAATATCTTCCCATGAAACATGTCGAGGAATCCTTCGATAGCATGATCAAGACCATGCGTAACCTGTAACGGGGCCTTGAAACCTCCCTCGGCAATCCACTTCTGAAGATCCTCCTGATGCCTCTGTCCGTATTTTGGCCAGAAATTATCATCCGACACAACGAACCCAGTCATTGTTAACCGTCTATGATACATCCTAGGTAGATTCCTCACACCAAATCGCTCCTCAAGTGGTTTGTTGATGTTATCAAGCATCCCGCAGACGATAATGCGTCCCCCGACCTTGAGGTTCTCTATTGATCCTTCTAGCTGCTCGCCGCCTACATTGTCGTAGTAGATATCGATGCCCTCCGGAGCGAGGCGCTTTAGAGCATTCCAAGCCCGCTCCTTTTTGTAGTTGAATCCGGCATCGAAGCCCAGTTCTTTGGTAATGAAATCCAACTTCTCGTCGGAGCCTACAGACCCAATCACTGTTAAACCCTCACGTTTCGCGAGCTGTCCAACGACGGATCCAACAGCGCCTGCGGCGGAGCTAATGAATATCGTCTCGCCCTTTTTAAGGTGTCCCAGCTCATATACCGATGAATAAGCTGTGATTCCAGGCAGGCCCAGCGGAGCCAAGAATAGATCCAAATCCAGATTATAATGGTTATGTATCTTGCTAACGTAGCCGAAAAACTCTGGAGGTACTGCAGCATACTCCGCAAAAGGGAGAACTGTGTGAATGAGATCGCCAGCGCTGAACTTGTCGCTGTCAGACTTGAGGACACGCCCGACGGCGAAATTCTCGACAGCTCCGTCGAGGGCAAAAGCTGGCTGGTATAAGGGAATGCTAGGGTCACGCATGCGATCTCGTAGGTATGGATCGAATGACACAGTTAGTACCTTGACGATGAGACCGCCGGCAGGTATTGCGTCTATATCGAAGGGACGCTCTTCCAATGCCAGGTGCTCCCCAGCTACTGGGATTCCGGTAGGAATCTTCTTGAAGACGAGGGTCTTGTTGGCGACCATCTTGTGAACGGAATAAGTAACAAAGCACGGGTTATTAGAAAAAAGGTGCGGCGGGCATAGTACTGTTTAAAGAGATTCCATTATAGCTTCGTCCCCATCTACATCTTTATAGATCACATCATGACTGATATATTTCGTAGCGTCAGTGACTTTTCATCATCATTTATAATTATAGCGTATTCAAATGACTTATCTCCGATCATGGTTGGCCTCTCTTTCTAGTGCGGCGAAAATGTTGCTATAGATGTCATGACTTACTAATCTGGTTTACTGATTCGTTTTGATCTGTTACTGATGAGATTCTTGGCGAATCGTTTTCCCTATTTAGCTTCAAAGATTATTGGAATCTCCTCTTTGGATCTGGTCTAAAATACCCAAAGCTTTAAAGTTTTCCCTAGCCAATCGCTTCGTCGCGTTCTCTGTTCTTTTTTTTGTTCGGCTCAGCGCAAATGATATGAATATCACAGACCTCCTGGCGCTAACTGGACAACCCCCGCCCAGGTATCCACCCGCTATTCCCCCATTTTCCGGCGCTATTTTCTAGTGTAGGAGCCTGAACAAGGCCTAAACCTCATAACGAAACTCCCTATTCTGAAGATCCGTCAAATCCAAAAACTCGTGGTTTTCCTCTGGCTTGTAATTACTTCCCAAAGTCTCTTTCTCCTGCTCCCTTTGCTTATTCCGTCTATCCAACACCCACCGCATCAGAACAAGGTCAAGCGTGATAAGAACATAGATGATGCAAATGGAGATTTTAGCTGGAAGATATCTTGGGGCATCCCGCGCCTGAAAGGTTTGGGGCGATATGATGTTGCCGACAGTGTACGCAATTGTCCCTATGCAAGCCACTGTGACCTTTTTCGTTGACCCCGCTACGTTAGAGCTCTGCAGCCCTAATATTGTCGTCCATCCGATGGGAATGCCACCACTTGTGTAGTACCCGATCAGCGCTGGAACCTTCTGTGTCGTAGCCATTAAAATGGCACCTACGATGGCGGGAATGTGGCCGGCGATGCAGAAATAAAGTCGCTGTTTTGTTTTCATCGCCGCATATGTGAGTCCGACCAAAGCAACAATCTCCCAAGCGCCGAGAGGTGTTACCAAGAGCAAGGAATCCTCGTTTGAGTAACCCATGCCTCTAACCAAGATGTTTCCGAAAGATGTCGCAATGGAGTTGGGGACATTGGCGGCGAAAATCCAGAATGCGTATAGCCAGGTCATTGTATCCGTCAATGCTTCTCTCACCTGGTCCCATTTGAAGGTTTTCGACCCGATTCCCTGTTCGTTATGTCTAATGCGTTCGAGGTGAAGTCCTTTCTGTTCCTTGTCAAGGAATCTTGCAACAGCGGGGGAGTCAGGCATGATGAACCAGAATACGATTCCTATGACCGCAGTCAAGAGACCCAGGAACAAGAAAATAATCTGCCAGCCCTTTAGAAGGGCGTTCGGGTCTTTGCCAACATGTATGGCTACACCGTACGCAAAAAATCCGCCGAACATCTGCGCGGCTCCGCAAGTTGAAAACCATATGCCAACTCGGAAGGCTTGTTCCTCCTTCGTGTACCACTGCGAAGTGAACAATACCCATGCAGGTACAATAGCGGCCTCTAAGACTCCAAGAAAGAAGCGGCACACCAATAATCCGGCATAGTTCTTGCAGGCTGCAAGGCAAGCTAGGGTTGTACCCCAAAGAATGACATTCACTGAGGCATACTTGGCAAGGGGAAATAGCTGTATCAAGCGGATCGTTGGAAATTCGAACGCGAGTTGTCCAAAGAAGAAAATTGATGCGACCCAATTGAATTCATTTCCTTTGAGTCCTGTCGATTCCGTAATGCCAGTCACACTGGCATAGGAGATTGCAGTTTTATCAATGTACTGGAGAAAATCTGCCATACGTCAGTCAGTAAAAAGTCTGAAACCCCGTACCGGGATAGGTACGCTATAGGTGTTGTAACATACTACGATCATATTAGTTAACGAACCGACAGCAAGGACTTCTTGGGGAGTTATTAGCAACTTACCAGACAATACAGATAAGCGGCATTATATGCCAGTCAATACGTCTAACGAGTCTTCGGCTGGCTTCTGGGTCTACATCTTGGTGTAAAGCACCGGTTTCTTGAAGTAATTGGAGGGCAGCATCGGCGCCAATTCTGGAAGTTTGGTGGGCGCGGATTGGATCGGGCTTTTGGAGGAATTCTTCGGGGGCTTTGGCCTGCTCTGTAGGTGCTTCAGGCGCTATATCCTTCTCGGGTGTTGCAGCCATCTTCACTGTCTATCAGCTTAATAGGCGATACTATGGTTCAATTATACACAATTGGTTGCATTGCAGAAAGGATATGAATTCTGCATCTTTCTTTAAAGATGGTGTAATTAAAAAGATATATGTAATCTCATATGTTTGACATGATAAGACAGATTACCCACTTTGAATCTGCGAGATGCAATCGAATTACGCGATTCCGCGAGCACGTCATCTGAAGGCTGATGATGCCACAGCGCTATCAAAGGTTTTTAGTTCTATAGGGGAGTTCACTGTTCTTGGCGACAATTTTCAACTTTGATTATGTTAATCTTTTAGTGTTTCTTTCATTATCTTTTGGAGTTAATGATAATAGGTATGCACTCTTTGTTATTATGAATTATTGTTAAAGCTAAAGCTATAAATCTTTCCTCATAGACACCGACGGCAGCAAACTTAGAGGGGAATCCGACTGCGGCCCGGAACACTTTAGCGGGTATCGCGTAACCCCTATCCTCAACTTGGTGCTCTAAATCATCTCGTACTCGATTTCAATAGTTGCCGCGGTGACTTCGTTAAAACATCCTCTCTATGAACTCAGATTAGCCATAAATTCTTATGAAAATATTAGGATAAACTTACCTCTGCCCTTGCCCAGAGCACGACGATGCATCCAGGCTTCAATAGTTCAAGAAACCCCTCTCCTTTTCCCTGCGCCTTCTCATCCTTAACCATGGTCTCAACGCCTCTCACCCATTCAACCTTATAGTTCCGCCACTCCATCAGCGCGGTAATGTTGTTGCAGACTCTCCACATCACACATCCATCTTCCGCCTCCACGAAGTCCCAGCCTTTCTCTCTTAGGGCTTCCCTCGCGTCTATAGGTTCCCACCAAGTATTTCTCCCAAAGGCATCCTCAAGTGCCACGCCCTGGCCGTTACCTCCATCGTTCTGGAGGAAGGGACGCAGAATGCTGGCCTCGAACCATGTATGGCTATTGTTAAATGTACCGTCACTACTGTAAGTAGCCCATCCTCGGTCAGCAGACCTAGTCTGGAAGACGATGCGCCGTGGAACGATCGTGCGTTCAACGGTAGTTGGGATGCATTGAGTGCTGAGATATAGGCCTGCAATACTGGCGTCAGCACCGGGCCTTGAGAAATTGGCGGCGTATCTTCGTGGATGATCTCTACGTTTCACGAGCCATGGCCTAAGGCCTAAAGAGACCATGTAAATGGCGAGCTCAGCAGGGACTCGGCATTGTAGGAGACAACGCGTGACCTCTGCGTCTGCGAAGGTGGAATGATGGGGGCGGTAGTATGGTAGGTCCATAGCGGCTACGTGAAGTGCACGTACCTATTATGTTTGACGAATACTGAATCCTTATGGCTATGGCAAAGTAGAAAGCTGGCGGGGTTCTGTGACTCAAGTTGTTCTACTCTCTTAGCCTTACTACCCTAGGTAGCAGGGCGTAGGGCGGTCATACATGCATGAAAACATTGATACAATAGGCGATTGTGAAAGAAGATGTATGGCCAGTGGCGTTGTATTTAAGAAGCCACTGTGTTGATGAATTACGGAACAAGTAGAAGAACTATACCTCGAATATGGCCCCTAATGACTTCATTCTCGTTCCGGTGATGTGTGGTAACAAGAAGACTGATGTTTATTGTCACCCTGGTGGGGGTGGCTCAGCGCGACTGTAAACCCCTCCCTTGCCTACAACATTTACCTACGGTGGAAGATGTGCTAATTACGTTCTCTTCTCACCAAAACAATGACACAACAACTACTACGAAACAAGCGAATATGAGCCTTTCAACGGCTCATATTTCTGAGCTACAAGGCTTTTTAAGAAAAGCAGCAATCGACTGCTCCGAAAGGTGTCTATATCAATCCTCAAAATGGTAAAGCAAATCCCATCCTGATGTATAGGTGTTTTCTCACATTCTTTGGTCTTAACTAGGGCTGCCGAGTTGCTCAACTCACTTCCAGACAAGGAAAACGCCAATCCAACCGAGCATCAGCTCCCGAATTCTATGTCTAATGCTTTTGAGTTCAAATTGGAGCAACATGGATTTTCCAACTATCTTGTAGCTAAACCATTCTTTGACTGTCGCGAGTTTCGACGCTGTGCGGAAGTATTTCTCCCAACATGCGGTGGTGAATTGACGGTGTCCACAAATACACGCATCAGTCAAAAAGCACTATTTCTTTCGCTATATGCTTTATTCATTGCAGGCGAAAAGCAGAAAGAAGAGGAACTAGGTCAAGTCTTAGGTCCCGACGACACCGAAGCAATTGTCAATAAGGAATTGAATTACATTAAATCAACCCTGGAGTCTTGGTTCAAGTTTTTGCAGCAACCCGATTCTATTCAGTCTAGGATGAGCGACGGTTGGTTGGAATACTTGTCAGTGAATCTCTCTTCTGAATAGCGCTGAAGCTCACTATAATCACCATAAGATATGGGCTGGTCCTTGCCAGAGATAGGATCGAGAACCCCGCAATACACTGGTTATTACAGAGCGTCGCTATAAACCCCTGGAATTGGAGTGCTTGGCTAGAGCTGAGCAACTTGATGAGAAGTCCACAGCAGGTAAGAGATCAACTCCCCCTTTGTGTTCTAATAGGTATCTAATGACCAGGGAAAAGCTTCAGCAAGTTCAATCGGAATTAAAACCGAGCATCATGACGTTCATCTTCTCTATCCACTGCCGCCAAGAGTTGAACCACACTTCCCCGTCCCTTATTAACGAAATTTCGCAGCTGAAAGCCATATTTCCTCATAGTCAATTTTTAGAAAGCGAGCAAGCGTTGGCACTATACCGCATGGAAGGTTCGGTTTCCCCCGCGTTAATTGAGCACATATTTACACTGCTTCAGATTTTGATCAAGCCAATTCGATCTTCTCGGCGATGCTCCTGTCTAATCCCTTACATCTAGATGCTCTAGATCACTATTCAAACGTACTCTACAGCCTAGTTTCCCGTGACCGGCTCGCATTCGTTGCCCAGATAGCATCAACAGTTGATCGCCACCGGCCAGAAACGTGTTGCATCGTTGGAAGTTACTATTCTTTATCTTCGCGTCATGAGGAAGCAATCGTATACTTCAAGAGAGCCTTGGTTTCAGATCGGAGCTTTTCGTCGGCTTGGACCTTGCTTGGTCACGAATACCTGGGGCTGCAGAATATCCATGCTGCGATTGAATGCTACCGACGGGCGACTCGTCTGAATAGGAAGGACTCTCGTGCGCTGTTTGGCCTATCTCAAGCTTACCAACACTTCGAAAAGGATAGCTTTTCGGCGTATTACTTGCGACAGGCGGCTATATTAAGTCCAAACAATGATTCTCTAAACGCCAGTTAGAAGCGAAGTTGATATACTTATTGTGTCTACGAATTGTAAATAAATGTTAATATCTACTATATTTACAGCGACCGTAGGCTCAGTATTTAGGTAGGGAGTTGATCCGTTACAGGGGGTTAGTTCGCCTCTCGGCCCATCCCCAATCCCCTTTCATCTTACAGGGCAGTTCCCAGACCTGCCTTCAGCGTACGAACTGCTACAAATTTCTCCTAACATGTCCAAATTCGAGAAATTAGCACCCTGGTCATCTGCAATACTACCCTAATTTCCCAGCCACCTGGGTCTGTAAATCTGGCATGGATTTTCCCCGCACTATCAAGACGTCACAAGGACTCTTTGTTCCTCGGCTTCGATTCATCTAATGATATCCCTACGAGATCTGCGCTCGGGTTGTTGGGACTTAACTTAGATTTTACTAAAATGCCAATGGATAGGAACTGGTTAATTATGCTGTCAAGACTGATTTAATCGTCATTGCAGTCGTTGAGAACTGTTTGTATATAAACTATTAAGCCCCAAATGACGATGCGTACTTTGCTCCAGTGCCTCTTTCTTGGCTTCTATTCAAGTCAAACATTGGCCCATCCCAGCGGAACGGAAAGCTCGGCGAATGTTCAAAGAAACGATGTCCCAAATTATCATAATAATGTCGGCGTACTTCAATATGTGAATCCGAAGATAGGCACGTACGGTTCCTCGCCTGACGACAATGGCGGAATGATCCCATCAGTATCAGTGCCTTTCGGCATGACCCGATGGACAGCCCAGACCCGCGAAAATTACATCTCTCAAGTCCCATACCACGACGGAGATTCTTACGTCCACGGATTCCAAGCCACGCATCAGCCGGCAATTTGGATGGGAGAACTAGGCCAAGTAGTGTTAACTCCAGGATGGAGTAAAGATGTGAAGCCTCTGTTCGAACAACGAAGCCTAGCGTTTCGCAAAGAGGATGAGGTTAGCACACCTTACGTTTATGAAATTGTTCTGGACGCAGACACAGAAGGAGAACATGATCTGAACTTAACCGAAGATGCTGCCGGAGAAGGTCCGGTGCCTGGTGGTGCTGGATCAGCTTCGGATCAAGTCCGAAGTGGGGCGAATGGGCGTACGAGGAAAAGAGACAATGTTTATGTCTTTCGGAATTATACCCGACAGATTCGAGCGGCGATGAGTGCAACTGCTCATACGGGATCTCTCCGATTTGATTTCGAATCTGCTGATACTTACCCATCTTCGGAGTCTGTGCAGCCTTATGTTTCTATCCAAGTAACTCGACAAAACTGGACGGGCGAGGTTCGGATAGATCCGAAAAATAATGAGATTTCTGGATATAATCCGCAGCGACAAGATTATCGGCTAGGTCCCGATAAACCCGCATCTTTTAAGGGCTACTTTGTTTCCCGATTGTCCGAACCATTTGCGTCGTACGGAACTTCGCTTGGTGCCAATGTTTCGGATGGATCCGAAAATGCATCAGGCGAGCTACTCAGCGCATATGTGAAATTTCACGAAAATACAAAGCGAGTAGAGGTACGCACTGCAGTATCCTTCGTCAGCGTCGAACAGGCACGAAAAAACTTGGATATTGAAAGCCCCGATGGTACCACTTTTGAAGAAACCGTCGAGAATGCAAAGTCTGCTTGGCTGGAGAAATTAGGCCGAATTACAATTGAAGGCGTCAATTCGACCGACAAAGAGCACGATCCTCGCACCATCTGGTACACCGGCCTTTTCCACGCTCTTCAGTATCCAAATGATTTCTCCGAGCCCACCAGTAAGGACCCGAAAGGGTCCCGGACGTTTTATAGCGGATACACCGACAGCATTCATGAGTCCAATGACTCTTACTATCAGTCATGGTCCATTTGGGATACATACCGCGCCGAGCACTCGCTCTTAACAACCTTTGCCCCTGAGCGCGTAAATAGCATGATGCGCACTCTGCTACAAATATTTGACTGGACCGGACGTCTACCGATGTGGGCTAACATGGTTGAGACGAACATTATGATCGCCACTAACGCCGACGCCGTGCTAGCGAACGCAATCTCGCGAGGTTTCCGCTCATTCGACCTTAAGAAAACATGGGAAGCTGTACGTAAGGACGCCTATGAACCACCCGAAAATGACACTCAGTTACTGTACTACGACCGTGAACCAGACACCCCCTATGAAGTGCGCGCAGGATTAACCAGCTACATGGATCACGGCTGGGTCGACAACGACAGATGGTCAGAATCCGCATCCAGAACCCTAGACTACGCATTCAACGACGCAGCATGCGCTATAGTAGCGCGAGCCGTCGGTCAAGACGACGAAGCAGCAGCTCTTAAGAAGAGAGCCAAGAACTATGCAAAAATATGGGACTCCGATACCCAATTCATGCGAGCGCGTAATGAAAACGGCACATGGGCGAACGAAACATGGGGTTGGACCGAAGGTGATAAGTGGGTGTACACCTTCGACGTACTCCACGATGTCGACGGACTCGCTGGATTATTTACCGGCGGTCGTCAAGGTATGAAGACGAAACTAGATGAACATTTCGATGGTGGACATAATATGCATAGTAATGAGCCTTCGCATCATGTACCATACCTGTACTCTTTAATCGGACACCCAAGCGCAGCTGCTGATCGCATTCGCGATATTGCGTTCGAGAATTATAATGCTACGAGCGCTGGACTTAGTGGAAACGAGGATTTGGGCCAGATGAGCGCTTGGTATGTTTTCTCTGCGCTAGGATTTTATCCTGTTAATCCGGCTGGTGATGAGTATGTTGTTGGTTCGCCGTTCTTCGAGAAGGTTACTCTGAGGTTACCTGCTGGGGTGGCGACAGGGGGTGAAGTCAGTTGCGCTGGCGGTGGAGAGAGAACTCTGGTCATTGAAGCACCTGGCGCGACGTCAAAGTCGTATGTGAAGGGCTTGAGTGTCGATGGGAAGCCTATCGATCGACCGATTCTTCACCATGGAGACATTGTTAAAGCAAGCCTAATCAGGTTTGAAATGAGCGAGACGCCCACAAAATGGGGTGAACTAGGGGAATTATGATAAATTCAGATTAAATGTAAATACCTAAGTACCTTAATGCCTATATCATAAGTACCCTGGAAATCTCCCATCGTAAGCTCACGAGATAGGGTACAGGCTTGTCTATAATCGCGACGCCTCCAAATCAAATGTGAATACTACAACGCCAGATGCTATATAAATTGTCGCGCCCCATCGGTAGAACCGCCTTCTAGCTAGTTAAAACAGCCTTAGAGTTCAATATGTTTTCGAGCTCGCTTACGACTAGATTGGATTTTAACCTGTGAGAACGCTTCACCACAACCATACTTTTGACTAGTTCCGTGCATTTCGACAAGACTTTGAAGTTATTCGGATCGTCGACGTTCGGAATCTCGTTCAATCCATGACGGAAGGCTTTGTTCAACTTACTGTACTGCACAGGCATACATAGTCGATCGGATTTCTCATAGTAGTAGTAAAACTGGTCCGTATCCCCGAAAAGGCCATCATCTTCTGAACGGCGTGATTTTATCTGGTTTCGCCACGAACTCAAACTTCTGACGTTCGCAGCAAGCACCTCAGTCAAGATGCAGCCCAAGGACCATATATCACTTCTACGCCCCATAACCCTCTGATTTTGTTCGTTGATTTCAGGGGGCTGGAAGACCCCTCCTAGTTGGTAAGTACTCGTCGATACCGTATGCGTAATACGAGGCTTGCGATCCGTTCCTAGGGTAGTAAATGTCGTCGGTTTCCTGACTTTCGAGATACCAAAGTCTATGACTTTCCAGACACCAACTTTGGATTGCCCTGGGAAAACTACAATATTCTCGGGCTTGAGGTCCAAGTGGCAGTAACGTGAATCTTCCTCCGCTGGATTTGATGATTGAACCCTATAGTGTAGAAATTCAATCGCGCTGGCAATTCCTTTGATTTGACGCAGACAGTCCTCCAGCAGAGAGCAATCTGGGGGGATTTGAGCCAGTTTGCGCTCTACATCACCGTCCTCCGCGAAGAATGACAGACACTGCGCTGTTGATCTATCATTGGAGTAAACCGTGCAGATGCAGGTGCATATTCGGATTTCTTCCTTCTCTTTATATATGGCGTCCCGTAGACTGTTGAGCATTCTGATCTCTTCCATATGTATTTGGTCACTTGTAGGTAACCTCTTCCTCATCACTGTCACTTTCCCATTTTCCGTGCCCTTGCAGCTCTAAGTTAGTTTATGTCATATCCTTTAGTAAAGAATTTTTTGAACTTACCTCTTTATTTCGTAGCTGAAGGTGCCCGTTAGCTATTCGGAATTTAAATATATCTGGCTTTCCGTCTTGTTCGTCGTAGGGCATCTGTTCGTTTTCTTCTAATTTTATCTCTTCACCTTCCACTAGAACAGGAGCCGCGAATCTCCTCAACGAGTCCATATACGAAATGAGATCGTCACCGATCCAAGATAGATCCTTGTCATCTGCTCGTATGGTAGGAAGTTTATCGTCGAATTTCTCCCTTTTTTTAATCCAGTCAACGACGCGGCGGGACATTTCATCATGACGTATTGAAGATAACCATGAAATAGTTCGTATCAAATGATCGTTTATAAACCCGACGTCGCCGTCCTGCAAGTTGTAATCTCCTACCACATCTTCAAAGCCACAGTCATTCCAAATTTCGCGGAGGTCGCCTATACCGTAAACCCAGTTGTCGTTTCTTAATTTCATTATGCGCTTCGTTGGACACCTTTTCCCTCGCTCTAGTTGGCTGGTGTCCTCTTTGGCTGGTTCCATGTTTAGACTTGTAGGCGGATACGTTCAAGTGGCGAAGCTTGAGCTTCATCATCTCAAGTCATGGTCTCGTCTACAGAAGACACACTCCCCCTTTATAGTTGAAGCGCCAGCAGAAAGGTAAGAGGTCTCACCGAAGCTCCGCACGCTGAAGCCTACATAGTCCTTAATGCTTATCTAGCTGAAAAAGAGAAACTTGCCACTTTCCAGAGCCTGCTTCTCGGCTAAGTATTATCCTGTGTAAAACTGCAGTTTAGGTACACCATTTCGTTACAGCGCATGGAATTCTCATCTTACTCACTGCACCTCCATCGCAGATGACTCTATGCTGCCAAATCATATTTACGAACACGCAGATATGCGCAAAATATTTTCAACGCAGTAGGAACGAATAGCAATGCAAGGTAGTCTTTAAATATGACTGGCTTCATGTACATGTGCGAAGATACGCCTGCCTAAGGCGGACTTGGGTAGGCATACATCCGGGCTGTGGAAATGTGGTATTCCAGCCGGATTATGGTGATATATCAACTCGCGGGCTAACTGGCCAGCAATCTAAGAAATGTAATTCGCGGAGTGCCCTTATTTAGAGTTATATGTCTGTAGAGTTGTGCCTATGAAGACAACCATGACCGCCGCATATGCTGCCGTAGAAGCCAACACATCCTTCCCGCTCGAATCAGAAGCAAATAAAACCAATATTATCGCGAAGATGGCCGTAGATACTGATGCCACGACTAAATTCACCGTAAGCGTCGGGATAAGAGCCATGATTAACACAGGTCCAATCAATGCCACACCACCGAATGCCGCCATATGAAGTCGCGACCTAATTCTTTCCATAATATTCCTTTGCGATAGTCTGCCCCTGTCAAGTTCACGAAATCCAAGGGGCCCAGCGCCGTATCGGAGAACAGTACTAGGATTGGTCGTGGCTAACCATGACGGTAACTTCCAGTTAGCATTGTTCGTCCTCTTTATGATTTTAAATTGTTGGTTTCCACCAAGAAAGTCATATGAAAGATCCTCATTGAACTCGATAGTTTGTGACAGTGTCTCGTAATTTCGAACAGCGTCCGCTAAAACTCGTCAGCACAGGGTCGGTTTTTTTGCGACTGAACAGTTATCATCAACGCACCATATCTTTGGAGTAGCTCGTCCACTTCTTTCCCCTCCCGCCTGTCGGCGTCGGCAATGGCGGTGGCGTCTTGTCCAAACTCAGGTACTCCATCAATAGGTTTCATTGTAGTATTTTGCTTCTTCACAAGCTCAGCTTGCAACTTCGCAATGCGGTACAACTGTAATCCCCGGAAGCTGAGGATCGCGACTCTTTGTACCTTGTCTCCATCAATCATTTGGATTTGCTGACGAAGGTGTGCATGGTCTTCGCTATCGCAGAGGATCTCTCGTAATGGTTGAGACATGCTGTCTACCAGATAATTAGACGCTTCAAGGTCGTGAGCTTTACGACTGATAAAAGAAGCCATACAAGTGTTATAGATCAAGAAATTCCACCTTGGGATCGAGAGTTTAGGAGAAAATATATAACCAAACCCAACGGGAATGTATTGGACCGGATGGCTACAATGTATATATTGAAGATGGTGTTTTATCCTATCGTTGCATTCTTTGCATAAATGTCATAACCAATTATTTCAAATAGAAGCGATACGATGTCGTCAATAGAGTCGACGTATATGGACGCAAGACCTCCCTAGATGTAATGGATCAGACTCGTTATGGCAGTGCTTAAGGCTATATGCAACGGCTGTGCTTCTGAAGTAAGATGGTGCCTCGGGCGAAGGAAAAAGAAGGAAATATGCATGTAATGGCCCCAATAAATACATTTTAAATATCGCCAACATGTATCGTCTCATTCGCCTTACCATTTGATCATCTTTATGTAAAATGGGCAGTGCATCAGCGCTACGCCCCTCCATGTATAAGGCGAAATTGCCCCTCGCCTCGCAGCAAATCCACGGAATTTAGAATGTGCAACATTCTCAAGGAATTTACGCAGAAATAAGCAGATCCATATTGATTTCTATGAAGGGTTTATATCCATGTAGGTACTTTTCTTCGCATTCAGTCATGACAACATGCGCGCGCGCTGACCCAAGCTATGTAAATATCCCGTTCCGATTTTCTCTAACCCTCCATCCATTCCATGGACCACCTAAAAATCAAATCGCAAATAGAGAAGTCGTCCCCATATAGCCAGCAGCGTCAACGCCGAGTATACGGGTCATTTCTCAAATGATAGACTTAAGCGAACTCCCAGGTGACGGAGACGCGGCCCTGGTCTAGGTTGGCGAGTTCCTTGAAGACAGTAGGGGAGACGTCAATGCCGTCGCCACCGCAGCCGGGACATGTGTCGACGACCTTGGCGGAGGCGGTCTGGCCGTTGTAATGAATGTTGATGTTCTTGTTGCAGTGACCAGTCTGGCTGGAAGACAGGGCGACGACAGCGTCACCCTCACTGTTAGTCTCGCCGCAAGAGCCGAGACCGGGAGTGTAGTAGGTCATGTCGCCGGAGAAGGCGATAGACGGGGCAATGAGAGCGCCCAGAGCAATGACAACCTTGGTGATGGAGTACATCTTGACTAAAGATAGGTGTATGTACTGGTAAAGTCGATTAAGTCGATAATCGTGTGTTTTGTCAAGGAGAGACAAGAAAGTAAATATATAAGGACAGTGATAGCGAGCTTGCGCAAGTGATGAAGTTGTGGAAAGGAGTGATGTGGGTTATGCCTGCACTCAGAATAGTGTTGATGGTGGTGAAGAGGATTCTCGTGAGGGAAGAATGGGGGAGGACGTGCATGTTTAAATACACTTGTCTCTTGAGTTCATTCCCTTCTTCTCGGTCATGGTTACTCAAACATCATCCCCATTGCTCGAAGTGATTCGACCATTGTTCCGCATCCGCAGCCTGCTGTCCTCATCAGATCGAAGTAGACATGAGGCACGTGTGCCGGTACTAGAGGTTTGCTTACCAAATTCACTCATGTTTGAAGGACCAATCAATCTAACTCGAGCAGTTAGAGATACCCAATCAAAAGTATACTATAGTCCCTCATACCTGTATAGGAGTTGAAGCAGGGACCTGGGTGGTACACAACTTGTCACCCCCCAACGCTCAATATACTTCCGATGCAGACAGGTACCGTCGGAGTAATATAGACTGAGCCTAGATCCATGGACGCTAACTTTGCGCCGCTGAAGATCTATGGGGGTTACACAGTGAGGAATCTTGACCGCCTCAGAATCCCATTGGTCCATTAGCTTGAGACACACATAGATATCCGGCCGCTCTGTCACAGTCTAAGGTATCATGATGCTGACATTTTACTTACTGACTTATTCGTAAAGACACGAGTAGGGTATAACTACTAGGTACTTACCCAAGTAAGTACTCGGGAAACGCCAGTTTGTACTTTGAGAGGGGGACGAGGTGGGGGGTTCAAGCCACAGTCAAAAGAAGACGAGAAGTCCATCCAAGAGAGACTGTTTCGTTCCATCCCAATAGTTGAGAAAGATGCAGACACCCGGACCCCTCCTGTATCAAGCCACTTTCCACCCACTTCGGACTAACTACCTAAGTATGTTTGCATAATTCCACCTCTCGAGCTGTCATCATCTGTCAAAAGGGGGGATGATTTACAAGATGTGTCGGTAGTGAGATTGAATTAGATTAATTGCGCCTCATCCCCTCTGTATCTGCCGAACACTTACATAAACACCAAAAGGATTTTCTAAGAAAATTTCGACCCTGCATGATAATATTTTCTATCCCAACAACGCGTTACAGCATGAGTAGCTCTCTAAGGGTCCTAGTAGTCAAGTTTCAAATATACTATCTGCAGGTCATGTAGCCCAAACATCCAATTAGCTTAATCATATTAAAACGTGATCCTAATCCATCTAGAACCCAGCGAGCCGGATCCGGCTCCGTCCCTGCATGCGATGCTATCAAACGTCGGGATCCTTCCGTCCCCCGCGTTTCTATATGCCGCTCCGTTTATACCTAGGTGCCTAATGCCTACCCGTCCGACCTGTAAAATAGAAGAGATTAGTACTATACCCGATTCAGTTTACTTGATTTGGTACCTAGGTAGGCTCACACAACACCGAAGAGCAAACACCAATCACTAGTGGTCCTGTCTGTAGTTTGTCAGATACGATCGACTCCAAGACGGCTTTTCACAAATACCGATTTACATAATAAGGATAGATGAACAGTCAAGTGGCCTGCTGCCAGTTTGAAAAATTTTATAATGTGACCATTACCCACAAAGGACTGACATCTCAGGTATGTGATCTTCAATTTGGGATCATTCATATCTAAGTGTGTTGTTTGTTTGGAGTCGAATATTTAGGTATGATCCCTGATGTATCAAGAGTTGGACACGTAACAACTCGAAGAGACAATTGACTTACACCGCAACATTTAGTCACTTGCTAACTTTGATCGTTGAACTTATGTATATGCCAATATCATATGGGGAGAATTGAAATCGTTAAATTCATTTCAACATCTACTTGTTTGATGATATTAATTCCTCGTTTCTAAGGCTATTATAGGCTATTAGTGCTGATTAGTTAGGTACCTCTAGCAGGGTTAGTGGATGCCTAAACGTGGCACTGTTGACATAAACAATAGCTCGAGAGCACCAACACAACATCTTGTTTCATATAAAAGACGCATTTGTTATTTATTTTAAACCACGTTGGGTGAATCTTGTATATATCCCCATTGACTTTCTCTAGGGAGGATCTCGAATATTATTAATACCATCAGTACTAGTACATAGGTATTCAATCACCATGTCAGGCGCAACGATGGAATCGTTAGGCTTGAGGGAGACTCATCTCAAGTTCCCCACCCAGAACAACCGTGTAATAAACCAAGACCCCGATACTGTGCGAGCCAACGCTTTGAGCACGCAAATTATTATGCACTGGCGATATCCAGAGCTCGTAAATGATTTCCTAGCGCACAAGCGCCAGTATGGAACAAGTCTCGAGAAGGCCTTATATCACAAAGATTGGACTTGGAACGACCAGGTCAGAAGACTCATTGAGAAACGGCCTTTAGTGTTTTACACTGATGAGGACGTTACGATAATGCGCGACGGGTCAAGAAGGGACCATACCTTCTGGGATAATATCGGCCGTGAGGGCCGGGACTTTGATGTGTTAGAAGAGTCTTTGACTTACGATGAGATCATGCTCGGCAGTCTCTTAGGAGTCAGCGGGCGAAGTGGGTTTATCAACAGTGGCTCCCGTCGCAATAGGGCTCAGCTTGGAAAACCAGGGGAGTACGAAACGAATGGTATCATTGTCGGCCTTGTCGGGGCGCGCTTTGAACGTCCCGGACTCATGGATTCCATGTTTATCGAGGGAAAGGGCGATCAAAATCCGGAACGAGTTCAATTTAGAAATATGTTTATGAAGTTTTTCGACACGGAGAAGACATCAACTGCCCGTTTTGATGGTAAAACCTATGTCGCGCGGATGCGCATCACCGCTGAAATGCTGCTCCTCGAAGCCAATGAACGAGCTAAACAAGTTGGTAAGAAGGCATACGTCCACATTGTCGGGCTTGGCCTTGGCGTCTGGCAGATAGATCGTGCCCAAGTTCGCCTTTTCGTGGAGGCCTTTTACTCTGCCATGTTCTTTTTAAGTGCTAGCTTAAAGAACATAGGGACGCTTGATTTCTCGTGGGTTTCTCCTGATCCGAGAGGCGATGCGGACTGGCCGTACCGGGATGTTGACTCCGATACCCTACCTTCGCTAGATATGAAAATCAAGTTCTCGAAACGTGATCCGGCTGCTAAATTAACGGGAGATGAGGCTGACCAACTTCTTGTTGTATCTTACGCGTGGGACGGCAATGCATTCCCAGGGAACGAATATTGGGCGGGGTCTCTGGATGCCAGCGGTGATCCAGCTGCGGCGTGCATGAGCAACATTGCTGAACTTCACAACCCATTGATCAATCCCGGGTTTCTCGAGAGACAAACCGTACTCACTCCCGAGCAGTCATCTCTATGAAGGTTGACGAGCAATATGAGTTATGATTGATGAATGATAATGATAAGAAAAGTCTTAGTTTGGAATCATGTTCTTCTCTAGCTACCTGATAGCTGCTGACTGTCATGTACTAGGTAGAGTCATATCCATGCACTTACTCTTATTCCTTGAGAGTAGTCTTAGTACGTATGTATCTTACGAAACTCGTATATCGTAGTACGTCTATAGTATAATCTAGAAATCCAGATATCTTGAAAAGGGGTAACAGCATGTGACAACCCCCCGCCAAGTCAACTAAGTACGTAGAAGACACGTCGATCGAGGTTGATGTGTAACGATCAATGTCCTTGCTAGTTTGTATACTACTTGCGAAAAAGCGACATATATCCTGGAAAGATGCTATCGCTAGGGCAAGTGGTTTCATGCAGGCTGTCGGTTGGTGGCTTGTCTTACGACATGATAAAACGTCAATACGCAGATAGAGCAGTTACTTGATCCTTCGTCGTAATTTCTTTTATTCATACCTAGGTAGTCCAGAGAGCTGCAGGTAAACACCACACGGAATATGTTACGGAGTTGGCAACTCGTCGTGTTGTTGATGGACCTTTTGTACCGGTCGATGCTACC
Source organism: Hypoxylon trugodes (assembly GCF_022578975.1). Taxonomy (NCBI): domain Eukaryota; kingdom Fungi; phylum Ascomycota; class Sordariomycetes; order Xylariales; family Hypoxylaceae; genus Hypoxylon; species Hypoxylon trugodes. The sequence continues at coordinate 130,396 of NW_026250029.1, forward strand.
CTTCAGCCCTTTGAGGCTTACTAAAATACCGTCACTGCCGTATGGTGACATGGCATTGACAAGTTTGGAAATATGCATCAATAATAGGAGTTCGCATCGTCCCATGTCTTGTTTGTATCATACACAGTAGCCAGGTAACAAGGATACCAATGATCTGGATCGGGGACAACCCCGCAGGCACTACCAATGATAATATTAGATATGTTTATTCGGCGAACATTCGGGGCAGCGGGAAGATGGGAAACATTCGATTATGTCTAGTTGTTAGTTCCAGGCTGACGAGAGCCGGGGGATAGGGAAGATTAAAAATGAGAATCCGGGGAAAGTGGGAAAGAAAAAGCGTCTAGTGAGAACCGAGGATAGAAGAGGAAGAAAAAAAGACTCGGATCGGCGATGGATCGAATGTTTTCTTGTCTTTCGTTTCCTTGGTGGTTAAGAGTGTAGATAGTAATGTGAGTGGATGGAATGAAATGGGTGAGTGGGTAACAAGACTAAGAAATATTAATAGGAAGTACAGAATACCTCGGAAACACTGCAGCAGCACTAGTAGCAGCGGTGTGAGCTAACTAAATAATTAAAGTATAGGTGCACGAACCTTCTGTAACTAAGCGAAGCGAAGACAAAAAAACACCCTGGTGGCCTGGCAGCCTGGGGAAGGAGGGAACGAAAAAAAGGACTGCAGCCTATCATAACCCCTCCATTTGCAAAGCGAGATACATTGACCCAACCCCACCTTTTACCGGTCGCGGCAGCTGCGCGGGTCGAATAACATAAAGTTACCTAGTTAGTTGCTTAGTGGGACAGCTGTGGGATAGACTTTAAAATGTTACCCGGGATTGGCCGAAGGGATTATTACCTAGGTACCTACAACCGCTGCAACTCCGACTCATCCAACCATCTTCGTCCAACATTTGAACCAATCCATTCAACCCCGGAAAACCTGAAGTACTCCATTCGATCCGTTAGTATGTGCCTCGACGTCAGGATTTTTTCACCTTGCATCCATAAACACGCACAAATTCTCAAACTAAACTCCAACTATTATATCAACGCATGGAAATCCATCGTCGATTTGTTCTTGTCTTAGTTCCTGATTGAAGGGTTACTTAACTGTCATTCTTCTTCTATCTTACCTATTCATCCTAACTTGACTCCCGACGGATAACCGCCCCTCTCCCTCACTCCCGTCTTCCATAAACCTGACGTACATTACGGACGGGAACCTGCGTTCGTCCTTCATCCTCACCGGTTGTTATTCTACTATCATCTACTTCGTCCCGCGCTGGTCGCTTTTTATACAAAAGCGAACATTGCATTTAAGGCGACTTCATCTTCGATTATTAGAGGAACACGAGTAGAGAAAATTAAAATAGAACTTCGAGTACATACCTACTTAACGCTAGGATTGTGTAATACGATACGATAACACCAGTCCCGTCCCGATTACCTAGCAAACACGACATATCCTCGGTTCCCCGGAGCTTGATTCCTCCCCTCCATTGTGCCACCGAACGAACGATTACGTCGATAATCTCGAGACATTATTTCCGACTCGCCGCTCTGCCGAATTATATGGGTTGCTCGTCCTAAATATCCGCCTCTTCCGCATCCACAACCCATATCCGTAACACCCATATTCTACCGACGCGATATCACCACCAATATGCCTTCCTCTCAGCGCCCTTTCTTCCTTTCTTCCTTCTTAGCCGCCTTCCGCCAGCAGACACCACCCGCGTTGTCAGCAACCTCTCAACCCAATAAGCACACATCGCAATCCACCTCGAATCCTTCGGCTTCCGGGGCCCGGTCCATCTCATCTACCTCACAGAGCCAATCGTCAACATCACAACAATCCCAACAGCGCACCGGTGGGGTCATGAACCAACTACCCTTACAATCACCGCCACATAGACATCATCCGTCTCCACAGCCACATCGCCCGGGTATGCCAATACCTGGTTCTGGACGTCGGCGCGGCAGCGATAGCAGCAGTGAAGGTTTCCGCGATGTATTAGGCGCAGATAAATGGTATATCGGTGGTCGGACAGCCGGCGGCGATGAGCGCTTCTTTAAACTAGGCGTCGTGAAAAGGGTACGGAGCCAGGATCGTCTTAGCTTGGATCGACTAAGCCTATAACCGCCTCGACGAAATTATTAATTTTATTGACATAGCAAGGATGAATGACGATCTCACAACTTACTGAACATAGCCATGGCGACTGTCGGACGAACAGCTCGCTTATCTGGAGTGGAAACTGGGAAACGGTAAATGGAATACGGGGTAGCTACATGCTTTGCTACCCCTAACTAAGACGGAATACGGACGGGAATTTTGGATATACATACATACACTATCGGACATGACATGGGCGGACGATGATCTGCTGTATATGGCACACAGCACGGCGTTACGGTTTTGCAATCATTCTGGAACGGCGTTCGCATGTGTGGTTTCTGAATTATTTTGGAATTTTCAGAGTGAAGCATCCCAGAGAGAGAGCAAGACAAAATAAAAACCAAGCGTAAGATGAAAGGACGCAATTCGATTCTACCCGCCTAGTCTCGAACTCGAGCTGGCTGGTTTGCCCTTGGGCATCATTCTATTCACATTAACATACGACGTCACGCCACCACTATATCAACATAGACGTTACACGAGATTCATACATTGGCCAATGGGAGTAATTTTTACATTCACTGCATAGCATGCGGGTTTCGCACCTGTAGAAGAAGACTGGCGGTATTTAGTTACCTTTGCTATCTACTTAGGTAGATTTATCAAGATCATTAGAAGATGAATACCATGAGTGAAAATTGAGAATAAAATATCGCATTTCTGGCTTTGTATGTGATTATTTAAATTGTAGGTGCATATCGCAACGCACGACTTGTAACTGTAAATCACCACATAAATCTCTGCACCTTCCCATCATCCAGAAGTGTGCCGTCTGGTGCCCTCCAGTAGAAGGGCCGCGTGATGAATATGTACATTGTCGCAGCGTTAATGAGTAAGAACCATGTTGTCTCGAGAACTAGGACTAGCCGTTGCGAAACCAACGATTTTGGTCCAAGTCCAAATGTTGAGAGATTGAGGAGTTGAGAGGGGACGAGGAGTCGCCAGAATACCCATGGTATGATGAAATAGCGTGGCTCAACTAGCGGCGCAGTGATGAGGGAGAGCGCTGACGCGAGAAGGAGAATGAGGACTGAAGTTGTTGCTGGCGGTATTGCTGTTACATCTTGTACCTCTTGTGCTCTATTCGGCCTTTTCTTTTCTGACCGAGACTGGTTCAAGACCCGGTTCTCATTGCCAAATGGTGTACGTATCCATCGACTGCTACCAAGAGCCGTGGTGGGGTTTCCTCGTAGAGTAGTCCAGCATAGCCAACCGCACGCAACGTACACAGGGACAAGAGCATATCTGACCCACCATGCTTTGAGAATGGTATATCGAAATACGTAGAACATGAAGTGTCTATTATCCGCTAGAGTGAACGGGTGGATGATAGTGTTGAACCGTACAATCAATGTTGCGATTGCTAGAGCGCCAGCGAGGATTATAACAGAGTGAGTTATATGGCTAGATCCGAGGTAGTTGAATGCTTTCAATGCCGCTGATTGGTTGGATTTATTTGCATCCTTTGATGAAACTGGAGTCTTTCTAGATGAAGTTGGTGTCGAACCTATAAGGCCATTGAAGATGTTCGCGACTAAGTTTAGCAGTGGTGGAACGAAAAGGGGTACTGAAAAGAACGCAAATAGCGGCCAGATATACAACATCTGAGCTAGATGTAGAGTCGCCACATGGTTGGATTTATCTCCTATATTATATCAGTGATAATCCATGTGAGAATAATTAATTATGTTAACTTACCGAGGACAACGCCGCCATTCCAAGCGACAAATCCAACGAAGGCTCCAAGGACTACCAGATGTGACCATATGTGCCTAAGGATAGTTCCGAGATTGCAGATTGCAGAAATTCCAATACTGATGACACAAAGTAGAATATCTATTGTCTTAATTAGGAGCGTTCTAATAATTGCGACATAGGACATACCAATTGGATTCGTTAGATTCAGGGCCGGGTCATGGATGTCGCCAAGCGAATATCTCCAAACATCAAACTTGATTTGTTGAGATAGAGTTGTGAATTTTGGAGTAGCTACTGGCTTCGGACGTAGGGTTTTGATACTATGAACAGCCTCTAAGCCACCCATATAAACTACAACCCAGAAGATGTTGGTTTGTCTCATACATAGAGTAAGAAGACCAAGGGAAATAGAGTATACATCGTTGAGCAGTGAGGGTTTGTTCGGACCAACACGACTTTGGTGATTCGTGTAAGCTAGTAGTACAACGAGAGTGGAAATGACGTCTGTGTAGTACAGCCCCGAGAAGAAGAAGAGTACAGGGAATAAGGCGACATTGATCCCCGTCCAGATGGCATAGGGTGAGTACCGGCGTGAATTGGGCGTCTCTGGTTGCTCAAGCCTAGCTCTTGATATGATGGCTGCCAAAGCTAGATATGAAATAATCTCAGCGTTGAAATAGCGGAGATGGTAGGCTTCACAGGGGATTCCCGTCAGCTTGTTTGCTAAGATGGTCAAGGCATAGCTTGATACTGTCAGCTAAAAGTAAAATATATCATTTCGGGAGATAACTGACAGTCCAGGAGGTGTTGTGATCTTGTCATCCCATTGAAAGTATTTTCCCTCACAATAAACCTGAGCTTGAGGTATATGGAATACTTCGTCCTAGTACGATTTAGTTATTGGCTCCAGAGGAGAGGCATGAATATACATAGGGTAGCATACTAGGTAAGGCTCCGGAACATGTTTGGTGACAACAGAAAGCCATTGGCGACTAAGCAATGCAATAGCCACAAGAGATGTAGATATCGCCGACTTGATTCTGAGAGGCACTTCTTTTCGTATTGTGTAAATGTGGAATATCGTGAATACTAATAAGTAGCGTGCGGTTTGAATGATCAGCGACGAGTCTAGTTCCCGCCATGACGCCATTATCAAAGGATGAGATCTGGTTTATGAAGGTGTCTAGATTGTAGATGATGACGTAGGTTTAATTAAACCATCCCTAACAAATATACGTCGTCGCCGATTGTTCCTGCTTATACTGAAAGATGTTGCATCAATATTAGTACAGCAGGTGCTACAGGTCATCTTCTAGTAACTGACAGCTGGCGTAATGCGTAATGGAGTCGGAAGGCACACTGGACTCCACTATAACTCAATGCTGTGACGCTGTAAGCAGCCTAAAAGGTAAGCACATTGGTAGGTACTTAGGTACATTGATAATATTTCCAAGCTTCACTTCAACCAAACGATGTGAACGAGTTTTTATCTCTCAACTTCCAATACACCAATCTTAATCAACCAACCACCAAGCATTGAGGGCTATTATGCCCATCCAAAACCCGTCACAATGGCTTCTTCCCATCGAATAGCCCGTCGGTTTCTTTCTTCACCAGCTAACCCCCTCTCAACCCTCTCCCGACGAGCTCCTAATCACCGTCGTCCTCGAATCGCCACCCGTTATGCCTCTACCTCCACCACGACAGATACACTCCCAATATCCCGATTAAAAACAGCTCTCTACGCGACATCGATCGCTGTATCCGGCTATGTAGTTTACGTCTACACGACCGACACCCGAGCCTTCGTGCACCGATACATCGTCCCACCTCTCCTCCGCGCCGTCTTCCCCGACGCCGAAGAAGCCCACAACGCAGCCGTGACATCCATGAAAACACTCTACAGTCTAGGTCTACACCCACGTGAGCGCACCTCATCTTCATCCACCGGCCCCGATCTCTCGGTCTCAGTGTTTGGCACGCAGTTAGCGAATCCAGTTGGTATTTCCGCGGGCTTGGATAAACATGCTGATATACCCGATGCCCTGTTTGCGCTCGGTGCTTCGATTGTGGAAGTTGGTGGTTGCACGCCGAGACCGCAGGAGGGGAATCCGAAACCGCGCATGTTTCGCGTGCCTACGCTTGATGGTCTGATTAATCGGTATGGACTTAATTCACGGGGTGCTGATGATATGGCTATGCGGCTGCGTGAGCGAGTTCGTCTATATGCACGATCTGTGGGCTTGGATGAGGAGAGTGTGTTAAATGGCGAAGGTGGTGTACCCCCAGGAAGTCTGTTACCTGGGCGTCTACTGTTAGTGCAGATTGCCAAGAATAAGGAGACGGACGAGCGGGATGTGAACGCCGTGAGTCGGGACTACGTATACTGCGTGAATCGACTAGCGCGGTATGCTGATGTGCTTGTGGTCAACGTCAGTAGCCCTAACACACCGGGTCTACGAGATTTACAAGCTACCGAGCCCCTGACACGGCTTCTGAGCGCGGTGGTTGATGAGGCGCGGAAGACGGACCGGAAGGAGAAGCCTAAGGTTGTGGTCAAGGTTTCGCCGGACGAGGACGAGGATGCTCAGATGGAGGGCATTGTGCAGGCGGTTTGGGCTAGTGGCGTCGACGGAGTCATCGTGGGCAACACGACAAAACGCCGAATTGGAGTGATCCCTCCTGGTGTGAAGATTACACCCAAGGAACAGGTCACTATGACGGAAACAGGTGGTTATTCAGGCCCTATGATGTTCGACCGTACTGTGGATCTGGTCAGTCGGTACCGCAAAATGCTAGATGGTCAGTCGTTCCAACCCCCTAAAACGAAGGAGGAAAAGGTGGAAAAAGTGGTGGCTGATGAGGCCGTCGATGCGAGCATAACAGCTATCGAAGGAACTATTACTGGATTCTCAGAGAACGAACCGAAGACGAGCTCCGCTTCTCCGGCCCCTGAGCAGAAGGTCATCTTCGCTACAGGTGGAATATCTAATGGACGAAAAGCACTAGAGATCCTAAATGCTGGCGCAAGTGTTGCTATGGTATACACTAGCCTTGTCTATGGGGGTGCCGGAACTATCACACGCATGAAGAACGAGATGAAGGAGGAATTGACGGAGAAGAAAGCATAGGTCAAAAAAAGGAAAAGGGAGGCTCATTGATGAGATTTGTATCAAAAGACGCATTGTATCATCACCATACATAATAGACTAGATGAGTTGGCCCCCATCAGGCAGGGCCTAGAATAGATCTGTGTCAAAATACGAAACAAGACGATTGCTCTGAGGGCGCAATGAGATCTATTTGGATGCTATTTTGTACAGAAGTTCGCCATGCAAGTTCTATTTTCGGTCGGCGTTGCGTTCATTCCACTTCTAAGAGAAACCAGCAAAATGGGCCAGCTTAGAAAGGCTGTATAGTCGGATTAGCCATGTTATAAAAAGGGAATAGCACAAGTAACTCACGTTGTCCGAGGCGGGGATCTCCTTGATGTAGTAGTTGCCGAGGAAGGGAACCTTTTGTAGGATATCCTTCTGTACTCTGGGGATACCGGATGCGTAGAAGATAACGGCGAAGAGGGCTACACCTCCGAAGGCACCAGCCTTGAAGCCGCTGTATTCCAATCGTATTAGCACGCCATTGTTCTTATCGTAGTAGCTTGCGGCCCATATGGTATAGTCCGAGGGAAATCAGGGCGCTTACAAGCCTGCAAGTTGCTTGAATGTGATACCGGCGACATTCGGTTGGTAGTGGTATCTATTCGTTCCCATAGTCAGCCATTGGCCTAAACGACTCTTGAGTTCCAATCCACTTGTGCGCTCCTTCCAATTGTTCCCAAAGATTGCTCATGTCCAACACTTCATAAGGGGCGGGATCGGTAAAATCGAGGATCGGATCGCACTCACTTAGGTCCGTAGGGGCTCTTGTAGGAGGGGACAGCCCGTCGAATGGGGGTCTGCGATATTATCGAATTAGCACAACTCCTAGCAACGTCCCACACTCAAACTTGCGACGGACAAGACACAACAATCCATCGGGAATACGTATAAAATGAGCTTGCGAATAACATACCTGGAACACCATTTTGGCTTATTGTCGGAGGGTATGACGACAAGGAGACTCAATGGCAAATAAATGTGTTGTTTCTTGTTGAGACTTTTGGTGACAGCTTCAATTCCGGTTTTCGATGGAAGCTGCGCGACATTCTTTGGCTTCGGAGGATCCCGGTAACTTCACTAGCCACATATTACGCACAAAGCCACAAGAATTGAAGTTTATTTAATTGGACAAAATCAAGTAGTCGAGCCACACTTCACATGCGCTAAGACCCCACAATCGTGTAACTATCGGATGTACCTAAGTACCTTTGAATCTTAGAAGTAAATTCCCCATTGCGAAAGCTAGAGCTTCGTCTTTTCTGCCTTCCACTTACACAATTCGACGCCCTCGACGTACGAATTTCCCACCACAAACATGGACAAGCAACTCGATACATGCTTCGACCGTGTCGAAAAAGCACTTGGGACATTAGTTGACTCAATTTCCAAATACCACCCGTCCGTAAATCAGGTCAATGAGCTAGGTCTCGCAGACATTGAGCTGAACAAGGGCTTAGAGGAGCGTACGTTTTGCTTCAATTTGTGATTTATCTTAACAAGAAGCTAACTGCAATTTCCACACAATATAGTACAAACCCACCAGTCAAATTACAAGCGCATACAAGACCTACGAGCCGCGACAACCAGCCTCGATTCCCAAATCAAAGATACCCTCCGCCTCTTAGCCAACACGCGCAAAGAGCTTGTCGGAGCATCCGCCACAGTCTTCCCCTCCGACGCCCCAAGCTACGACGTAAACTACGATGAACTCCTAGCCTACGCCCGCCGCATAAGCAAAACCACCCTCCCACCCGCCAGCGCCCTCAACAGCACATCCACAGACAACGGAGCAATCGGCAGTACCGACGCAGCCACTCCCGCCGCAGCAACCCCCAACGGCGCACAACCGACCCCAGGAAACGCAAACGGCCAAGACTCCACACAACAGACCCCCGCCGCCGATCCCCCAGCAACAGCGTTACCAGAGGATCTCCAATGGAACGTGAACCCGCTCAGCGGCGTAGACTTCGCGCCATGGCCGAACGAAGAGCAAGTGCGTAAGGGAGCCATGGCGCAGTTAGCGTTTATCTCGGAACAAGGGATTGACGCGGAAGATTACGACCCGGAGGAAGAGAAGGCGCGGAAGGAGCGTGAGGAGGAAGAACGGCGGGCTGCTGAGGAGAAGGAGAGGATTGAGCGGGAAGAACGTGAGCGTAGGGCTAGGGAGGAACAGGTTAGGATTAGAGTTGAGAGGGAGAGGGAGCAGAGAGAGGCTTGGAGACGGGGGAGTGTGGTTGATGGAGGGGCTGGCGCGGGGGCGGCTGCGGGACAGCAGCCCGTTAGTACGTCGCCGGTGGGTGAGAAGGTGCAGTTTCAGTTTATGGCCGATGATGATGAGGATGATGATGAATGAGCGGGTGTGTAGCGAGGGTACATGGGCTAAGTTGGTGGTGTATGCCTATATGCTCTCTACTTAAGCCTACCATTGCGCGCAAATAGAGTTATGCTCGTTATGATATAGCCAAGATACTCTATAAGCGCGATGAATTGATACGTATAACCATATATATGATCATATTATCGAGGGGAGTTCGAAGGCCGTCCACCGGGTTGCTTACAAAGGTTTGTGGTATGCATATACTATTTAAAAACAGGGTCATCGTAGTAGATTTACGTTGCAGTCTACATACTCCCGCATCATCTACCCAGCATATCGGAATGGTGTGGTCGATTTCACTTTCTCGGGACGCGCCGCTCGTTCCACTTCAAACCCGGATCGATCTCGCGTTATGACAACCTAGCTTACTTACCTGGGTATCTTCGGTATGACATCACAAATATATTGATTAAATATACCTCCAGCTGAGTTCATGCTTATAGATAACGATAGAAGGAAGCATGAATATAAATCCATTGAATGATGGTACTCTATTGATGCTTTTCAAAGACGTATTCAGTAGGTAACTCAATCGATGTCTACACCAGCTACACAAAAGCCGGGTGGTAGACATTTTCTTGTTTCTGTTCTACACTTGTTCGTTTTTCATGCGAGAGCCCTCCCCAACAAAAAGAACCTGGAAGAAAACTTGACGCCTCCCATAACGCCGAGCTCTTTAGAACTTGCAGACCACTTATGCAACTCATCAAATACTCATTTTATCCCTTGTCAACAAGTTGAAAGAGACAGCGCAGGTACGTATGGAACAAATAACCTCGGTCGTACATATATATGGTACAAAAGTAGGAAGCATCCTCGAGTCACTTGGCTCAGTATGAGGTCTTCCCTTCATCCTCCTCTCTTGCCATTAATTACTTAGTCGATTTTGATGGATCCGTAAATTTTCTGCACAAACCACCAACTCGAGAAGAATCCAATAGATCCTATGATATTATGTTAGTAAAGACAATAAACATTAATCACATGTTAGTTTCACATACCTGTCAAGATAAAGAAAAGGAAGGAAAGCAGAGCACTATATCCGATGTACAAGACCGTACCAGACAAGCCACCTAGAGACAACTTGCTGATTAGGTAAATCAAGGCGTGCGCGAAGATGTAACCTGCGCTCATGCCTGCTGCTAGGAAAGATCGCCACTGCCAGTGGTAGTTCTCAGCGCAAAGCAGGAAGTATACCATAAGAACTGTGACTGCAGCGCAAGTGATGATCATAAGGCCATAGCACAGGAAGAGGAAGCCGAACATGTAGTAGATCTTACTAAACCAAATGGAGCTCATAATGAAGTAGAGTTCAACGAAGATGGCGCCAAAAGGCAAGATACCAACAAGTAGCATGCTGGGAATCGGCTTCAAGTAGGTTGTAGAGGGAGGAATTTGTCTCGGGATTTGGTTGGTTCGGACCGGGGGCTCGACAACTGATGCGCGGAATCCAAGCCACGAACCACTAAATGAAAGAGGGATCGAAATAACGAACCAAATTCCAATGATGACTAGCATAGTAGTGAATGGAACGGCACCGGCAGCTCCATTAGCCCACAAGAATAGGTTTAGGAAGAAGAATGTCGAGAAGACGATACCGGGAACAAGAAGAGGAGTCAATCCAATGTTTAGCTTCCACTTCTCGCCATTCATCGACTTATAAGCTCTCGCAGAAACGTAACCACCAACGAAGCTAAGTAGGGTATATAGGAAGATCATTATCGTTCCAAGAGAGCCACGGTTCGATGGTGACAGGAAACCCAATAGCGCAAAGCAAATGGTGAAGCCGGTCATAACGAACAGCTGAGCACCATTGCCAAGGAAGACAGAGAGGAGAAGAGGGTGCGAAGGAGTTCGGAAGACATCTCCGTGAACTAGCTTCCAACCAGAATCCTCCTGAACACCATCCTCGAGAGCTGAGGTTCCTGAGAGATCATCCAAGTTAATCTGATCCAACCTGTTGTACCTTGCAATATCCTTCTTCAAAGCTCGGAATAGAACAGAAGTGACAGTGACGGTCAAGAAGATGACAACGACTGCAGAGTTGACGAGTGAGAACCAGTGGATCTTAGGGTCAAATACGTGTAGATATTTATCCCATCGCGTAGCCCAAGCGGTGGGTGACTCAGTCCAGTAGACGCTGTAGGTGAACGTAACCTCGGTTTGAGCGTCGGCGTCTTCAACAAGAACGACAGGCGGCGTTTGGTCATCTTTGCACTGGTTCTGGATATCACCTTTGTAGGCCTTGGACGAAGGTTGAACAATCACTCCCACCACTCTCAACTTGTCTTCCTTCCCGTTTACCTTGTGGTATTCGATAACGATGTCGTAGTGGTTGTTGAAAAAGGTCGGGCCATCGGGGTCAGTCGTGGAGATAGTACCCATAGCAAATCCCGGACTGTAGAAGGTGGTTCCAGTGAGGTCATCAAGGAGGTGTTGGCCCGCCGGTAGCCCATCCACCAGCCAGTTCAAGGCATAACCCTGCATTATTCGCTTGTTGACGAAGTGTGCAGACGGCATATCATATTTCGAAGTACATAGTTGCTTGCAAGTATCGTTCTTCATCATGTTCAGCTCGAACGGCGAGGTCATTATTCGATCGCCAAATAGAATACTTCCTAGGCTTTCGGATACGTAGGATGGGCCGCCCTCGGGCTGGCAGAATCGGAACTGCTCGTTGTAGTAGTCGTACGACATGACGGAGTGAAGGAGCGCATCTTGGGCGGCGACAGGTTTGATACTGTTGACATAAAGAGGCACCTTTTCACCCAAGTCATATGATGCGGGCGCGACACCGGGGAGATAGAAAGCGCTCGTAAGTTGAGGGAGTGCTAGCAACGCGGAGCAAAGCGCCCACGACGGCGCAAAAGTTCTCGACTTCATCGTGATCGGAATTTTTTATGACATCGAGTCTAATTTTAAGGAGTTAGCTGGGAGTTCCTCCAGACCAGGAAATACGGTCGTAGTAGAAGCGAGAGTGGCAGTGTATTTGGCAATCAGGCAACAGATTTTTGTTGTTGTCAACTTACGTATCATTGAACGCCGTAGAGGGAAAAAAGGATTCGCGGCCAATAATAGAGCACAAAGGCTCGATTGGCTAGTTGGTTGATGTCTTTTTCGAAAACGGAGTCTACCTAGGTAGTCAAGACTTGCCGAAGTTACGTATGAATAAGTATGTTGTAATGTTTCGTATGTTTCGAGAATCGTTGGTGATTAGGTTGTGTACGGAGATATCGCGTCGATTTATTACGTTACTACGTTAAAAAAGGGCGCGCGGCTTAGCTGGGAAACTTTCGATGACGGTTTCAGCTTGGAAGGAAGCTCTAAGGTATAAGGTAATTAGATCTTTGATGTTGCTACAGCTGTCCAAATTTCATAAAATTTAGGAGCTTCTTTATGTAGGTACATCCCATAATTATGAGATTATGAGGTGGATACTTTTCCAAGCCAGCTTGTCCCTAAGAAATTACGGTATCCTCTAATCATCGACCCACTACATACCTAGTAAGGATCCGAGAGTGGGGACTAAAAAGCGACCACTGCAGCGGGTCTTACTATAGGTAGCAAGGATACTGATCTTATCGTTATCGCTCGACCAAATTTATTTTTTTTTATTCTTCATTTGAATTGGAGAATTATTGCGAAGTATTTCTTGGAATCAATACAGCAAGAAAAAATAACTTTTTCCACACAATGGCAGTCCCTGCTTCTTTACCAGTCTTGTTGGATTCTTTAACAAATTCATTAACATCTGCATTCGAAGCCACTCCTAAACTTTCTGGCATCGAACCGACTCCAGACGGTGTATCCCTCCTGGATGTAAAAAATGAACTTCTGCTCTCCTACCTACAAAATCTCGTCTTTTTAATCCTAGTCAAAATCCGAAATGCGAAAAACACCAGCGCAGAAAATGACAAGGAAAACCAAGAGCTCTCAGATACGGTGGTTAAGAAGTTAGTCGAGTTGCGATTATATCTCGACAAGGGAGTTAGACCTCTCGAGGAAAAATTACAATTCCAACTCGATAAAATCCTACGCGCAGCCGATGACGCGGATCGCATTGCCGCGCAAGTAGCGAAAGATGCTGAATCGGAGTCAGAGGAAGAGTCGGATGAAGGGTCCGAAGACAGCGACGAAGAAGAAGCTTCTGGGGATGAAGGTCTGTCTAGGCCTGCGGCCAATATATCGGCGAAACAATTTGCACCTAGTTTCAGCAATTTTGCACCACCTTCAAATCCTGTCGGAATGGCCGCTGCAGCCACAACGCAAGATAAGACCGGCGCATACCGCCCACCAAAGATCACCCCAACCGTCATGCCTACAGCTGAGCGAAGAGAACGAGGCGATCGCAGACCTATGAAGTCCGCTGCTGTGGACGAATACATTTCGACCGAACTTTCAACCATGCCGCTTGCCGAACCCAGTATCGGAACAACAATCGTATCCGGCGGCAGGAAGATCAAAACCGCCGGTGAACGGAAAGAGGAGGATCGCAGACGAGAATATGAAGAAACCAACTTCGTCCGATTACCGAAGGAGAGCAAGAAGGATCGCGCCAAGCGAAATAAGACTGAGGGCCGCAATAACAAGATGAACTTCGGTGGTGAAGATTGGCGAGACCTCGGTGAAGGTGTGGACCGAATCGAACGATTGACCAAGCGCAAGGAGGGCGGCGGCGGCACTCGAGCATTACTCGACAGGAGTCGTAAGAGAGGTAGGGAGACTACTGACAGCGGTCGTGGAAGCGGTTATGGGGCCGGTTCTAGAGAAATAGGCGATAGATTCAACAAGCGTGTCAAGGTCATGGAAGGTGGACGACGAGACCGAGGAAAACGTTAACGGAATCATACCCAATTTATTTCTATCTAATTTATATTTACTCGCAGTCGGCTATATACGCTGGCCAGTCTCTATCGTGTATCCAGTACTCCTTTGGCTGACTTGTGAGTGCCAACTTCAATACTCAAAACAAGTATTTACACTAACACTGATCGCCGAATAGATGATATTTTTGTCTCCTTTTAGGCGTCATAAAATCGTAAACGCAATTCGCTTTGTTGATCGAATCGGGCTCGCTGTTGCATACCGTCGTCGCAATATGTGTTTTTTAAAGCGCTTCTCGACTTCTAAACCGAGAAACCAGCCATCGAAAGAATTATTGGAACTCCGAATAATAACTTTCAATCTCAATATCATGCATCATGTCTTCCCCAATTAGTTGAACCGCAAGGAACCTCAACAGAGAGGCGCTCATGCCATCCCCCTAGAAACTTCTACCAACATCTCTACCTCCCTGGTCGGCTTCGGCCGTTCCGAAACCGTTGCGGATATGATCTTCGGCCTCTACCACTTGCTTAGGTAGTGCGAAGCCCAACCCGCAGAAGACGAACAATGCCCACTTCCATCGGAACGGGTTGACGGTGACGCAGAAGAAGAACCACCAGAGCAGCTCAAGATATGTGAAGAAATCAAAAGCTCCTGTTGGGGAAGTCGCCTTCAAAATCTTGGTCATATCGATCCAACGCTCCATCCAGAATGTGGCTGGTCGGGTTAAGGGGTCCACGAGGAACATGAGAAGGATTCGTGTGTATATGCCGATATGCCAATTACCAACAGTGCCGATTGCCGAGAGATATGTGCAATTTATGGCCGAAATAGACGGGTGTTGTGGAGGGAATGTTTGAAGGTACCAGTTTGGCGGTCCATATGGCTCCTTGAAGCAATCATCGGGAAGAAAACTTAATGAAGGTCTCTTGTATCCAGTCGCCATAACCACCATGTCGCCTTCAATGTTCACCGGCTTACCAGGACCTCCCTTAGGTACTCCTTTATCCCTCTTGTTGACAAGGACACCCGTGTCGGTAAAGTTCTCGATATCGCATCGTATCCACTCAGCTTGCCCGGAACGGAGCTTGTCCATGACATCGGAATTGACCATAGGAGTATCCATAAATATGCCCTTATCATTTGGAGCCAAATCCTGCAAGTCTCGGTAGAAGAATTTCTTCAGCAGCGCCTCCGGAATAGCGGATAGCATTGTCTCCTGCCCCCAGATATTCAAAGAGAGGATAATATCGATAATCCAGTTACGGGGAATAATCCACTTGTCACTACGAGATAGGATATAAACCTTCGATGCACCCTCTTCCTGAAATAATCAGTTAGCAACATAAAACTACCCATCGGTTCTCTAAGACAACTCGGCGGGGGAGGGTAAGACATACGGAAGCATATTCTAGAGCTTCAACTGCTGATGCGCCACCACCAATGATGATCATCGACTTGCCCGAGGCATTAACTCTGGATTCCCGTTAGTAACAATACTTGCGCAATCATTGTCGCTATACGTACCCAGTCAATTGGCTTGAGTGGTAGATTGGGTTTTTGTATTGGTCCATGCCATCCATACGAGGCATCTTGGGATCACCACAAGTTCCTACAGCAGCGATGACACCTTCGAATCTACCGTTGGCAGGATTGTTAATAACCCAGCGGCCCTTAGCATCTTGGTATACTTTGTCCACCTTGGTATTGAATTTGGTTCTCGTGTCCAGGCCGTATCGCTCCCATAGTTGAGTAACCTGGCTAATGATCTGCTGTCGGTCCGGGTACCCATGACGCCATTTTATAGATGGGTGAAACCGGTACATAAACGAATGGATTTGGAGGCTAGAGGTGTTGTTGACTTTCTATTATACAGCAACGCGGTTAGCACATTGGTATCCTGCCATTTGGTGCAAATTGGTTCACATACGCTCCAAATACCCCCTAGGCTGTTCTTATCTCCCGCCTCGAAAATCTCAATGTCAAATCCATGACCAATACAATGAGCTGCGGATGTCACTCCGGTAATACCAGCACCAATGATGGCAACTTTAGGTCTTCCTAACCGGGTGCTCGGCCCCGGAGGAGTTGGGGAGAAGAATAAGTTGGCGAACCATTGGAAGATGTTAAAGAAAAATTGAAATTGCCATTGGAGTATATCGGATATGAATTGGAACGGATGAGCAACCGGATTATGCAAATTCTTGAGTTGACGTTGAAATTCGGATGTCGACGCCATGACGGATCATCAGAACGAAGGATCACTTTTGAACGCCGTATATGAAGCTATCAATAAAGCTAAAGAGATGTGTGCTTAAAAAACATCGAAAGAAGAAAAGACCATGAGAATCAAATCTTTAATAAATCAATCGAAGCAAATTTAATAATACGGTTTACCTAGAGTACCTTCTTCACTGACGCTTCAATGACGAGAAGCTTCACCGGATCCAGTCAAGATCTAAAATCGGGGTAACCCTGTCTATTACGTCACTTAACAACGTCCAGCATTACGGGAATGACGGAAACTCAACTTTCTGACATGTGAAGGGGTAAGGAAGCTAACTGTGTATAGGCACGGGCCATTTAGACCATTATATACGTTGTGCCTGCATTAGTTAACCGTATTCGTGAGAGTCTAGGAAGGGAGATGCATGGTAATCGCGATCCTGAAATTCCTCGGTATTAATACCAATACCTATATACAGTTGGGTTACAGACAAAAGAAATTAATTTTTTAGTGAATGACAGCCACCTAAATCCCCCATAACTTTCCCCTCCCAATTCCATCTCTAATAAAACAACCATCAACAATACATCATAGTACCAACGATACCAGACACCATTTTACGTATGAAGGCCAATTATTAATAATACCTAGACCCTAGGTCGTTAGGGTAATCCGTGTTAGTAGGCACGGGTAATACTTCCACTTCATTCTCCTCATTCGTTCCGACTGTAAACCTGGTCTCGGCTTGGTCCTCGCCGAAATCGTCTCCCTCTAAGTACTGGCCTACTACCGGGTTGGCAATAGCCGCGTCAACACCACGAGCGATGCTGTCTGCTCCGAGCTCAGGTAGGTAGTATTCATTCGCAATAATAGAGCAGACGCTGGCGTTGTTCACGATCTGGAGTTGCACGTTGCCGACCGGTTTGTCCTCATCGGGGTTCTCCGAAATCACAGCTGGCGCCGCAATTACGGTTTCGAGTTCCATGATGCACCTATCGGCAATTATCGCACGCTCGTTCTCGCTAAATGTTAGGAACGGAATCGTTTCGGTGATCCGACTCGCTAGCGGTGCCCCGAAGCTAGCTATGTATTCCCCTCGAAGGCTGCGGCTTAGCTGTCGCCTGACTACATCGTGCTGCGATCGTTGGTCGAAGTCGCGGAGTAGGTTGTCGTTTTCGTCGATGATGTCGTCGAATTTGCTCGTTACCAGAATCCAGATGGTCTGGGAGCAATCGATTTTCTCGCCGTTTCGTCGGTCAATGTACTCGCCTATTGCAGTTAGCTACGGTTTGTAAATCAATTAGATGTTCAACGTACCTCGGTCGAACGGAATCAAGAGTGTCTTGTGAACTTCCTCGGACGTCTTATCGAACCCATCAATGTACACAATGCTTCGCTGTCCCGTCTTTTCGGCGAGGAAGTTGTTCAAAGGTGAACCAAACTCGTAACCTTCGGCCGGCGACTTGGGACCAAAAAGCTCGTCATCACTCTCCAACTGAGCGTAGTCGACATATTGAAGCTCCAAGGATAGAAGATTCGATAGTCGCTTCGCGAGTTGGCGCTCACCGTGTCCTTTGGGTCCTGCGAAAATGAGCACCAGAGGCTTCTTGCTCGGCATAGCGAGGTGTCTATTTAATATTAGTCATCCGTCGGATAAAATGATGGAATGAAGTAATACTTACACAAGGAAACTCTTCGTTAGGGACCATGCTGCTAGTCGCTGCCCGATGATGGTTTGTTGGAGTCCGAGAACTTCTTCGGCGTCCTTTCGCAAAGCCAAGGTTCGTTGACGACCTGAAGCTGGCTCTAGGAATGTCGCTTGCCAGAGTCGGTATCGTTGCGTTAGGCTCAGCGCAGTAACCAACTTCGACCGTATCTCTGGAGTGCACCAAAGTTTCTGGCCCTCCGCAATCTCGGGTATATCTTCCTCTCTAGGACCAAACTCCGAAAGGTCGCGGTTGTACGGGAGGTAGTATACTACGGGGATGGATAGAGGTGCCGATGCGCCTAGCCTCAGCAATGTCTCGGTAACCTTGGTCGCTTCTAGACGTGATCGAGAGCCGCGCAAGATCGCGAAGGCCAATAGGGGGAAATCGAAAGGTCCGTGAGTCGCGTTCGGATCACCGCCGTATTTGATCCAAAGCCGGAGAAGCTCTGCATCGTTGGTCTCGGCGATGAAGAATATGGCTGGGAACCCGCTAACTTCTGCATTGAGGTTCTCCTTAAGGAGTGCATCGTCGACCTTCTGGTAATAGCTTAGATAGTCGCGTAACTCCGCCGCCGAGTAGCCATTCTGGATAGCCCCAACAAGTGCTTCAAGGTCGAACTTGAATACGTTATGAGGCCTTAGGTGTTTATTAGGAGGGGAGATGCGAGGTAGTTGGTCGTATTGTTGGAAGTCAAAGACCTGTTCCTTAAATGGTTCCTCTAGGAGTAGTTCCTCTGCGGGCAACTCCTGGGTTGGATCTTCTTCGATAGGAGCCTGCTCTTCGACTAAGGTTTGGTCTTCAGTAGTAGGCTGGGGTTGATCTTCAGTAAATTGTTGCGGCTCGGAACTGACATGCTCATAGCCCTCATCAGCGGAATGCGTCGAGCCGGCTTTGAAATCAGCAGCTGGTACCTCGGAGGTGACGTGGTCACTGTCTTCGAAAGAAAAGCGCGTAAGGCTCGAATCGATAAGAGCGACTTGACTTTCTTTGTCATCGAAGCCATTATGCTAGAAATAGAATATGTAAGTTATCTGGTGGTACAACGCATTAAATGGCGTGACTTACCCAGTCTTCGGGGACTTCTTCTGCGGTTCTGTAATTGGCATAATTATCTTCGGTCTATGTCATGTTCATTAGCATATCGCATCCCAATCTGAGGCCTCTATAAGAGCTGACGTACCTGCGAATATTCTCTCGGTTCGGGAGAAGGAGGAAGGGGTTCTTCTGTCGCGTGATAGAGCTCCGGTACAGTAGAAGGGGCCGGCGTAGCCTCTCTGGGAGGTGTGGCTACTCTTGGTGGCGACGGCGCTCTCGGGGGTGTAGGGTCTCGAGGTGGTGTAGGCTCCCGAGGAGGTGTGATATTTCGGGGAGGTGTGGCTTGTTGAGGTTTAATCTGTGTGGGTTGTGAAATAGAATGGGGTGGTGAGGCTTCTCGAGGTGGTGTAATTTGGGGAGGTCTGGTATTAGGAGTCTGGATTCCTTGGGGTGGTGGTGGACGCGCTCCTTTACTCTTCTTCTTCTTAGCCATCTCGGACAAGCTGGTTTAACTCTTCGTGGGTTGGTGGGAGTAGATCAAGTTAAGTGTGCCAGAAACAGAGCCTAAGCGGGCCTACGGGATATATATCAGATCTTGGGTGCTTGGGGTCCAATATTGGTTTCAAGGCTTAAGTTATCGGTTTGTTCTTCCCAACAACGGCAAGTAATCGCCTTAACATATCTAGAAATTTATCCGTGTTGTGCCAGACCCTTTTGGTGAATTAACAAATGGCTATGGTATGTACCTACTTGTCCCCTTTGCCGCCCAAATAGCTGTAGCCTCACGGCAAATTCACATCGAAGAGAATACAATAATCTAGATTGCACCTTACGTGATGTCCACATCACGTCCACCTGAGACATTGTCATACTCGTATTTGCTGCTGTATGCTCAAGCCTGACAGGAAGACATTAGGATTTGGAGTAAATGAGGGTCCAATATGGGTTCAACCGCAACACGTGTTATGACAATTCAAGGCATTCAATACCATTTCATGGAGTTGCCTAAAATTTTTGAGGCTTTAGGCCTCAACCGCAGACGGTTATTGTGCTCCATTATCTTACATGTTGCTTTGCAGCTCCCGTCTTCTGGATGTAGCGAATAGTATCGAAGGATATTGTGGTACAAAGCTATAAATATTGAAAGAGACTGGAGCCTGTCAGTAATTGTTTGGACGTGCGCAATGGCAATAGGCAGAGAGAAATTCGGGAACGATATCATGTCACAATCCGGGGAGCAGTTGTACGTCTCAGCTGGCGGTAAAATTTCAAGAGTCGACAACACAAAAACTGGCCAGGCATTTGATAGGACCCACGACAACTTTGATGAGGTGGCGCGGAAGTAAGCTGGGTTAATTATTAGTCAAGTTATTTGCGCCCTCTAGAAATCAAGAAGTGTTACCATTGGTCTATCATTGTTAACTCACTATGACGGGTGCGGATACATGCAGGATGACGGCACTTTAGAGATAATGGTCTCGATGAATGATGTCGGAAGCGGCCCGTTCATCTAGCTACCTAAAGATCATTTGTATGTAAGTCATCAAGTAATTAGTAAATTCAAGTATTATGCGCGAGAAGGCTCATAAGCCTAAGAAAGACTCCAATCTGAAATTTGGGAGCAACTAATATTGGAGGTTGGTGATAGGGGACTCGCATCATGGCCTAACGAAATTCCAGAAATAAATAGAAGATGGAGAAAAGACGCAAAAACAAATGACAGCGATAAACCACAGGAGGGAATTTCATGGCTCTAACAGGGACCCGTAAATCCTGTCAACCAAGAATCTCGAGTTCCCAGCCCGAAGAAAAAAAATCGAAGGGTCTTTGCTTTTACTGGACAAGAAGAGTTTTGGAAGATCAATTGTTGAGGAATATGTGTATGTGAGTATTGGTGAATAACGACATTAATCCTAATAACAATCCATCCAAACAAATTCCTGTTGGACCTCTCAAAGAGCTTAGACAAATTAATAATTGGGGAAAGGCAGAAGGTATCCCATGCGCCATACGATAATAATATCGATTCTTCCTAAATTCTCGATCATAATTAATTCACTCCATTAGATATTACTTAGTTGCTGTTGAAATAATTCACAGCCAGTACGGGACCGAGCTTAGCCTCCTTCTCCCAGGCGTCCAGGTCATAGCGAATACGCTTGGCGTTGCCGAGATTCTTTCCATCAGGCGGGGCGTACTTCTTCCCATCGAAACCTTCAGGTTGCTCGTATAAGAAGAACGTGTACCGATGCGGCGAGCTTCCAGGCGGCGGAGCAGGACCGATGTAATTAGCTACGAATGGTGCGCTAGACTTCAGACTGACTGTCTCTCCTTCACCGGCTGGGGTAGCCTGGAAGCCTGGCTGAATCCAGTGTAGAATAGGACCCAATACGCCGAAGGAAGGGAATGGAGCATCGAGATCTAATCCCACTACTAGATACGTCTTGTCGGAAGGTAGTGAAGTGAAGGTTATCTCGGGAGCGGATTGTGCGTCTACGGAAGAGTCGAAAAGAATTAGTAAGTCCAAGAATAGATGGCTGGAATTTTAGTAGGTATTTTTCTTTGCCATTTTCCCCTCCTTCGTCCCCTCTTTTTTCCCATCACTCACCAGCTTTCGGGATGTATTGCCCGGGTTGTACATTCGTATGCTTGCCAACGGTCAAGCCAAGAACTTTAGACTTATCATCGCCTTCGATTAGCGACAACGCCTTCTTGACGCTATTATTCGTAGGCATATTGTTCGTGATTGGTATTGTATTTGAAGGATTGAGATCCCGGATTCTCTGTTGACAATTTGATGATGGACGTACTGCGGTGAAGATAGTAGTGAGCCAACCCAACTCGATCCTTCAAGAATGGATGAGATAAGCCTGACGTCGAGAGATTTAGAGCAGCGAGGCCTCACTATTTATTTATTTTGACCGTCCGAAGCTTCACCTTTTTTTAATTACTCAACGGGATAATTGAAAATGAAAATATCCAGACGGAGTTTAGCGGAATTGGCACATAAACTCCGCCAAGAATGTAACTACTATACTGTTTTTGGACATGATTCTCTGCTTCCTAGCTGGCTAAACGAATAAATCCAAGCCGTATATAAGCGTTTATACTGACCTCATAATTAAGCCGATAGCGTGCTCTCTTATCCCCTATGCCCATTCCATTGGATCCATCATATGCTAGAGGGAATGATTTCTATTGGTACGATGAACGATGAATAAGTGATATTAAATGAAAAGCATGCCTATTTTGTCAATTGTTTACGATCCATTGCCTTTCCTGTCCTACCTACTTCGATAAAGTCCTAGAAAATGGAAAGACTCTAATGTCTGTTCTGGTATTTCCAAAACGTAAACCTGTAGTCATGATTACCTCCTACCTCTTAGGTGCCTGTAGCTCGTTACGATCTAAGGGCGCTAAACAGTCGCCTAACTTGACCGGCAGTTTACCGCAAGCTTCATGATCCTTTAGAGCTTTAGAGGTAGGTAGCGGACACACAGCGGGCACTGAGCGAGCCCAATACCTCCTTGTAATGATCGCCAAGGCAACTATTAGCGGGTCAGCTAGATTCAAGATAGCGCTAAAGATTTAGGAACGAATGGTGACTTTATACATCTTGTAAGGTCTTCTACATGTAAACCTCCCTTCACATGCGTATCGAATAAATTCTATATAAATCTGGTAGCTCCAAAGTGTTTGTTTCATGACAGCTTTTGAAACAGTTAATACACTTGGCTTTCTACCAATATACTTGTTTGCGTAGTCGGAGTTAAGTACGCCGCCCTGACGACCGTGCGCAATGTACCTAGATAGGGTAAAGCCCCAATCCCATAAGGCAGGATAAGTTAACATCAGGCGGATGTGTACCCTAATTTGTAGGGCCGTTACAGGTCCGTCTACCTTGGGAACTGCTAATTATCAATCTTGTCAGAATCTATAGGTCTTACCATCCCAAACAATAGACGATATATCGAATAGGTTTCTTTCAAACCGGTCCCAAAAATTGTCTCCTAGCACCTAGGCGAAACTCGCAACAATAACTCGGCCTCAAACGGATTTCCTTGGCGAGGAGACGTGCATCATGTCCTTTTCATCTCAGTTGGCTCAGAGACTCCAGGCAAGATGGCACGAAGCAGGTATTCCCTGCCTAGGCGGGATCTAGCTTTTGTTGCTGCTACATGAACCTATCGCATAACGACTCCGATTTGATAACCGGACTTCTAAGGTATATGAAAAAGTGACGAGTCTCAGCTTGAGATCTTCGCTGGACAAGACAATTATCTTCAGGTATCCCTTTTCTCGTATACTTGCAGTTTGCTCTATCAAGGATGGAACGGTAAGAGGGGTGCTAAACCCTGCCGGTCAGAATATAGCTAGGCCTGACAGAACCGATTCCTGCAAATGGTGCATGAAAACGATCGTTCCCTAGCATCTAACGACGGCTCCATAACTAGTACGAAGCTATATCTCGTATATATTACTTGCTCGATATTCTATAATACTTGGGACTCGACAAGCAACAAGTAAAGCCGATGTCGTCGTATTATAAAGACGAAATAAGATGTTGATGGTGGTTTCAAACAAGAGAACAGTGAGGGTGGTGGTTGTTGGTCCATGTCTTTGGGGGGCTATCGATGGATAGATAAATATTTATGCTACTATCAGCGCCAAGGTTATCCCGATATATCGATATGATTGTTTACCTTTATTTTCCACTCTCGTCAATGCTTTATTTTCTTTAAAAAAAAAAAAAAAAAACTATTCATTCTTTTACCAATTTCAGACTCATAAAATTCTAAACTCGTAAGCACGAGCTTATGCATTCTCTACATTTCTATACACCGGACTGTAAGGACTTCAGAACCGATCATGGCTTCCATAAGCTGTGGGCACTTCGGCGTGCTACCTAAAATGATGAGACGATTGCCTGGAACCTAGGCTGTTAAATTATACGATACTAGGCACTATATTTTAGACGTTTGCCCGGCTGGTTCATCTATGCTTAGGAAGCTAGGGAGAATATGAAAGGAGTTGCAGCCCCCTATTCTTAGGCCTGAAGCCTTTGACTACCTCTAGATGGCCGCACCATGTATTCCGGCGTCGTATATCCCCAGGCCGAGCGATATCGAAGCAAGATTGAGTGGTCAGAGACACAGTCTTGTTAACGCCTTTAAAGTACTCAACGGCATCGCAATTCCTATCGCTAGTATTATATACTTAGATAAGTATAAATATCGCTCCTTTGATGTGCCCTAAGCGCTCTCACGTTTTCTACCGGTTACTCAATCGCGAATCCTGAACTGAGGGTTCAGTGATTTTTGAGCAGGCTTTTTTTTTTTTTTTTTTTTTGCGTTTCCCATTCGGCATATTAACCCTTCTTTTCCAATATGCCATCATTCGGCACTGTGCTTTTGGCTCTAGCCACCTCAGCAACTACTGCGTTGGGGCATGGCCATATCCGGAGGGTTATCGTCAATGGTGTCACCTACCCGGGTTATGAGCGATGGGCAACTCAAGATCAGAGTAAAGTGGTTACTTGGCATTTTACGACAAAAGATGAAGGTCCAGTCCCCATATCTAGTATCAACGGACCCGATATTATTTGCCACCTAGGAGCGACAAATGCGCAAGGCTCCGTTCCAGTGGCTGCCGGTTCTCAATTACAAGTCGTGCGTTTCAACACCAGGGGTGGTTTCCAACATCCAGGCCCTGAGATGCATTATCTCGCGTCCTGCGGCAGCGGCGGCTGCAATAATGTCGATAAGAATAAGCTTCGCTTTTTTAAGATATATGAGAAAGGTCTTGTTAAGGGTGGTATGGCGGATGATCCACAGTGGAACACCCAGAAATGGGCAACCACTGAAGTTCACAAGGGTGTGCAAAAGGAGGGCGAAGGTTGGGTAGACACTTATACTGTACACATCCCTCAGAACATCAAGCCTGGTTCTTATATCCTTCGACACGAACTCCTGGGACTACATATGGCTTATGAAGGCAACGCCGAATTCTACCCACAGGTAAGGACCAAGAAATCTGTAAACGCTTAACGGCAAATTTCTAACTCATGTTAGTGTGTTAATCTCGAAATCTCGGGCTCGGGTACTCAACAGCCAGCGGGCGTATCTGCTATGGAGCTGTACCACAGCAGCGACCCGGGGATTGACCTTGACATCTGGAAAAACCTACAATCGTACCAAATTCCAGGACCGGCTCTTTCCAGCGTAGCTTCGAAGCGGGATACCAATGGGGATGCCCCCCATGGGCATAGCCACAGGGCTCACGCGCACAAGCACCACGGGCAAGTTGCTTAATCCCGTTGCTCAAACAGCACCATCACCAATTCTATAAACTCGACCTATCCAATGATTGTGTTAGGACTTTTGATCTTCTATGTACATATACAACTGGTGCTTCATTTTTCCTTTGAAAAAATTATCACTGTTAAATTATTCTGGTTTCAAATCTTTTTATGCATGTTGTATCTCCCAACGTGGAAGGCCTATAACCTATCACTCATGATCACAATGAATTTTCCTTCATGTTTCCTGATATCGCCTGCGAACTTCCCTGCCGCGTCACTTACAAATATAGCTCGAGAATAATCTATGATATATCACAATTTCATTGCTCTTCGACTGGATAACACAACCTTCCTTACATCCATCCAACCCTTTATATTCTCAAACAAAGATTATGGTGCGACAAACACACCGCTACGCGAAGAGACACAAGATGTCATAAAAATAAAGCTGGTTCCTTTGTCAATTTCCATCTAGATTTACCCGGCGTCTTGGGGCACTCTCCTTTGTTGGCGGATATTCACGGTCTCATCTTCATTTATTTAACTTCAATCCAACTTTCAAGCCGATGTAGACATCATTCAACAACACCAAAGACCACAATTTAGTTCCCTGCGGTAATTATACGATGATGCCAGAACTGGGACCGCCACGCCGGCGTCAACCACAACGCGCTGTTCGGGTCAGACGCCCAACATCCGCCGAAATTTTACGAAGCCCTGTCTTAATCCAATCGCCGGTGGCAGGGGTGCGAAAAGGAAAGAGAGGTGGTAAATACGGCAGATCTCCAGTTAAGAGAATAACAGAAGACCTTGACAAAAAGATCTCGGCGATAGGTGCAGAAATTGCACTGGCGGAACAGCATGGACTTCTAGGTGGCACAGTTGAATCAGATCATACCTCCCCGAGAGTCACCCCTCGCTCGCCACTAGAGCCTAATAATAATAAACGTAAGAGAAAAAGGAACAAGAAATCGGCAGAGAAGTTTATGGATGGTTTCCTATCGGAACCGGAAGAGGGAACGGATGATTCATACGGGAAAAGAGACGGGGACCGAGTTCGAAGAGAGGATCGATGGATCCCTAAGATGGAGCACCGGGGCCGTCGCCCTGCCGAGAAGCCCAAGAATGTGCCGTATCACGTGTGGATGTCATATTGTTTTTTAGATGATTATATATACAGATATTCCATGACCGCCGAGGAGGCTTTAACACTTCCTCTTATGGACGATGTATTCTCGTTTCAGAGTGGCGGCTCGCAGCCGGTTACACCAGCTGGTTTCCGATGGAACGATGATAAGGAGCTACAGCCGGCTTAGGAATACCACATATAAGATATAGCCAGGCTCAGCTTGAGTTCTCCTACACTCTGCGGATCCTACGCGACGAGATATTCAACCCGTTTAAACCGAAAGGGCCTTGGTGTTAAGTAGACGGCGTATGGACAAGGAAAAGGCATCAAAGTTGGAATTTTTAGATCGAAATTCTGTTTAAAGAAAAACTGCTATTATATGTTTTGCTTCCAACGTCAAAAGGCTATTAGTTAAATAACCTATATAGATATTTAATTAATAGCTATAAATTCTTCGCTAGATCTTTGCTATGAAATCCACTTACATGGCCGTATTTTTCTCTCGTTCTTACTAGGGAATTGGCGGCTAAATTTGATCTTGCAATATTACACTTGTTATGTACCTAATTTCAGGCATTGAATCATCCAAAATAAGTATGGACACTTAGAGGAATAAGTTACAAGCTCGGGTTTTGTAAGTATTTAAAATAATTCAAATTATACGTTGTTTTGGTCATATTAGAGAAAGTGGATGAGGAATTAGAAAGGTGGTTGGGAAAGGGGTCAAGACAGTGAGAAATTGCCCCGCTCTCTTAGACAAGTGAAGTACAGATTGCGTGATTGAGTCGACTCCGCCTCAACTTCACATTAACAACAATTTCTAAGGGTAGGAAGAATCTACTCACCTATACGCTCTACAAGATGCCGTCGACGCCGGAACCCGAAGACGGAGCTTCAAGGCCCCTTCTAGCAGATCAACGAGAAGCACAAAACAATAATACAGCGGGGGATGGCGATGATACCCCGCCATCATCTTCAGCCCCGAATGGAGGCACATTCACTAAGAATCTCGGCGCGCTGGAAGCATTCGCCATCGTCATCAGCATAGTTATTGGAAGTGGAATATTCACCTCGCCAGGATCTATAGACACGAATGTTCCATCTCCAGGTGCTGCGCTGGTGGTTTGGCTGATTGGTGGTGTACTCGCGTGGACTGGTGCTTCTACCATGACAGAGCTCGGAACCGCTATTCCGGGCGAAGGTGGGTCAGCCGATCGATTGATCCAGCGAGTTAATATTTACGATCAATATAAACTGACAAATATTATAGGGGGAGTTCAACCGTATCTTCAATACATTTTCGGCGATGTCTTCGGCTTTTTGGCCGCTTGGACGTGGATTGTGGCCGTGATGCCTGCCACCCTTGCCATTCTTAGCATCGTGTTCGTTGAGAGCATCTACTCCTCTTTAGGAATAACCGACCAAGCAGGAAGAATTGAACACAAACTATTCTCCATTCTCATTCTAGTCGTCATTAGTGTCGCGAATTCTATCAGCACTAAAGCTAGTACTCGTTTAAACAACTTTTTTGTTGTTACTAAATTCGTCAGCATCGCGGCAATCGTAATAGCCGGCGTAGTCGTCGCCATACTCCAAGCCACCGACCCTGACAGAGATATCGGGGGGAGAGATTGGTTCAATAAACCATGGTTCGGGAATCGGGAGGTCACCAATCCAGACGGATCCAAAACGGATTGGGATGATTTAAGTGAATGGGAAACTCTCGGTCATTTGTCTGCGGCGCTGTACGGTGCATTATGGGCTTACTCAGGATGGGATAAAGTGAGTTTAAATGTCTCTTGAATTGGGTCGCATGAGATTCTTACACGACTTCATAGGCAATCTATGTCTCCGCTGAACTTCGAGCACCCGCGCGCCAACTCCCTCTCGCTATCAATACTGCTGTTCCTACGATCGTATTTTGCTTTATTACAGCAAATGCGGCTTACTATATCCTGCTCCCGTGGGATGTCGTCTCAACTACAGATAGTGTAGCGGTGGTAAGCTTCACAACATGAGCATAACATGAATTGTACTAACAATTACAATTACAGACTGCAATAACCCGCCTCCTTGGCCGCGGTTTCGGTATCGTCGCAGCGATCCTGATTTGTTTAGTTGTTGCTGGCTCCCTTCTCGGCAATTCATTCGTCGCTGGCCGAATGGCAGTTGCAGCAGCTAACAAGAATTGGTTCCCTAGCCTCTTCGCATCTGTTGGTTTCATTGGATTGAAGCCTAGAACCGAAGCCGAGCCGAACTCCTCTGATGACTCACAGGGCTCTTCACACGCGGCCCGATCAGACGCCCCAATCAACGCTATCACGCTGTCGGCTATCCTCTCTGCTCTTTATATCCTCCTTGGGAACTTCCGCGCGCTCCTGACTTTTAATGGCTTAGGCGAATACTCGTTCTTCTTCTTGACGGTTTTAGGTGCGATTGTCCTACGATTTCGTGAACCCGAATTACGCCGTCCATACAAACCATTTATTCTGGTTCCTATCGTTTTCGCGCTTGTCAGCGGGTTTGTGGTTATCAGGGGCGCCTTCTTCGCGCCGGTATTGGCACTCGTAGTCATTGTCGTATGGATTATTGGCCTAGGGTTCTATTGGGTCAAGAAGCGTTTTTCCGAAAGGCAAGTAGAGTAATAAGAGGGAAATCATAATTATCATTATACTATTATATCCCATTTTGGGGTTGGCAAGGCATATAACCTCCGCTTAAAACTACTATTCTATAAGTCATTCGCCCTCAAACTTGGCATCGTTGGCTGGGTTCATGCAATGGAAACGAATATCCCGCATGACGAGCCAATCCTATACCTTATGGGAATGTCCAAGAGTACCTAGGTACTTTGTGCGCCCAGGCAGCTTCAATATATGTTAGGTGTTGAATATGAAGAAGTCATGTAATTCGTCAAGTCCCGAACTTCACACCAACATTAATCATCCCCTACGTCCCGAGCTGCCTGAAGGCTTACCCCTCCTTATATCTACCAACACGCGGATTTCCAATACTATAACATCGATTCTTCCTCTATGAATAACCCAGATTTTGCTAGCCACCCTTGATCGATTCACTTGTTCCGATTACAACTTATGACAGTTACCTGGGTACCTAGGTATAAGAGCCATATCAATGGGCGAGTATTTTGACGACAGCATCAGTCATGATGCCCAAATCAAGAAGTTATCGATTGAGGAGCTGGATAATCAGCATCCTGAATTATTCGTCCGCGCCCTAGACCGAGTAATGTCGACCGACCTTGCGAAGCTCACATGCGCCGAGATTGTTGATGGTCTCCCTCTGATTGATACCGTAAACGAAAACGGTGGAGGTGGTTTGTCAGGCTTCCATCCATTATATGATATGCATGAAAACCTTTGCGAAGGTGTGATGGAGCAGACGGAGGAGATACGCAAGAACTTCGACCCAAAAGTGCTCCAATTCGATTCCAGAGTATGGAATTCCCTCGTATTGGCTCTTCACAATTAATGACTGATGCTTCATAGCTCATATATGCTTATTAGTCGGCCTCTCCTGGATTAAGGGCATTTAGAATGCGGCTGATCGAAATGATTGCGGTGGCGGTCCACCAAGTTGCAGTGGTCCTATTTCAGCCCGATACCAGTCTACATAAAGATGATGGAATCACAACGTGGGCGCCTCCTAAGGATGATACGATATTCTGGGAATTTTCACATGAATGGTACAAGGACTATAAACAATACCCAGATGGTGTCGCAGATTTGGTTGGATATTGGGCTGAATCCCGTATTCTTGGTGGCGTCGTACTTTTTGATCGGGGAACCCCGACGAGGAAACTTGATCCAGACGCCGTCTTCTCTCACGCGGACAGAGAAGAGACAACTTACAGAATATATAGACTTCTGGATGGGCAGAAACAAAAGATGTTGGATTTCCTTCTATTGGATAGCCCTACCCAAAATCCATGTCCCATTTTGGCAAGTTTGGAGAACGTTTTTCGAGTCGATCCAGAGGAAGATATAGAAGATACAGGCGTTTATCGCGACATATGGGAGCGAAAACCACTCCCGATTTGGTGTTCGGATTACCGACTACGCGATGTATGGGACAAGTTCGACTTCCCCTTACGGCACGACTGGGAGGAAGCCAGAGGGCGATGTAGCGACCGACGAAACCGACCAGAGCCTGAATGAGGGGCTTGTACAACTCCAGCCACCCAATATACCTAGGTACAGAAGTATCTATGGAGGTGCCTATCTAGACACCTATAAATCAGAAGCTTATGGTGTACAAGCACCAAGGACGCCTATCATATTACGTACCTAGGTAGTTTCTCATATAGCATAAACACCCCATCAAGACTTCTAATACCCCCAACGTTAGTGAGCGAATTGTGATCATTCCTCTAATTCAATTATGATGACCCATGTATACCTAGGTAAGAACGGTTTAATAAAACCCCCTTCTCAAATATCTCAATGAATTCCGCTAACAATTCCAAGAAAAAGAAGTAGGCGCTCAACTAGGTATTCATATATAATTAGAATTCCTATCCCGCATCCTTCATCGAAACTTTACCTCTTCTCAACGATCCCCCAACGTCTCGCGCCCAACCCAACAGCCTAAGCTACCAACAGGGTCGCGAAATCCGCCATAGGCCAATGTATAACTCAACTCTTTGATCTCGTATAGAGGTAATCAATAATGGCCTGTGTTAAAATGAAGCTTGCGTCAAAAGTCGAAGTTAAGTGCTTGTGTCGATGATGAAGACGTGCCCCGCGGCCTCAGCTTGATCCAGAGGTCTTTCGCCAGCACCTATATTTATAGGCAGATACAGAACAGTGGTATTGCTCCGAGCAATGCCCTGAGATATCAATGCCTCTAGGAACTCTAATACCAGTTCGAGATAATCCCCATCGCTCATGGTACCGCCGCTCAAATAAATATATGTGTCAGAGACATAGTTGGTCGACGCGACAGCCCACAAGTTCAAGCACCTATTTGTAAAGAGTTATAGGCTATGGCTGAGCGGTCTGATAAATACGTGCAGTCGATACTTCCCTGGTATGATAATTTCACATAAGTTGGGGGCCAATTAGGTACTTGCGGGTGACAAGGCTTAGACGTACGTACCCAAGCAAGTCAGGTTCAAGACTGGTTGCTAAGCCCTGAATTAATTATGGACATCGTCGATCTTAACCAATCGCTTAATGTTCCTCTATGTATCATTTAAAGATTAATAGGTTGGGTACGCATGAGGGGACTTTGCATTCAACTCTATCGCGAGTCTCCTACGAACCAGCCATATCGTTCTCACTACAATAGCTATGGCAGATCCTCTGAGCACGGCTGCTAGCTTAATAGCTCTTGTACAAATAAGCGGGAGCATAATATCGCTTTGCTATGACTACCGGAAGAGTGTTCAAGACGCGAAGAAGAGCATCGCTGCGTTGCAGTGCGAGGTGCAATCCTTGCGTGACATTATTGAACGACTGCTCAATTTGCTTGACACGGATGGCGACAACTACCTTCCTTTATTGCATAGGATAATTGAGAACAATAATTCGTTTGAAGAATACGAGGAGACTTTCAAGAAACTCGAAGGCCGGCTTCGCAGCCCCGTCAGCTCATGGAGACAACTTGGGCACCAGTTGTCATGGCCGCTCAAAGAACGTGAAGTCACGAAAGACCTGGAAGCCATTCATCGAATTAGAGGTATCCTCGAGACTACTTTTATGACTGATATTACTTCCTCAGTCGTAGAGATTCGAAAGAGCACGAAACATCTGGAAGAAGACGTACACGACCTAAAACGCGGTTTGCCATCATCACAACAGCAAAAGCTTCAAGCCATACTCCGGTGGCTCAATGCTCCAGATCTCTCACGCAAGCATAATGAATTACTGAGGAAACGGGCCAAAAATACAGGAACTTGGTTATTGAATAACGAGTCTTTCCAAACATGGCGTCACTCAAATGGATCGTCCCTTTGGCTCTATGGCATCCCAGGTTGCGGCAAGAGTGTCCTTAGTGCCGTCGTTGTCGACCATATTCTACAAGATAATAAGTCTCGAAAGCAAGACGAAGCACTCGCCTACTACCATTTCGATTCTGGGGATGAAATGATATGCAATCCAGATACTATGTTACGCTCTTTGATTGCTCAACTCTCATCTTGGAAAGGGGAGTCACCTACTTGTTTAGAGAGTTGTGCACGCGCGCATTTATACGGGGGTCTGATAGGTAACTTGAACATTTTTGCAGATGGCATATCTCAGCCGCCAAACGAAGAGCTAGTTCACATTTTGCATGGCATTACCAAAGAATTCCGGAGAACCGTGCTCGTCATAGATGCGCTGGATGAGTGCACTGATCAAGACACGTTACTTGAGAATATCGGATCCATGCTTTCGTGGGCCACAGAGGGGTTGATTATTTTCTTGTGCAGCAGGACTACTCCTATCATATCCAGTGTTCTAGAACCGGCAATTCAGTGTGTAATTGAGGTACAAAGCGAGGACAACAGCGGCGATATCGACATATTCATTAAAGAACAATTGTCCACTCACCCGAGGCTCCGGAAATGGACTTCGAGCTTGCGTGGTGAGATACGGGATACACTCAGCAGTCAAGCCCATGGTATGTTCCGTTGGGTTGACTGCCAAATATCTCTTCTTGGAAAGTGCGTAACGACCCGCGATGTAAAGAAGACGCTGAAAACACTTCCGAAAACCCTAGCTGAGACGTACACGTTTACTCTCCAGGGTATCGATGAGGCCTATTGGAGCTACGCAATCAAGATTCTCATGTTCCTCGCAATATCCCCAATACCTATCACAATCAAGGAATCCATAGACATTCTCGCTATTGACTTTGAGACGGATAGTGTTCCGTTTTTTGACGAGGATTTTCGGATGCCAGACGAGTTAGATGTTTTAACTATGTGCGCAACATTGGTTGAGGCAACTCCGATATGCCAAGTTGCCACTGATGGTCGACTTATCAAGTCCGTCGAACTTCGCCTAGCTCATCATACCGTGAGGGAATATCTGCTATCCGAAGCTTTCAAATTCAACAAGCCTCAGAAATGTCCGTTCAAAGATAAACAAGATGTGCATAATTTCGCGTCCAAAACATTATTGGCCTATCTCCTGTCTCTGGAGGAGATTCTTACACCGGACTTACTGGAGGAGAGACCGTTATCACGATACGCTGCCGAACTATGGTCTCACTATTACCGCGAATCGCAACAAGACTCAACCCTGGAGAAATTGGCTATCCAATTATTAAGGGAAAATGGCAACACGGAACCATATAGGAATTGGTGCAAATTATTCGACCCTGCTCGGCCTTGGAGAGAGCCCGACCTTAATCGTAAAGAGACTGTACCCCCTTTATACCATCTCTGCTCTCAAGGCATAGAGTCATTAGTTATTGCACTTCTCCGGTCAGGCGCGGATCCTAACGGAGGCGATTCTATTTATCGAGCGTGTCTACAGACAGCAGCATATGGCGGTCATACCGGGATAGTGAAGGCTCTGCTTGAGGCGGGCGCAAACCCAAATGGCTGCATAGGGTTGCATTGTAACTCATTATATGCTGCAGCTGCTGGTGGCCACGCCGATATAGTATCACTACTATTAGAGCGTGGTGCAGATTTGGAGTGTGCTAGTATCCTCCAGCCGCATGGGTCAGCATTGATGGAGGCTTCAAAGCGGAATCACGTAAAGGTCGTCCAACTACTCATGAATGCCGGGGCCAATCCCAACTCTATCCACCCGAAGAAGTTAACCATGAATTCTCTAACCGTTGCCTCGTCTCACGGTTATAAAGAATGTGTTTCCTTAATGCTCCCTGAAGCAGAGACAGAAACAATATTGAATGCATTGCACGTGGGTTTATCTAAAGAGGCAAACCGTGAGCTTCTAGAACTGTTTATACCATTTGTCCCTGATGAAGCTTTATATTTTGCAGCTTCTCTAGGCCGTAGGGATTTAATCGAAGACCTGATGGCTAAATGTGCGAAGCTAGAGGAAAAATCAGGCGATATATTTGCAACGGCTCTAGTAGAAGCTTGCGGATCGGGCCATCTATCGATTGCTATGGACCTGGTGAAAAACGGCGCGGACGTTAATAAGCGAGTACCAAAATATTACCAAGGGTCGCATCCTTTAATGAGCGCTGTTAACGGCGGTCATATCGAAGTTGTTAGTTGGCTAATTCAGCAGGGTGTTGATGTCAATGTATGTTGCTATGGGACGGGATTACCACTCCATATGGCTTGTCTCTTGGGACATAAAGCTATAGTCGAGATGCTAATTGAACACGGTGCGTCTCTGACGTACACCACTGGCCATTTTGCTGGTCCTGCTCAGGCAGCTGTTACAGGCGATCATCTAAATATACTTGAGCTCGTCGTTCGTGCTGGCGCTGACGTCAACGCACAAATACCGGCTTACTCCAGTACGAGCGCGCTACACAGCGCCGTACTAAGTCGTAACATATCAATATTCAATTGGTTGATACGTCATGGAGCAGACGTTAACTTGGGCTCGCCTGTGGCCCTTGCAGCAAGGAATGGAGATATTGAGATGGTCCGCCGGCTTCTCGACGCAGGAGCTGATGTGAACGGAAAGGGGAAATCTGAATACTCCATGACGGCGATTCACGAAGCAATACAGGCGAATCGCTTAGAAGTGGTAAAGTATTTGTTAGGCGTAGGGGCAGATGTGCATACACTCGGCGAATACCATGGCGGACAAATCACTTGTCTCACCTGGGCTTGCATAACCTGTGGCGTAGAAATGGTTGAGGAACTACTAGAGGCTGGCGCAGACTTGTACACGAGCAGTTATCTCGAAGGTCGCTATGAGCCTCCACTTCTTACCGCAGCTCGCTTCGGCAGCGTTGAAACTGTCCGTGCTCTTATCAAACGCGGGGCAAAAGTCAATGAACAAGTTGAAGATGGTTGGAGTGCCTTACATATTGCGTCCAGAGTAGGAAATAGCGATATTGTCCGAGCGTTGTTATTCGAATTTTCAGCAGACCCATCTCTCGCGCTTGCAAACGGTAGTCTTCCCATCCACTCCGCGGCCGATAGGAACAAGCTAGAGTGTATAGAACTACTAGTACGGGCGGGAACCGACATCAACGCGCGCAATAGTATTGGGCGAACGCCATTACACTGGGCTGCCGTGTCTGAGGTTTCTGCTAAAGAGGCTATTGAGTGGTTACTGGATCATGGTG
The DNA here is from genome assembly GCF_022578975.1 of Hypoxylon trugodes. Lineage (NCBI taxonomy): Eukaryota > Fungi > Ascomycota > Sordariomycetes > Xylariales > Hypoxylaceae > Hypoxylon > Hypoxylon trugodes. Next base: position 166,261 of record NW_026250029.1, read on the forward strand.
CAGATGCTACACTTGAAGAGTACGAGACACACATGACAGCCCGCGATAATGCAGAGCAGATGGCACAAAGCGTAGATGGGTACTATAAGGAAGGAAGAACCGCGATCATTAAGGTATTCGATGCGCATAACAAAGTCGGGGTGTAACCCAGGTCATGATGACATCGGTTCGTGACATCGGGAAAAGTCCACTCTACGACCTCGCATTTCTAAGCAAGCGAAGCAAAAGTTCCATGAACTCAGCCTCTTACCTAGGGAGCTTGTTGGTAGAATCCGACATGTTGGTTAACACTGGCCCACAACGCTTTTGTGCCACCCAGGTACATACCTAATACGTACCTGAAGTACCAACATAGCCAGGGGAGGGTTCAGGTTAAGTACCTAGGTATGTCTCTCTACTACCCGTTTCCCTCTCGTCATGTTTCTGCTTCAGCGCCAATGCCATGTTTTTCTCTAGCAGCAGTCCCGTTTTCATCCTCATCCTTACTGGCGCTATTACTCTGACCTACTTCGTCACTCGTAGGATGTTTGGCCATGATCCTCGCGAGCCGCCATTGGCCCCGCAGTCAATTCCCATTGTTGGCCACATAGTCGGACTATCGCAAAGCAAATTCAATTACTATGTTGAACTCAGCAAGCAAACGGGGTTCCCTATCTTCACTATGTCCCTCCCAGGACAGAAGATGTACGTAGTGACAAAGCCAGATCTTATCCAGGCGGTACAAAAGCAGCATAAGATCCTCGCGTTTCCGCCTATTGAAGCCAAGTTTGCCTCCACGGTCTGCGGTGCCAGTCCCGAAGCACAGGCTATTCTTAATAAAAACGTTAATGGCGATGAAGGCAATTTTGGTCTTTCAATGGAGTCTTATGACGCGATGCGGGCCGGCCTCAAGCCCAGCTCAGAGCTTGACGACATGAACCGCGCGATGATCCAGGAAATTGCAAAGTCCCTCGATACGTTGCAACCGGCAAAGGGAAAGTCCCGGAAAGTCGGCATGTATAACTGGCTGAGAGATGCCATTACGACAGCTACTACTAGGTCTGTGTACGGTCCAATGAACCCGTTTGATGATAAGGCCATTGCCGACGCTTTCTGGTGAGTACCTACGTAGGGTCTAGGCTTCGGGGTTTAGATAAATCTACCAGGGTAAATTCAAGGGTGATGATTTATGATCAATTCTAACCTCGTTTGGACTTAGGGAGTTTGAAAGTGGGCTTATGTCAATCTTGGTCGGCTTTCTTCCATCTATCATGGCTCGGAAACCGATTGCAGCTCGGACCAAGGTCGCTAAAGCCTTTGAAGCATACTACAAAGCTGGAGGGCTGGAAAAAGCTTCAGCTCTTGCTCGATATCGATATCAAGCAGAGATAAACCACAATGTCCCGCTCGAAGACATTGCCCGCTACGAAGTTGGGGGTTCGATTGCGATCTTAGTGAATACGGCGCCCGCCGCTTTTTGGTCTCTTCTTCTGTTCCACTCTCACCCTGGTCTACTCGACGATATCCGGAAAGAAATTGATGCCTGTACCGAAACAAGTATCGAGAATGGGCTTACCGTCAAAACATTGGATATCACCACCCTCAAGGAGAATTGCCCTTTGTTACTATCTTCTTACCAGGAAGTCCTTCGCTATTGTTCCATGGGAACCTCTGTACGTGAAGTCATGGAAGATACATACCTCGACAGCTGGCTGCTAAAGAAAGGTGCTATGTTACAAATGCCTAGTCGTATTATCCATCAGGACGCCACGCTCTGGGGGCCTAATGTCGATGAATTTAATCCCCGTAGGTTCCTTCCCGAGGAGAAGCAGAATCGCCCACGCGACGTCTGCTTTCGTGCGTTCGGTGGCGGCAAGACTCTTTGTCCCGGCCGGCACTTTGCGACTAACGAAATCCTCGCCGTTATTGCGGTCTTTATCGCAAGACTAGACATGAAACCTATAGGAGGCCACTGGAAATTACCGACTACAGCGAATACCAATGTTGCTGCAGTCGTTATGGAACCGGATACTGATATTGACGTTGAGATTACGGCGCGACAGGGCTTCGAGGACGTCAAATGGGCCATTAACCTCAACAGATCTGACAAGATTTTTGCTATGGTGACGGAAGATAGCCCCGAGATAATATCCTGAAATATAAACAATCTTCACAATAGCAACGCCCCTTCAGATCAATATAACGCGATGCCTTCATATAAGCATGCTAAGCTCTGGCCATCGTGACCACAATAGCAGGTATATACATTAACCATTACACATTATTCAGGTACCTATTTAGATACCATCAATTTCCAATTGAACGCATATTACACCCCTGCATGACGAATAATCGGCTCGGTGATTTATAACCCAATATAAGATGACCAACACCGAATACTAAGACACGTGCCTCCGTGTAGCATTATGTTTCTCCATAGCCGACGCGAAGGCTTCGTTTTTACTTGCGCTTGCCTTCTGCTGCGTTATATCGACTTCCGGCTCCTCGTCCTCCGATCGATCGTCTTTCGCAATCCCATGGAAAATAAACCGGTATGCGTTTCGTAACAAACAGTATAGCCAGAATAAATTAAGGGCCTGAAGCATAGCCAATAATCCGAATGTGACGACGTTGGAAAGTAAGCCCTTATATTGCTCTGTCTCCCAATCGATTCCATAGGGCCCGACGGTTCTAAATTCGGTGAGAGTCGAGTAAAGTATGCGGAGGTTTATGTAGTGGCGTAGGTAGGTCCAAATAATAATACAGAAGCCAAATGATGGTCCTTGTAGGGGGCTTCCGATATAATTCAGCGACTTGGATATCTGTTAAACCCGGCATATTAGTATCTTTTCAGGGGGCAGTATAGCGGGGGCAGGTGTGTCACAGTTGACTTACGGCGAGGAAGAAGTCACTAATATCATGTGTAACGTAGACGGCAATACCCATGTACGTAAAATGGAACCTGTAGCTCAGGGCAATGAGCGCTATAGTGATAATGTGATGCGCTACAAGCTCCTTGAAATCTTTCCGCCTCTTTTCTATCCCTAATAACATAACAAGAGCCTGCTGCGACCAAAAGGCAGCCTGGAATAAGTAGTAGAATTTAAGCCAGGCGTCGTGTGTCTTATGAGGAAAAGATTCGTACATTCCTCGTGTGTTGAAGTACCATACCGGCGTCCTCTTCATACAATACATGCCCAGGGGTCCCATGAAGGTGATGTAGACAGCTACATACATCTGCTCCATAAATCGTGGCTGTTTAGCTTGCGATTTTATACCGCCCAGACGAGCGAGAGGGCGTAATAATTCGTGCATAATGAATTCTCGCGCGAAAGACAAAACTATGGTATAGAAGCAAACGAAGGCGATATCCCAAGGGCCTTTGCCATATTGCGCAGGGCCATCATTTTCGAGCTTATACGAAAGGAATATAAAATTGTGAATAACGTTGGACTCTGTCGGATTGATAGAATACAGGAGGATAAATGCTAGTAGGAGGGCGAAAGGAATGGTCCATGGTTGTCGTAGAAGAGATCGAGTTTTTCGACGTTTAGAAAGCCTCTTCGATCGGGTCTCGTTACTGGAGGATTTCTTGTGTTGTTTCGACGCTCCATTTCTTGCTGAAGGCGATTGGTGGTCTAGGGCGTTGACGATGGTCGGCCCGTCGGGAACAGCCATAGTTGCTAGCTGAGAAGATGGTGATGATAAACGCCGTAGAGACACAAAATCAGAGTAAAGCAGCAAAACCTGATGTTCATCTTGTTGATTAAGACGACAATGTCATTTATATTCCAATGTATTCTTCTACATACCCCTAAAACTATCAAACTTCATTTCCGACGCCTTCCGTCTATCAGTAACATAACATTTTCTTGAATCAAACCGGGTCCGAAATCGAGGCCCGGTCGGGGTCCGCGGGCGGCGTCTAAAGATTCGCTTACCATAGAAGCCATCCCTATTGGTTGTCTTGATTTAATTTGGACGCATTTTCAAAATTTGAGATTGGCTTTCAGGAATCCCTTTCATATAATTCATTGTATTAAATATAAATTGGGTTATATGTGGGATTGAGCTTGTATTTTCTATGGCCGGACATGCTGCCAAATATTTTCTTGAATTCTGTGCTGCGGCTTCACCCGTAGATCCTCGACTGGCTAATGGATCCGCTATAATCGGAACTAATAGCGCCTAAAATACAGGCCTTCCGGTACCTATGTGGGTGGTAACCCCACACAGAACGACAGCTATTACTCTTCGTCATTCAACCATATCTTAACCAACAAGAAATTCGTAAACACAACTAGGTACTTGTTATAATTTCTTGTATTGGGACATTTCTCCTCTCGAGTGAGTAATTGATACCTGTAATTTGAGTTTGTTTTCTCGTAAAGTGCCATAGAATCAACAGAATAACGCCCTTGCCATCTCAGGCTTTTTGCTCCAGCAACGATTTGCACATACTCAGCATTGATATCAAACCAGATAACCGGTTGACAAGATTCTAATATATTCCGACAAAGCCTATACCTGGCATCTCTCAGTCGATTTGCTTCTCGCATCCGATTCGGTTCAACAATTCCTTCCGATCACTATGCCCAGCCAGACTAAGACCACTTGTGCGAGTAGCCTCCTTGACACCTGCACGGCGTTTCCATACTTCGAAATCAATAGCATCGACGCCTACTTCTTCCTCCAAAGCTTGCGGTATTTCATGCTTAATATCCTCCAATTGCTCTTCCTCCTCTTCCTCATCGCTCCTCACGTCCTCGGCGCCGTCTCCCTTCAAGACGCGAATAACCACTAGAACGATAAAGTACGACCACATTACCATTATAACTTGCAATATAAGTAGAAATGATAAGAAGCCAATCTTAATACCATCGTCCATACAAACAATTCCCGCAGGGTTGCGGAAAGGCTCGAGTAGATACGACCAGCCCTCCGGCACGGGTAATGGGCCTTCGAGATTATCTGCAGTGCCTTTGTAGCAAGACGTAGGCATCAACCTAGGCGTGTCGAAGTAGAGACTCCAACAAGTCTTGAGATAAAGCACATGGCGCGTTATAAACCATGTAACAATGAAGACGCCAAACACGACATCGCAAAGCGTATTATATCCGAGGCACTTGAGACATTTGGCAAGCTACGGACATGTTAGCGAAGTACCATCATAATATACTATGTGACTTACAGGGAATATTAACTCGATGGCATCCATCAGAACTAGAATTAGGTTAGAAACTCGACTCTGGTGGTAGACATATCCTGAGGCAATCAGAATGATGGTCGCAAAATGATGTGCTATCATTTGCCAGTAATCTTTCCGACGGGTCTCCATGTTCACAACAAGAAGTTGCTGCGTCCAGTAAGACCATTGCGCCAATATATATCCTTTTACGAGCCCATCGAGTTCCCTCTGAGGCCAGTCGGTCCATAACTGCTCCATATTAAGGAAATGAGGCGACGTGTAGTAAATGTACTTGAATTAGTTAGTCGTGGTTATGTTGACTGTGGGTGAAGGGTGGAATACTATGCCGGTGGTCCAAAATACGGAATTGTACATCAACATCCACCCTTGCTCAGCAAATCTGGTGACGTCTTTCTTCTTAGAGACTCCCCAATGCCTGGCGAGGGGGCCAAGAACATATTGCATTAAACTGGCGCGGATTCCAGTGAAAAGTAAGATGCAAAATGCGATGAAGTAGGCATCATCGTGGCCAGAGGCGTATTTCCCCGAGGCGGGGTTGTAGTAAGATAAAAGAAAGAATTTAGATGTGAAATGTCTTGCCCCCGGCACACATAGATGTGTTAGGAATAGGAAGGCAATTAGATTAAATGAGAAACCTATATGATCATGATATCCGGTTAGTAATGATTTGATTTTTTATGTTGTTAAGTGATGTACGCGTATGTTAGTTGGTAAGTTACCTAGGTAGAAGATGATTCTAGAAAGATACGGTGTCCGCTGGTGGTGAATTTCTGCGACGTACCAGTCTGATTTTTTAATAACCAGTCGGCCAAGCTATTAGGCGGACCGTCGCCGGTTTTTATTGCCTTTCTAGCCATGATATGGATGCAAATGGCCTTGGTTTCCACCTAGGTATATAGGTAGTATAATGTTTGTAGGTGTAGTGAAATGGTTTAAAATAATAAAGTTCCTACTACAAGCTCAATAGAGCGAGTTTCGAAAGATGCGGTGGTTGACTTACAGGGTGTTTACCCCATATTATTGGCGAGCCACTAAACCCACTGAAGAAGAAAAAGGGGGGAAAGGGGAAGGATATACCCCCTCTATTTTATCCAATGCAACATTACCTATTAGGTACCTAGGTATTTATACCGCCGGGTCACCCGCAAAACATGCTACACCGCAACTTACTTCTTACCTAGGTAACTAATGCAACGGATTATAGTAACACGGGAAGCTTTTATTGCAATTACGATCGTTCTGTTTGGCTGATTCTGTTAGTACTTATTAATACGTCAATGCTCATTCGTTTTACACACCAACTAACTGTTCCTAACAGTTACGCAAGCAAAGACGACCTCCACTAAATTCAGCCAGGTACGTAGGTGGGCGCAATTCACATCATAAATTGGCATCGCATCGGCGGATTTAATTCTCACGCCTATGATGGTGGCACCCACTACTACCTGCCTATATATGCAAGTATTGATCGAAGATACAACTCAGGATCGTGTTTAGTAGTTCGTAGGGGTTAGGCGATCCCGTATGCACAGCACATAACCCCGCTTGGTATATTCTCCAGGGCTGTTAGACACCTGCCCCACTAACGCATCCACTGTCATGGATGAGATACCTAAGCCACTTAGTATTATATTATGAACCGCTCGAAGCAATCCCACGAGTGCATAGATAAACTAGTCCTGCGCAGAGTAATCGCTGATCCGCGTTCGGTCGTCATCCCATAAAGCCGCCAACACGGTTCTTTTGCCAGTCCAAGGAGAGCGCGAATGCATCACAGCATAGTTCTGCACCAAAGTCAGCATTTGTCCATGAGATATCACATTTAGAGCCAAAAATGATGTCTGTCATCTTACATCAAGTAATACAATATCGCCAACTTCCCACTTAACCAATACCTGGAGTGATTCCGCCAATTCAAGCGCCAAGTCCAGATATTCCTTCTCTATCGGCGTCCCGTCTCCGTACTCGGGTGGTGGGTGGTATGAATCGTCATCACCTCGATAAGGACTTTCTGTTGCTCCGTGGAACTTACTCCGGCCCCATGCACTTGTGACGTTGCCAAACCACGTAGTCAAGCCAGTATCGTCGTGCTTCCTGATAACTTCCATGTGCATTAGCTTCCTGGCCAGTCTGACATGGTTGAGTTGCTTACTAGGGACTATGTGCGTCACACTTAGAGATCCGTCATCGTGCCACTCGAATCGATCGCTATGCCGCTTTACTTCTTGTTCGATCTTCTTCCTTCTCGTCTCTTCGCCGTCATCCGGTTGAACGTGTTGCCCGTATGCGCCGATGACACTTGTACCCGTATTGGACTTAACATCCTCCAGTCCATACCTATATACGTATTTCACACCCTTTTGAAGTAACTTCTCAACGAAGGCAGGGGCTTTCTTCTTCAACGCAGTTGCCAGGCCAATGCTAGAAGTGATTGGGGTTTCGCCGCCTAAGAACCATGTCAGAACTCAATACATCAAATTTACCTATGTACTAGAAGCTGCTTACCAGAGTCGGGGGTATGCAAGCAAGCAAAAGTTAACCATGAAGGGTTTATCGTCGACCACCCATACTCATTATGGGGCCAGATGGGAAGTTCTGGTGGTCTTCGGGGAATCAGTTATCTTGTTATGACTAGTGATTGATGGCATATCACCCTTCATTCGCAGTCTTGACATTCTTCGCTAGCACGGTTCGTAATGGTGGCCGGCCAACCTCTTCGTGGGCCGCAAAACCAAATGCATGGGCTACATCACTATAATCTTGAGGAGTTTTGATGGGTAATCCTCGAATGAGGACCGCACCTCCATGCTTTTTAACCTTTTCAAATAATTCTCCAGATTCCGACAACTTCTTGATAGTTTGTATGGATTCCTCTAGAGTCGGACTCCATCCATCGGCGGGCTTTAGTGCTAGCGGAAATGGTGCGCTCGTATCAAGTCCAAGATTAATCGTGTCTTGTTGTCCCGCGAAGGTGAAAGCTTCTAAATGTTGGTGTTCCGACATTTTGAGAATTGTGCGAATTCTCCAATTCCATCTTTTCTGCCAGGCTAGTCCTAGGACGTTCTATTGATTTAATGTTATTATAAAACTCGGCAATAGGTTTAATTCCATCCGAGTTCGGATCCCATTGAAATGACTTTAGGCTTGGTATAGTATGTTGTATAGTATTTTGGTGGTTAGACAAAGAGATAGTCGGAAAGGCGTCAGCGATGCCCTGGATGTCGTGATCTATATATCCCCGCAGGTTATCCCGAAGAGGACCACAATCGACCCAAGAACCCGGTTAGCTTCAGGGGAGCCACGGAAGAGCACAAGAAAAGTCTAGGCTTGAAGCACGTAATTGATTACATTACGACTAATGATCCGATTCGGTCTTCCGTGTCTAGGAGATATTCGCGTAAAATAGAGCAATGTCTAGGCAAGAGGCGCGGAAGAAAACAGCCCCAAAGTTCAAATAGGCCCTATAATCTTGAAGAATTTCGCAATGTGAGGACACATAGTAGTCCCGAACACGTTCTGTTTACGAGACTATCAATTTGCGCATGACTTCAAACAGGAATCTCGCGGCGCACAACGTTGCCGAGGCGTCACCATCCGATGATGTAGAAGTCAACGCGACTGTGCCAAAATATGTATGGCATCGGGGAGTCTTTTTCAATGCTACTATTGTCGGTATTTCAGCATTTGCGGCCCCTGGGTTATGGAATGCAATGAATTCCGTCGGTGCTGGTGGCCAACAAACCCCTTATTTGGTCATGTAAGAAGCGAATTCTCTTAGTGGTCAAACCGTCGACTAATGGGAAAACAGGGCTGGCAATGCTATCTTATTCGCCGTTATGGTCTTTACTTGCCTCACCGGAAGCATGATGGCCAATCGATTCGGCCTACGGAATTCCTTGGTGGTTGGAACGACCGGTTATGTGATCTATTCCGCCGCTTTATATACGAATAATCGTTACGGAACAGAGTGGTTCATCTATTTAGGTTCCGCAGCTTGCGGCCTGTCGGCTGGAGTATTTTGGGCAACGGAAGGCGCAATTATGCTGAGCTATCCTGAGCCTGAAAAGCGTGGTAGGTACTTAGCTTACTGGCTGAGTTATCGGAATAGTGGCTCGATTCTCGGGGGAATTATCAACCTTGCTTTTAATTATAAGGGTAGAACTACTGGGAAGCTAGACTGGAGGACTTACATCGTCTTTGTTGTTCTGCGTAAGTTGTTGATCCGTGGACTAACAACGAATACTCGTTAACCTGTCTTCTAGAATGTTTGGGGCCAGCATGTTCATTCTTATTGACTCCACCGGAAAAGGTCGTACGAAGAAATGGAACACGCGTTCAACCCGCTGAGCGGATACCCGACTTCGAAGAATTAAAGGCCCTTGTGCGCGTTCTGTTACGGAAAGACTTCCTTTTGGTGTGAGTATTCACACGTAAGTGCATTGGGAGACATGCTAATGAAAACCATGTTAGATTGCCGTTTTTCATTTATGTCGCATGGGAGCTTCCTTATATCAGCGCATATCTTTCCCTATACTTCTCAGTCCGTTCTCGAGCTTTAGCATCGCTAGTTTCTGCCGTTGCTCAAGTTGTGACAACTCTTGTATTCGGCGCATTTCTGGACTGGACGAGATTAAGTCTCAACAAACGAGCAAAGTTCGGATATGTCGCTATGATGTCGCTCATCGGCGGATGTTGGATTTGGGGCACCGTAATCCAGAACGAATACACGCATCACAAACCATCACTCGATTGGGATGACGGTGAATTCGGAAAGGGTTGGGCGTTGTACATTTTCTGGCAGATCAACTTTTCACTCACGTACAACTTTGGCTTTTGGCTCATTAGTTTCCTTGCTAGAGAACCAAAAGAGACCATTCGATATATGTCCGTTGCAAGAGCCGCAGAGGCAGCGGGCCAATGTATTTCGAGCGGCATTAGCTCAACATCCGCACCGGTATGAAAGCGCTCAATTCACACCCGTCATTAGAACTCTGTCGACTAACATGCGCATAGCTTATTTCGGCTTTGGGTGTCAACTTTGCTCTCTGGGGTATTGCTCTCATTCCAGCTTACTTTGTGGTCAGCCAAGTTGGTGTGATTCATTTTGGACCTGAAAGGTTGGCATCGCCGTTGGAGGAAGAAGAAGAAGAAGACAAAAAGGGTTCAGAGCCATCGTAATATTTAGTTAAGTATCTACACCTACTGGGTGCCTAGGTAGGTACCTAAGCAGGGCAGCTGCTACGGGGGATTAAAAAAGCGATTTGTTCGCTTTCCCGCACTTCCGTTCTACCCCGCCGTACCTGCCTCACAGACGATAGACCTAAGTAACTAAAGCACGTGATTTAGTTACATAGAGTCCAATAAGTCAACGTAGAGCGTATCAATTACCTAGCAACTATAAGAAAGTTAAGGATCTATGTGTATACTCTAAAACTTGGAAGTAAAACTCCATCATAGCACATTTCCATATTGGCATTGTTCCTATTGATACAGACCCGGAAAGAAACTACCTAGGTATCTAAGCATTCTCGAGGCAGATTGATATTATACATACATACCTAGGTGGTATATAGGATATCGTTTATTTTACTGGACAGGTATTTAGGTGAATTCAATCGCTGTTCTTTCCGCTGTAGGAGATATTGTAGGTAGGTACTTCTACCGTCGTCCGACTTTCCGATAGCGAGTCTCAAATACGACAACCTAAAGCAACGGACATCCCCTTCTACAGCACCTTATCGCCCTATCGATTCACCAATTTAGGTGGATATGTACCTAAAACGTAGCCCAGTGGAAGAACGGACGCCCATTGGAGAGACCTCCTAGCGGCCCGACCCCCTGATAGCGCTTAAAGCTCTCGGGCCAGCACCTAAGATCTACACGTAGGTATCCATTAGGCGGCGTCAACCCCCTGTTTTATTACCCCTAGCATGTACGTACATACGTACATTAGCTGAAGCCGATCGCCGATCTGAAAGCTATTATCGATAAAAATATATAGTATTTTGTACTTAAGCTGCTAAGTTGCCGAAGCCCTGGAGGTATTCTCGAAGCTTCGTCTGACAAATAGTTACTTCTAACATTGTTCGTTGGGACAACCGCATTATTATCTCGTGACGAAAACCAATATCTCAGCGTCAAACAAGGCTGGAAATGTTTGAAACAGATAGAATTATGGGATCAAGTCCTTTATATTTATAAAATTGTATCTTACCTAAAAGTTCGAAGTGCAGGTTACGCGACATCATTTATTACCCGCGTACCCGCCTTAGCCTTGGCTCTTTCACTGTCTTCACTGTACCTCCCCGTACGGCCTGACCTCTCGCCTCAGTTGTTCACGATCCAATGAACCCGCCTTGTCAATAGTAATGCATTGACCGTCTCGTCCAACTTAATCCTTTGTAGCCATTGCCTTTCCACTAATCTACCACCTAGAATCAAAGGAACCTTCACTTCCATCTCTCACTTCTACCACTGCTACCCAATCATTACTTGCAACGCTGCCTAAGGTATCACAGATCTTAGGAACAAATCTACCTAATCCTTCCTTTCCCATCCAGTTAATCCAGTTAGTCGTACGGCTATCTGGTAAATACTACCTGCCGCCATGCCGAAGGACGTAGAGAGATCTACCAAGCTCAAGGACGATGGAAATCGTCTCTTCCAGGCCGGCGACTATGTAGGCGCTGAGAGCCTCTACTCGAAAGCGTGAGTGATTGGAGGCGTGTGTCTGTATATATTTAATGGTGCGCCCGCTGGGCCGGCTGACATTTATTCCGACTTTTCTTCATCACAGTATCATCGCCGACGAGTCGAACTATTCTCTGTACACTAACCGTGCTATGGCAAGAATCCGACTCAATCTGTATGAGTCTGCCATTGCGGACTGTAACGAGTGCATCAAGCTGAGTAAGGACAACCTTAAGGGCTACTTCGTCCTCTCCCAGGGCCAGCTCGCCATCCATGACTACGACGCCGCCCTCCAAAGCGCCCTACACGCCCATCGCCTGTGTGTCGAGACGAACGAGAAGTCGCTGGCTCCCATCACCAACCAAGTCCTGCGCTGCAAGAAGGAGCGCTGGGAAGACATGGAGAAGAAGAGAACCCGCGAGGGTCGGGAGCTAGAGAACGAAATCGCCGAGCTGATGCAGCGCGAACGTGACGACATGGTTAACTCGTGCTCCAACGACGCCGACCGGGACGAAGTCGCCCAGGAATGGGAGCAGAAGATTGCTCTGTTCAAGGCGACTTTCGAGAAGGCTCGCACTGAGGATCAGCAAAAGCGAGAGGTTCCGGACTGGGCGATCGACGACATCAGCTTCGCTATCATGGTCGATCCCGTCATGGTAAGTCCAAATTTATTATCTTTTTTTTTTTTTTAACAACAGAGCATCGCGTAGACAGATGACTAACTAGACCGACAGACCAAGACCGGCAAGTCTTACGAGCGAGCATCTATCATGGAGCATCTTCGTAGACACCCTACCGACCCTCTCACGAGAGAGGTTTTGCACCCCAACGAGCTTCGACCTAACCTTCAACTCAAGGAAGCTTGCCAAGAGTTCCTCGACAACAATGGATGGGCTGTGGATTGGTAGTAAATATCTTACAACTATTGAATTCTCGAGATGGTTTAGTTGAAGCAGATACTTCGGCGAAAGAAAGCCGAGGAAGAATGTACCATAGGAGGAGGATTTATCGTTGATTTCAGCAAGCCTTGCATCGGACGGCGTTTTACGGTGGTTTAGCCGGGTCACGGATAGACCTGGTAGGGATATCTGACTCTGCAGCATGAGCAATGGGAATATGAGGAACTAGTCACGAGCAACGACGGCGCGCTTGTTTTTAATGTGGACATATCGCGAGTCTCATGGTCACTCATGCACTGCATAGCACCAATTCGATGATTTCTTTTCGGAATATCGTGTTTACCGTGATCTTCATTTCTAAAGTAACCATATAACCTAAACTTGTCATTTTCGTATAACGTTCTATAAGTAAGTCCCGCGTTACTATGACTAAACTATCCTTTAGCCTGCAAGTCACGATAAAGCCAAGTCCGACGCAAGCCGATATAGGTGAGTGGATCTACTCCAACAACCCCGGACAACTAAAGATAAAGATATACTTCTACATGGCATAGATAGCTCCCCATGACGTAGGTACCTACCTTTCTATTCTCTCCAGTTTACAGCTTCGAATCTGAATCATCCATGTAACCCACAATCGGGACAAATAACTACCTAAGTAGTCAGTCACAGCTCTGATTTATAGATTAAGACACTTTATTCCCTACTACCTTGCTATATATATCGCCCACGATGACAATCAAATACCACCCCAAGGAAGAGGAGAAGGGAGAAGCGACAATGTCGACGACGGATATATCTTCTCTCAGCAATCCCGAGGTCCCCTTTGGTGTACCAATGCGCAAAGCGCACTTCGCCTTTGGCCCGCACTATACCCCGCTAAATCATGGATCATACGGAACAGCACCGATATCCGTATTGCGCAAGCACGAGGCCTTCCGCGCCGAAGTTGAAGCTGCTCCGGATCCCTTCATCGCTCTCGAATTCCACGATCGCCTAGCACCACAACGCGCCCTCGCTGCTAAAGTCTTAAACTGTCCTAACCTTAATGAGCTGGTTTTCGTACCTAACGCTACCACTGGCTCAGACACAGTTCTTAAGAATCTAGTCTGGGAAGAAGGGGACGTAATCTTGTGCTATGAACTTATTTACGAAGCCCTTGCGCACGGCATATCTTGGATTGAAGAATCGCGTGGTGTCGGTGTGCATGTTGTGCGTGTAGCGTGGCCGATATCCGACGATGACCTCATAAACGCCATGGTCGACGCCGCGCGGAAGATCAATGCGGAGCCTGGGCGTAGGGTGAGACTCGCGATTATAGATACCATCATCAGCATGCCCGGGATACGGGTACCATTCGAGCGGCTAGTCCCCGCGCTACAAGCCGAGGGTGCATTAGTATTGGTAGATGGCGCGCATGGAATCGGGCAGATCGATATTGACCTTGCAAGGTTAAAGCCAGATTTCTTTGTGACGAATCTACATAAGTGGTATTTTGTGCCGAGAGGTTGCGCCGCGTTTTATGTTGCTAGGAAACACCAGCATTTAATTCGAACGACGCTACCAACGAGTCATGGGTTTAGGCCGAAGGGGAGGTTGGGCGGACTAGGAGAGACCGAGAAGAGGAGTGCGTTTGTAGATATGTTTGATTTCACTGGTATGTTTTTTTTAGTCCTGGATGGGACGATATATACTACGAATACTAACGTACGCTTCCCCTAAACAGGTACCGCCGATACCACGGCTTGGCTCTGTGTTCAAGGTAAAAATGCGTTTTTTAGAGCGTCTACTAGTTGATCTGTTGGGTACCTACTTCAGGATTTACTAAATAATTTCTTCAGATGCTCTCGACTTCCGCGCCAATGTTTGTGGTGGCGACGCAGCCATCCAGAAATATTGCCACACCGTAGCGCAAGAAAGCGCCGCCATCGCCGCCGAAATTCTAGGAACATCGATCATGGACTCTGCGAATTCCTGTATCCGAGATTGCTTCTTCGCCAATGTGCAACTGCCGCTCGAGATAGGTACAGACGCACATGGTAAAATCGATCCAGCGCATGCAGATAAAGTGTCAGACTGGTTCAAGGTAACTGGTTCCCGCGAGAATGGTGTGTATTTTCAGACCGTCCTCTATAGGGATGTCTGGTGGTGGCGTATTAGCGGTATGGTATACGTCGAAGTAGAGGATTTTAAGAGGGGAGCCGAGATCCTAAGGAGCTTGTGCGAGAGGGTTAGGAATGGTGAACATATCACGGGGTAAGCATCTAATTAGGAATGGAAATAGAAACTGCTTGGCTATCCCCTGCGGGTGTGTCAGGATGGAATGGTTAGTTCGAGGTTCGGCTTGATTAATTGTATATATACACTTATATATACTTTATTTATACGTGAATAGGATAGATCGAGAGGATTAATATCCTTCGATCGTGGCCGCGCTCCTTAATTTGCGCTCCCAAAGCGTCACAGCGAATGCCCAGACAACTGCGCTAAAATACATCATAACACGCAATTGCGCATTGAACCCGTCAGCGAAAACTTGACGTACCTCATCACGAGTCACGTCCGGGAGGGTATTTACGTATTGAACAGATTCGGATATTTGTTGAATATCTGCTGGGCTAAGCAGAGATGGAAGATTCGACCGTAAATGGTTGTTAAGGACGGTCGAGCTAGTCATAGGTTATTTGACGGCCTTGTTAACCCTCTCGGAATTCAACTTACCTGATAGCTAACCCTATTGTCCCCCCTAATACTCGTATTTGGGTTATGGCCCCCATAGCGACAGCTGTTGTGGGGTGAGTTAGCCTACGACATTAGGCGTATCAAGAAAGCGAGATAGCTTACCCATATCAGCTCGGTCAACGACCATTGGTGTGAATATCAATAGTGACACAAGGCTCATCCCAAAGGCGAACCCCATTATGACTTCATACCAGTACATAGCGCTGCCGCTAGTAAAGGGTATCGAACTTGCAAGGCCAATCCCCAGCAACTGCATAGATGCTCCGAAGAGTAGCAAGTAAAAAGGGGGTATTTTGAACCTTGCCGCAAGCTGTCCGGCTACGGCAGTGGCTACAGGGGATGAGAGCAGGAGCGGAAGAAGATGGATGCCGGCTTGAAACGCACTGGCTCCATCGACCGCCTGAAAACGTTGCGGGAGGTTGATTAAAACCGTCATAAAAGGAGGACCGGTGCAGAGTGCGATCCTACTTTATGTTAGCAGGTCAATTTTATAGGTTCCATAAAACCACTTACATAATTAACGAGCTGAATAGGCGGCTCTTCATCAATCGAAGAGGGAATATAGGTTCCTGAGGCGATCTTGGTCGATCCACGAGCTTTTCCCAAACGAGAAAACCGATGAAGAGAACTCCACCGATAATTATCGTACTGAGAATAGCTGGACTTATCCAACTATATCGAGAACCTGCTTCTTCGAAAGCAAAAACGATCAGAGCGGAAGAAAAGAGCAACAGGACGGCTCCAATGATATCCAGCCGACGAAGAGATGATCTTGATATCTTCGTATGGAAATTCATCCGCACTGTCGGGTTGTCGAGATTTGGAAAGTGGGTAGGCATAACAAACGCGATCAAAGCGGTTGCTACAGCTCCGGCAGGAGCACTATGATAAAGGTTAGTTGATTTGATAGTAGAGTATTCGTAGGGTGAAAACAACTTTAAGAGGAAGACCCATCGCCAGGAGGAATGGTCGTTGATGGCACCGCCGAGTATAGGACCGAGGACGGAACTCAAGATGGAAACTAGCGAGATAACTGCAATATAATTACCCCATTTCTCAGGAGGAACCATTTCGGGCTGACGTTTTATTAGAATACATATCGAGACATTCGACTGGTAAGGAACTAACTTGTATAACTGTCACCATTGCATAAATCCCGGAAGCCCCAACGCCCTGTAACGACCGAAACACGATCCTAGACGACGGTTAGTGAGCATACAAAAATATCACGCGGCAATAAGTTGCGTACAATTGTATCATATTCGATATCGAACCGCAGACAATTGAGAAGACCGTGAAGAAAGCTAAGGCGACCAAGATTAACAACTTGCGTCCCAGAATATCACTAAACTTAGCATACACGACTAGAAAGCCTAAGAAGTGGTCAACAAAACATCCTAAAGCGTTTTTATACAATTGAAGTTACCTGTATAAGTAATAAGATAGGCGGTAACAACCCAATCTCTTTGCTCAAAGTCTCCTAGAGCATTGGTGATGGATATCAAAGATGTGCTAACAATTGTAGTTTCTAAAGTGGATAGAAATAAGGACAGGCACAATCTGCGCAGAAATTAGACCAGGACTGTTAAACGTGACTATAATTAGAGGCAATACCCAAAGGCAAGAGTATATAATCTCCATCCTTTCAAATATTTTCGTGGTTCTGCAAGTACGTGTTGGTTGTCATGTTGAATGTTACCCTCTTGAGGCTCTTTCAAATCTCCTGTCGGACCAAGTATAATACCCCCATCCTCGGCATGGCCATTGTCCCTATTTGTAGGGGTATTTCCATCTTCTTGAATTTCAGGAGTTGGGGCCATCCTTGCCGGCTTCGATAGATGGAGAAGTTAATAACTACCACAAAGACGTGGTGTCTAGAGATAACGAAGGACATGAAGAAAGGACAGTTTGGCGTATACGAGATTTGCGACGCGATGAGCTAGTCAGTGGGGCAGGGGTAGCTGGACCCATGCTTCACATACAAAATACACCATCTATCTAGCTACTTGTTGATTGGAAATAGTTATACCTCGTTCTGATTATTATGATTCTCTTTCAAATACTAGACTGAGTTCTACATGAAGATTATTTTCCAAAATTCTCATAACAAGTGTACCGGTGTCGTCGGGCGCTATAGGATAGAGTAGGAAGAACGATTATGAAGGCGAGGATTGACTCGCCGCATTTGAATCCTACCTCCTCGCTGCGAAACTCACAAGGGTCCCGGAGTAAGAACGTAATTATTATAGATTCGATGAAGTATAAGGCTCAAATTATATTCATGATATGATAACGCGTCGATAGTTGTTTATTTGAACTCTTTTTTTTATTCGAATTCTTCTGATCGATAATTGAAGATGGAGGAAAGGTTGGGGTTACCTAATAGGTACATACAGTTAGTTCAAGAATTTTGATTACCTAAGCAAGTCCTAGAGTTTGGGCGCCACCATGAGCACGTGGCTTGCATTCTAGAGTTAAGGCTTGCGCGTACGTTTAGTTACTTATTAAAGCTTACCAATTCAGGGCTTCTACTCCACCCGCATAGTCCTTGTGTACAAGTGAAACCCGATGATAGCTTCTAAGTAACCATCTACCTACGTAAGTAAAGAAGAGAATATCTGATAATCTATATTTGCATTTTCTATATGATGCCTCAAAATGTGGTATAATTATATCGTAACTACAATTATGGTAAAGTTCTATGTGACGAGTCAACGTAACTCATAGATCAAATCTGATATGATGTATATCGCGAGTCACTAATTTGCTTTGACATAAGACCAAACAAAATCCGAGGTTATGCTTGATTTGGATTTAAATGTTCTAGCCCTTTGTTGGTCTATTTTTACTTGCCTTACTTGGCTCATAATCACAAAGAGTCTCAAATTTCAAATGATTGAAAAGTAGCCCGGTCTGAGATAATTTATTTTGTACCAGCCCCTGAATTACTCCGCCACGATCTCCTTTTAAAGCGGCGTACTTTTGATTGCGTAAATTAGATACAATAATCACTATCTGTATGTGTGTATCCGTAGGGGGTATCATAGCTAATTTGCATTTCTATTCGTATTTTCCCATCTTAGATCGTGATGGTATATGTATATATAAATTTCTGGTGGCGCAGTGTTGGATTGGATATGCATCCGAGTTCGTATTTATTTGCTGACTTACATAAGTCTGGTGGATTGCGAGGTATATTGTACGGATAGGAAGATACCGACACAGCGGGACGGGTACATTGAAGAAGGGGCGGGAAGGATATCTTATTAATCTTATTAATTCTAGAAACCGCTCATGGTCTTTGCTCCTACTCATGTGCTACCGTGCTACCCCGCCTTATTTTACAAGTACTGGACTTACGTGCTGGGTTACCTCTTATCGTTCATAAGCGGTGGTCCTCATAGCCCTGGAGGTCAGGTATCACGCTAAAACCCTCCTAATCTTTTAATCTACAGCAGTAAGACAAAACCAAACCCCCCTAAAACTTCCCCCTACTTTCCCCCCTACTTTGAATTTCCAAAGGTTCCAAGCCGTATCGACCGCCTGTGATACGCCCGATGATCAACCCCCCCATACCTTAACCCATACCTTACTAGTCCGCGCCCACCCTTCAGCGCCCATGAACCGCCCATGAACCGAAACATTGACCTTGTCAACTTCAGGTCTTTGACCTTTTCCAATTGATTCATGATCAACCCAACTCAAACCATAACCACATCCATCCTAAAGTAGAAATTTGACATTCATTGCTTCTACTTCCTCAGCCACCTCCTCATAAAAAACACTTCCTTCCCTTTTTTCTTCTCTTTTCCATTTCTTCCCCATCTTTTCCATCTTTATTCCTTCCTCCCTTGGTGCATTGCGACGAGTCGATAAGGGACGCCGGTTGTCTTTGGTTCTGAGATATCGCCGTCTCCTCTTTTACAACCAATTCCTTGTATTTCTTCCTACTTTTGGGTCTTTGCGACCTTCACCGACTTCCTATAATAAACTTCATTTTACCATCCGAGATCAGGGAATCGTTGGAAAATGTCGTGGAAACTTACCAAGAGTACGTCTTCAATTTGAATGTCCTATTATCGTGTAGTTGCTCTCGCGTGCTAGCTCATCCCCACCTGAAGCGACTACTCCTCAGACGCTACAGCACCATAGGCCATTCTACTAACATGTTGATTTATTAGAATTAAAAGATACCCATCTGGGTCCCCTTACGAGCACCTTCTCTCGAAATCCCTCCACTTCCACCATCACAGAGAAGGATGAGAAGAGCCCCATCCCGACCTCTGCCACTCCTACTCCCAGCGATCATGCAATCGGTTCGTACTTGAATACCCGTATAATATCATACCGAATGCTTATTTACACTTTGTCGTGCAGCTGCTTCAGAACATATGGTACAGGAACCCGTCGTCAAGCCTCCCAAACCCGGTATTCTTGTAGTCACGCTACACGAGGGTCAGAATTTCGCCCTCCCCGAACAACATCGTAACGCCTTCTCCCAACATGGCCAAGGCTCCATGTCGACAGGGAACGCCCTGAACGTCGGCTCTGTACGACCGGGATCCTCTCAGAGAACAGTGGCGGGATCATTTGCGAACGGCAGACCTCAAACATCAGCAGGCGGCTTCACCGGTATACCTTCTAACCACGGTCGGATTTCTAGCAAATATCTACCGTACGCTCTATTGGATTTTGATAAGGTCCAAGTTTTTGTGAACTCGGTCTCCGGCAACCCGGAGAATCCCTTCTGGGCCGGTGATAACACCCAGTACAAGTTCGATGTGTCTCGAGTCACGGATCTTAACGTCCACCTATACATGCGAAATCCCACCGCACCCCCAGGCTCGGGACGAAGCCAAGATATCTTCCTAGGAGTGGTTCGAATCTCCCCCAGGTTCGAGGAAAAGCGAACTTTCGTGGAGGACCCTAAGGCCAGCAAGAAGGATCGCGAGAAGGCCGCGGCTGAATTCCACAATCGGGAGCGTGAGCTTGGGCACAGCGGAGTTGAATGGGTTGACGTCCAATACGGTGCTGGCAAGCTCAAGATTGGTGTGGAATACGTCGAGAACCGCGCGGGCAAGCTAAAGATTGAGGACTTTGAGCTTCTCAAGGTAGTCGGCAAGGGCAGTTTCGGCAAGGTCATGCAGGTACGAAAGAAGGATACTAGCCGAATCTATGCGCTTAAGACTATTCGCAAGGCGCATATTATTTCGAGATCTGAGGTCGCCCATACCTTGGCCGAAAGATCTGTGCTGGCGCAGATTAACAATCCCTTCATTGTACCCTTGAAGTTTACCTTCCAATCCCCAGAGAAGCTGTACTTCGTGTTGGCTTTCGTCAACGGCGGAGAATTGTTCCACCATCTCCAGAAGGAGCAGCGATTCGATGTTAACCGAGCACGATTTTACACGGCCGAGCTCCTCTGCGCCCTGGAATGTCTACACGGGTTCAACGTCATCTATCGAGATCTCAAGCCCGAGAATATCCTCCTCGATTACCAAGGTCATATCGCCCTTTGCGATTTCGGTCTCTGTAAACTGGATATGAAGGATGAGGACCGAACTAACACGTTTTGCGGTACACCCGAGTATCTAGCACCGGAACTACTTATGGGCAAAGGCTACAACAAGACCGTGGATTGGTGGACCCTAGGAGTTCTTCTTTATGAAATGCTTACAGGTCTCCCACCATTCTACGACGAGAACACCAATGAGATGTACCGCAAGATTCTATCGGAACCCCTTCATTTCCCCAGCGCCGATATCGTTCCCCCAGCGGCCAAAGATCTACTGTCCAAATTACTCAGCCGTAACCCCGAGGAGCGATTAGGAGCTGCAGGCAGCGCTGAGATTAAGGCGCATCCTTTCTTCCACGCCATCGACTGGCGTAAATTGTTACAGCGCAAATATGAGCCGACGTTCAAGCCTAATGTTGTAAGTATATTCGAATTCATATTAGTAGTATCCTTGTTTCCTAACCGCTTTCCAGATCGACGCACTTGATACGGGCAATTTCGACCAGGAGTTTACGTCGGAAGTACCACAAGACTCGTACGTTGAGGGACCAGTATTATCGCAGACAGCGCAAGAGGTGTTCCAGGGATTCAGTTACAATCGACCAATCGCTGGGCTTGGTGATGCCGGCGGCAGTGTTAAGGACCCTTCGTTCGTAGGCAGCATCCAAGATCGACGATAAAATGTCGAACCTTCATTCGGTTATGATACTATGGTGAGGTGAGGCGGGATAGATATAACATCCATCTCGTTAGGAGAGGACTAGCTAGTACGGGTATGAGTTGAAAGAGGCACTAGCAAAGATTGAGACATAAAGATGCCCGAGAGGCTAGATTGCTTTAGTAGAGCTTGCGCTAAGGCGGAAAGTGTGGTTACTAGAACTCATTGCAAAGCACGATCATGATGGATTGTGATGATGTGCTGTGTTGTTGTGTCGTGCTGTGGTTGGCGAAATGTTTACAAGGGATGCTGAACCACGCTGGAAGCACTTTCATATCGGAGTTTGGCATGAATTGTGTTGATGATGCCTCCGAGCTTACACTTTTCTAGGGATCTCAAAAAGAGACAATAGCAACTCTGTAGATAGAGAAGATCGAGGCTGGGAAAAGAAAGCTGCCTTTACCAATATTCTATATCTTTTCATTGTGCTCTTAGCTATTCATTGAATGAGTAAGGCTCTATACATGGGAGATTGTATTTTCCAAAATGATCGGTCTCTTCTTTTTGATCCGAAGCTTACTATTATTTTTTGAGGTTTTATTTCTATCTAGGGGTGGCGATGGTGGTGATTGAGTGATATAATTGTATGTCCGGCCATATCGCCTACCGGAAAAGCGTACACTGCTAGTAAATGTCGGCGCCGTACAAGTACTTTTGTACATAAATAGAATAGAAAGTTACATCCGATGGCATCCGGGATTCCGTCTTGCATGCATACACATGTACAACGCGGCTACCTGGTTGGAAGTAAACTAAAAGCTACATGTATATACATGTATACTCGGATGCGTATAGGTACTCAACCTGGCCGTGGTTCCCGGTTCATATAGGTACATATGTAAGCATCACGTCACTAGCGCGGGGTAGAAAGAGAGAGACATGGAAGCAGGTGGGCAGGTGGGATGAATGAATGGCCTAAGTAGCTTAGCGAGCTTAGCAAACTTTCAGTGGAAAGCAGCTAAGGGGTTTAATCAGCTATAACCTTGGAAGCTTAACGGCTTAGGGAAGAAATGTCGCTCACTCATCCACCATCATCATAAACTAAACCATCACCCCACCTGTAATTTCTTTCTTTACCGGACAATAAATATACCTGTATATGTCCCGGTATAACAGATATATATTCAGCCTCATTCTGTCTTCCTCTTCTAGTTTACCTAAACCTTCACAGGCATCATTGAGCTGCATAAGATTTCTTCAGCTTCGTTGAGGTAAGTGAAACGTGGTTGTGACATTGGCAGCTCGGGTTGCCCCGCTATCCTCCGCCCGCATTGCGTCGCCCCCCATGTTGATGTCCCACTACCACGATACTATAATAAACGCATATCATGCAATCACTTTTTCTTTTTGCCTCATAATCCTTTGAGAAATTAAGTCTATTTTCTTCCTTCGATTTTACATATACGAAAAATCAAAATAATTTACTAATTGAAGAACTGCTTGACGCAGAATTACAGCTTCAGTACTTCACACTTCTCCAACAAACACCCGAGAGACAAGATGCCTCAAGCAGTTTCGTTGCCCACATGGGCCTCCCTAGAGGACCACTACAAGACCGTTGGCAAGACCTTCGTCTTGAAGGAAGCTTTTGCTTCCGACCCATCCCGCTTCGACAAGTTCAGCAAAACATTCCATAACGATGCCTCTGGTACCGATATCCTATTCGATTTCAGCAAAAACCTTGTCACCGAAGAGACCATCAACCTATTAGTTAAGCTCGCAGAAGAGGCCGGCCTCGAGAAGAAGCGAGATGCTATGTTCGCGGGAGAGAAGATCAACTTCACCGAACAACGAGCAGTCTACCACACCGCGTTGCGCAACGTGGGCGGCTGGGAGATGAAGGTTGAGGGTCAGGACGTCATGAACAACAAGGGTGGCGTTAACGAGGTTCTACAACACATGAAGGAGTTCTCCGAACAAGTAAGAAGCGGAGAGTGGAAGGGATTTACGGGGAAGAAGCTAACCACCATTGTCAACATTGGTATTGGTGGTTCCGACTTGTAAGTGCCCCTCTACACTTACAGCTACAATAGATTTTCGATGCAAAGTAAAAAGTAAATCAGATTTCTAACAAGATAATAGGGGACCTGTGATGGTTACCGAAGCCCTAAAACACTACGGTGCTAAGGACATGACTCTACACTTTGTCTCCAACATCGACGGCACTCACATGGCTGAAGCCCTCGCTAACTCCGACCCTGAGACAACTCTCTTCCTCGTTGCCTCTAAAACCTTCACCACCGCCGAGACTACCACAAACGCAAACACCGCGAAGTCATGGTTCCTCGAGAAGACCGGTGGCAAGGGAGAAATCGCCAAGCATTTCGTTGCCCTATCTACCAACGAGTCCGAGGTCACTAAGTTTGGTATTGACAGCAAGAACATGTTTGGCTTTGAGAGCTGGGTTGGTGGCCGATACTCCGTTTGGAGTGCTATTGGCCTCAGTGTTGCTCTGTACATCGGTTACGATAACTTCCACAAGTTCTTAGCTGGTGCGCATGCTATGGATAAGCACTTCCGTGAAACACCTTTAAAGGACAACATCCCCGTTCTTGGTGGTCTCTTGAGTGTTTGGTACAGCGACTTTTTCGCCGCGCAAACACACTTGGTTGCACCGTAAGTTCCCCAATTCGGACAATATTTTGAAACCGCACTGACGATTTATGTAGCTTCGACCAATACTTACACCGATTCCCCGCCTACTTACAACAACTTTCCATGGAATCCAACGGCAAGACTATCACCTCCGATGGTTCTGCTGCAAAATACACTACTGGCCCTATCCTATTCGGTGAACCCTGCACCAACGCCCAGCACTCATTCTTCCAGCTTGTCCACCAAGGTACAAAGCTAATTCCCACTGACTTCATTCTCGCCGCCAAGTCTCACAACCCCATCTCCAACAACCTACACCAAAAGATGCTGGCATCAAACTATTTCGCCCAGGCTGAAGCTCTCATGATCGGTAAGACGCCAGACCAAGTTAAGAGCGAGGGTACACCGGACGAGCTAGTCCCCCACAAGGTCTTCCTCGGTAACCGACCGACCACCAGCGTCCTCGTTAGTGACGTTATCGGACCTGCCGAACTAGGTGCCTTAATCGTCTACTACGAGCACCTAACTTTCACCGAGGGCGCGATTTGGGACATCAACTCATTCGACCAATGGGGCGTCGAATTAGGTAAGGTGCTCGCCAAGAAGATTCTCAAGGAATTGGACGAACCCGGTAATGGTGAGGGCCACGATGCTAGCACGGGCAGCCTCATCGGCGCTTTCAAGAAGTTTGCGAGCAAGTGAAGGTCAGAAACGACTCGGAAGCCTGGGAAATATTCAAGGCTCTAGGTCGTTACTAGGTTAATACGGTAAACGCATATCGGGCTTACGTAATATGCAAAGACGGGTCCAAGACTGCACTCTCGATACGTGAAAGATTAGGACAAGTAATAGATACAAGTGGATGTCGATTATGTTCATTGTGGCAGTGGCGCTTTTACCAGGCGAGGTATTCTATTCTACCGTAACAAATACTTCGAACACAAGGAGGATAATGGATATGGAGGAGCATCTTCAAAAATGTTGGTGGGAAATCTCCAAATAAGTAACTAAGTGCTTACAGTCCAACACGGAATACCTCGATAGTGTGTACCTAGTCATATGAAATTGCACCGTTCATTTTATGATTACCATATTTATATATGGGCTATGCCACCTAGTATCTCATGAGGCT
This sequence comes from Hypoxylon trugodes, assembly GCF_022578975.1. Classification (NCBI taxonomy): domain Eukaryota; kingdom Fungi; phylum Ascomycota; class Sordariomycetes; order Xylariales; family Hypoxylaceae; genus Hypoxylon; species Hypoxylon trugodes. The sequence goes on from NW_026250029.1 coordinate 191,740, forward strand.
AAATTGAAGGGACGATCTGTTGCTTATGACAAGTGGGCAATGTATGTAACCCCTGAAAGGGATGACACTATAACTACCTAGGTAAGCGTAAATACCTCTGATGGGTCCATGCCATTGCAAAGCCACTGCGAAAAAGTCCTGTGGAGCGTTGAATTGATTTATTGGATTGTCAGTGCATACTTGTTTGCTACATGTGTTCCAAGGCCATTGTATCGATGCATATAAGTAAACTTCCGCCGTTCACACAATGATGAGCATTTGAATATTTATATTCATGTAATATTATAACTCAACTTTAGATACCTACTACCAGTTTAAGTGTACATAATTAATATTACATACATGATGAACTTTACTTCTACAAAACCTCCACCGCAACCTAAAACGCAGCGTAAACCCATGGCTGCTAGACCCTCTCAATATCTTGCCAGTCTAGCAGCGGCTGGCGAGGATGTCTGGGAGACTACTATGATAGCACCAGAACCCCCTCGGGAATATTCCCCTATTTTCTACTTTTTCTACGGTACTCTAACACAACCCGCCACTCTGAAGCGAGTTCTTGACCTAGACTACGAACTCGTTATGCGTCCCGCCAAGATCATTGGCTACTCACTTACGAAATGGGGAGATTACAATGCACTCATTGATGGTGAGACTGGAGAAGAAGTCGTTGGAATGGCTTACGAAGTACAATCGCCTGAACACGAATTTAAACTGGCATACTATGAGACAAATGCATATAAGCTTGCGCCTTGTCTTATATATTTTACGGACGGGAGGGCTCCAGTTCAGGTGTCCGGGAAGACTTTTAAGTACGCGGGTGATGCTGTGGCTTTGAGGGAGCAAAGATTTGACAGGAAACTCTGGGAGCTTAGGATGGGTTCAAGGTTACCTGAAAAATGGAAGGGATGAGATATGTTTATGGCTTCGTGAGTCTCCTTGGTACTTATACGACCATTGGGATCGACATCATGGGATGGGCACGGCGTTATTCTAATTATCATAACTTGAGAATTTCTGTGGAGCTAATTCGACATCTCCGTTATCAAGAGGTACCCACGCAGTAATACTCATTCCCCCAAAACGACGAGGCACAATTCTCCCCATTGGCGCCTAATACCGTATTCCAAGCGTACAGCTGTGTGGTAGTAATACCATTCTTCGTCGCGAAACCACTACATGTGTCGCCTACAGCCGCCTCGGCGTACTTGTTGCAATTGTCCGCAATACCAGTCTGCGTCGGACCTGGAGCTGTCACCTTCGTCGTACTACTACTACGGGTACTAGTGGTAGGAGAAGCCGGCGGTGCCGATATACCCACACAATACCACTCATTGGCCCAAAGCGACGATCCGCAGTTCTCTCCCTTGCTCCCTAACACCGCGTTCCACGCGTACAGCTGCGCATTGGAAATACTATTCCGCGACGCGAATGTGTCGCAACCGTCGCCTTGCTGCGTCTGAGCGTATTTATCGCAGTTGGCGACGATGCCCGATTGCGTCGGTCCGGGGGCAGTCACGGACGTAGTAGCTGTTGCCCAGACTCCGATGCAATAGTATTCGCTTGCCCAGAAGTTGGTCGAGCAGTTGGCACCGTTGAGGCCGAGCACAGGGTTCCCTAGCAAAGTTATTAGTCTTCATAAAAAAAGCTTTGGTCTTGTTTTTTTTTTTTTGAGTGTAGAGCTCGGACGTGCTTACATGCGTAGAGTTGGTCCGTAGTTACGCCATGGTCTTTCGCAAAGTCAAAACAGGTATCGCCGGTTTTCACGATGGCGTAATTGTTGCAGTTGCTTACGAGGCCGTCTTGTGTTGGTGATGGCGCTGAGGCTGACCCTTGAGATGCGGGATCCGTTATGGTTGTTGAAACGGTAGAAGTTGGTGTTACGACGCCTCCCGGACCGCCCCTCTGTTGATTTCCAGCATCGGCGTCGGTACCAAGTGGCGGCGGTGGTAGTACGTAGCTGCTGTTAGTTCCGGGCGCGCTAGATGAAGAAACTGTAGTTAGGGGGTTTTCCAGTTTCTCGTCGGCTCAGGATGTTTTCTTACCTAGCGCAGACATATTGGCCCAACGTGGGATTATCACACAGTCCCAAAATATTTCGGTTCCAGCTAAGGAACTGGACCGCTGTTATCTTGAAGCTCGAAGCAAGAGTGTCACTATAAAGATTTAGCATTAGAAACAATGTCCATTTGCGTGCGCCTTCTCACAGTCAAGACTTACCATGTCTGTCCGTTTGCAACTTGCTGTACAGTACAGGCCGCTGGAAGACATACGGCGGCGGTGACTTGACAGGTGCTGCTATTAGTTGCGACCTGTAAATCCCCAGTAGCAATACCATATTGAGTAGATAGACCGTCGCACCCGGAGCCACTTGATACTGTCTGGCCTGCGCAAGTGATTGCGGCCGGTGGTATTGATGTCGTCGGCGTAGAACCATTATTGAGAGAGATTGAAGTTATTGGGGGTGCGGGATCATATGTGGTAATAGCGCGTAAGGTGAGTGGGCGAATGCTAGTACTACATATATCTCCTATGTCCTGGAGCTGGTCAACGAGGTAGTCGGAATAGTCCTCATTGGTTAAAAGACTAGACGTTACACGCTCGTAGAGCAACGCAATGAAGCATTCATTGCATAGCTTGCCGGACCCCTGTTGTCAGCCTACCTAATTAGGCCTGGTTTATAGCTGTAGGTGAGACTTACGATATCATCGCTATAGATATTTGCCATGCGCATATTTGCGGCAGGTATTTCCGAAGCATCACCACCACACGTAGGGTCTCCGGGGTTCACAGAGCAATCCACCCGAACTATATCAGAGCCTACCCATTCTTGCGACTCGGTAAGACACCAGGTAAAATTTGCGGAGCTATATTCCCCGTCTCTCAGCTTTGGTTCCTTTCTGATTTATGTCTTCCTATGCGTAGCTACTTACTTTGAGGGCTGGCATACGAGATTCATGCCATCATTGTAACGCTCCCCAATAGAACTCGCCGCAAGCTGCTTGCCATACGCCGAGATATAATCTCCATTGCATTCTGAATAGAGATCAAACATCCAGTCTGAAGTATTCTTTTGGCAATTGCCCAAACATAGCGTCGTGATATTGTCATCTTCCCACCAGAAGTTTTCGAAATCACCAACCATTTGGAAAAGGTCTTGGTCACATTCTGGGAGGGTTCGATTTCTACGAAGATAGTTAGATTCGCTTATAATAGGGGCCTTGAGACTGTTGATGCTGAGTGCACACTCACAAGGCAACGACGCAGTCGCTGGAAATATTCAGAGCTCTAGCAAGCTTGTCTGGGTCTATGTTTGGATACATGTTGAATGACCAAACAAATTGCGCTAGAAGCAATAGCACAAGGCTGGCGGCCGCAGGATTCATCATGTTTACGTCTAAGAACGTCGGAATACGATGTCAAAGTGTCCTGTAGAGCTACAGAATACCGACCATCTCAAGGGAGAAGATCGGGATATCTGAGAAGACATATCCATTAGAACCTCAAGCAAGCTCCCACTCCGTTACCAATTCTGGACTGTCATATCTAATATTTTCAAGAGATAAAAGCAAATATATGGCAATGGTAAGCTTATGGTGACACGATGCCACCACGTGGTGTGTTTCTACACACCGGTATGCAGAATGTTACCCACTAGTCACAAGCTATTGAAGCCCATATAGTTCGCTAGAGAGCCAACAGACGATATTAGGCATGTCAATTAATATCACGTTGGTAATACCGTCTCAATTCGACCCTCAACGAACGATCTAGGCGGGCGGGTGAAGCATCTGTCAGCGTCTAGATCGCGCCACTAATCCCTCATGATCTTACATTCAGGTACGATCACCTTATCTGTGACAAGTGATATGTAAAAAGGGGCCGTGGCTTCATTTGGTGGGGTAAGGAAGGGCAACGTGTGTTAGAAAATGAATAGATAGCACACAGCTGGATCCCCCAAGCATCAAGAGGGTTGTGGTTTTTTGAACCGCATGGTTTCCCAAGATGTTCTTCTTCCTGGTGCTTCTTTATGCGATTGGGGTCAGCTCAGTCCCTTATAAGGGCATTGATATTGCTGGCGTCAAATTAAATCATTTCGAGTCGGCCACTTTACTCTCCTCGTCTCTTCTAGACAGTCGAGCTCTTCCCGTAGGAACTTGCAATGCCGATACACCTTGCGATAATGCTGCCTGTTGTGGCGGGAAGAACAATAACCTATGTGGATATTCGCCCGGCGAATGCGGTACTGGTATGCAATTAAGCTCCCGCCTCGTGATGGAAAGCATAAGCACAATATTAACGACAATCTCAAGGTAATTGTACGTCCAATTGTGACGCAAAGGCTGAATGCGGTCAATACGGTAAATCAGGCCAGCAGAATTGCCCTCTAAACGTGTGCTGCTCTAAGTTCGGGTGAGTTTATATAGCCATCATCAATAAAACACCCACAATACCTAGCCAGGTATATAGGAGTCGACGGGAGCATGCTCAAAATGCTAACTCTAGAGTCATTCAGTTTCTGCGGGTCTACATCCGACTTTTGTGGCACTGGCTGTCAAAAAGGCTTTGGCGGCTGCGGAGATGTCAACCGGCCATCATGCGGTGGTAACTCTATAGCGAAGAGGACGATAGGTTATTACGAGGCGTGGTCCGCTACCCGTAAATGCCAGGCCGCCACCCCTGAAGATCTCAACCTGAATGGATTCACGCACATAAATTTTGCCTTTGCCTTCTTTGATCCAAAGTCGTTCGAGATTGCACCTATGGACAGCAGCACTGGGGTGCTCCTGGGTCGGTTCACGGCGCTCAAAGACAAGCATACTGGACTTGAGACTTGGGTTTCCGTGGGTGGTTGGTCGTTTACCGACCCGGGTCCAACCCGCTCCGCTTTCAGCGAAATGACCAGTTCCGCAGGGAATCGAAAGAAATTCATCGGCGGATTAATTAGCTTCATGGACCATTATGGCTTTGATGGGGTTGACCTGGATTGGGAATACCCTCAGGCCGATGATCGCGGTGGCATTACGGCCGATAAAGCAAACTATGTCAGCTTAGTCAAGGAGCTGAGGTCCGCCTTCGGTTTGTACTCCCATTCCCACATTTGTAGACAATTGTCTTCGTCGGGAAACTAATTGATTTCGTATAGGCGACAGATATGGCATATCTTTAACCCTTCCAACATCTTACTGGTATCTTCAGCATTTCGATTTAGGCTCCATCCATGCTAACGTTGATTGGTTCAACTTTATGACTTATGACCGTACGTATATATAGTATATACTCGATTTTTAGGGATTACTTTGTTGACTCGTACTTCAAAGTACATGGGGTTTGGGACGCCCAATCCAAAGCTCTCGGTCCGCATATTGCGCCGCACACGAACGTTACTGAAATTGATATGGGTCTTGACCTGTTGTGGCGCGCCGGCGTCCCGCCAGCAAAAGTTGTGCTGGGGCTTGGATGGGTAAGAGCACCAACAAGTCATAATAAATGATAACGAAGCGATAGCTGACACCTCGATATAGTATGGAAGGAGTTTCACTTTATCTGACCCTTCTTGCAACACACCGAATGGTGTTTGCGAATTTTCAGGGGGTGCCAACGCAGGTTAGACGATACCTTCTTGCGCTTTGCCTTCCGAAGTTCCAGGGGATCTAATCCGCGATTTCTAATAGGACCATGCTCCGATGCTAGCGGAATCTTGACGTTGCAAGAAATCAAGGATGTCATATCGACTAACAAGTTAAACCCCGTATGGGATAAAACCGCCGAGGTCAAGTGGATTACTTGGGATAGCAATCAGTGGGTATCATATGATGATGACGATACATTTGACCAGAAGCGAAAGTTCGCGAACTCGCGCTGTCTTGGAGGTACTATGGTAATGACCTCAGAAATCCTCTTTGATCCGGCCCCGGCTCCAAGGATCCCAAGCGATGACTAACAATATACCGCAGATCTGGGCGATGGATCAAGTTGATCAGAATTCCGATAATGGGCTAGCCCCGGCACCAGGAATCACTACGCAAGACCAAGCCGATGCGAAACAGAGCAGTGATGATATTGCCGCCGGTATCACATGCTATACGACTGACTGTAACGAAAGTTGCAAGAAGGGGACCAACGAGGTCGCGCAGAGTATGTAGCCCGAATCGAGAGCATTCACCATCACAGACTAACTTCAGCGTTCTAGTGAACGGCCAACCTGGCAAGCTATCCACTAACGATCGTTGTAAGGCGAACCAATATCGCTCGCTTTGCTGCGCGGACGGTACACGTATGGGAACATGCCAATGGCGTGGATATCGTGGAGTTGGATTATCTTGCATGGGCGGTTGTGACGATGGCGAAACCGAGGTAGTCCAAGACACCAACAGCCACCAGAAATCAGGGGATCGTACTTGCACCGGAGGCATACAAAGTTTCTGTTGCAAAGACTTCAAGCCATCTCCTTCCGTGAGCGACTTAAAGGACAAGGCCGTTGATGCAGCTAAGGAGGCAGCCGAAGCCGCGGCCGAGCAGGCTGCTCTAGACATAGCAGCCAAAGCTTTCTGTCGCCTAGCAGTACCTGCTCTTCTGGCGCCATTGGAGCTGATAGAAGCTGCCATACCTATTTTCGGTAGGATCTTTCCCACCCACAAGAACTTGACAGAAAACTGGAGCTAACTAGGACCGTCCTTTCCACAGGCGAGATTGCCGATATTGCTGAGATTGCTGCTACCCCAGCTCTAATCCAACTGTGCGTGAAGGGGGTAGAGAAGGAGGGGAAAGCTGTCTTCAAAGTATTTGGGAAAAAGCACACCCTCACCCTGGATAAGCCATCCGCGACTCGGGAATCTCGACCCCCAGAATCAAGCCACGTAAGTTGCAACATCCATTTTATCCCTCCCAAGTTGAACACCGCGGTGCGAAGGCGTTAGTGACTGACCGGTATACTAGACCCGTGCCAAAACGAGCAGCGACAGCTGTCCTAAAAATATGAAGAGAGCAGACTGTATCAAGCCACTCCATAAGACCACGATAACAGAAATCGTCGATAATTTCAGGCAACCCCCAGACCCAATCATCTGTGATGGTGATGATAGCTTGCCCCTCTCTCATCCACAGGCGTGCTTAAACTACCGTTCAATCATACAACATAATCCAGGTTATGCCACGTTAACCTGTCCATACTACCCAAAGCCAGACGGCAAAGGCCGCCCCGTGAGTAAAAGATGGACGCAACAGCGCAATTTGAAAGGATATAAGCCCTTTATGGAACAGCAAGACTGTTCGCCCGATGAGTATCCACCGGCAGCTATATGCGACTTTAACGACGGCTGGGCAGCGATACCTTCCAAGGTTCCAGCGCTGGATGCACGCCCACTAGCCGACCGGGGCCAGAAAATCCGTCTCCTGGACGCCCAAGACAATAAGAATGCGGGAAATCTCTTCGCCGGCTGTAAACGAGTCGCGGAATATGACCTAGACAGAGATAACGCCATAATCACAAAAGGCCCAGGTCGTCGGGCTGTAGAAACAACCCTCCATCGAATGCGCGCTGTTTATAACCGCCGCCGCTTCACTATGGACTTTGTGAACCTTCCAAATTTAGCAGATGACGGCCTGCAAGATAACGAGTGCCAACCCGAAATTGACGGTACCTCTCATCCCGGTTTCGTGCTGCTCAATGAAGACCAGTGGTTTAACGCTCATCCGGCCGAAGCAGCATCGAGAGCCGGCTGGGCGAGTCCTCCTAGCCGTAAGAAGCGCGACTGGGTTGAGGCTCTGGATAAACTGGTTATCGTTGACTCCAACTCAACGCGCGCGGCCACGCCGGCCGAGCTGCGAGACGAATTTGGCTTTGAAGATTGTGCTGACGAAACGTGTTCGCGGGAACTAGAAGCTCTAAGAGCTATAGTAGCCACAGTGAGAGAGAGGGCATTCCCAACCGCACCTCTAGAAGTAGAAGCTGCCGCTACTGCATCTGCGACCACAGCTGCGGCAGACGCGGATGGTGTTGAATCGCCGAGTCGACCTGGGTCCGATTTTGTGGGACCTGCATTTCCTGCTAGAACTGGTCGTGCGGATAGAGGTAACTAAGCCTTATATCTAATATGTAGAGTGGGATGTCCATACAGCCACAATCACCCATAGGATTAATATAGCGATGGGGGACGAGTTGAAGGTTATTTCGATAATCGTCTCGTAAAGAAATGAGAAGAACTGGGATCATGATGTCCGTGACGCTTTGACATGCGTTAAGATGACACAATAATTTCACTTACGCCACCATTTTTCGAGTGCCCTATGACAGCGCTCCTTGTCGTAATTATCCGGCCAGCCATGCTCACGATAGATACTCCGTAACTCCTAAGAACAAATCATCAGTCAAAATAGACGCCTAATAAGGTAGGCTGCCACACTAACTCACCTCGGTTTCTTGCCATTCAAAACTTTCCGAACCATCCCCTTCCCTCCGAACGAATAAACTCGGGTAATCACCTCTATCCACATTCGGTAATCCTAGTAAGATCATGTCGCAATATTGACGACGCCATTCGTTGAGCTGATTTGCTAGTGTCCGTGTCTCAAAATCACACATCCGGTCGCGCCACGCCCGCGGGTCGTCCTTTGCGTAGGTGGGGTCATACAAATACTTACTTACGCAGTACATCGTCACAGTGCCATCTGTAGTGTCGAGCATATAACACGCACCCTCGCGGTCGGTACCCGTCGTCAATTGTACTACCCATGGCGGCCACGTCTCTTCCCTTATCTCGAACCGCGAACCGATGCCACGATCATCGTCCGAAGCATTATGAGCAAGGAATCCCGCATCATGTCGCACATTTAGGACCCAGCCTGGAGTATCACGTGAACTCAGATCCTTGCGTGCCACGACGCGATAGTCGCATGGGAAAGCTTCAGGTGCAATCCAGGGGTGAGTATCAGGGTCGCTATTAATATCGATATACGGCAGCCGACGTAGCAACTCGATAACTTCAGGAGATTTATTCTGAAAACCGAGCGTCTCAGCTGTGATGGATGGCCAGCCGTCAGCGGGAGGCTTATGAACAGCAGCAGCGGGTATATGGGGAAGAAATGTGTAGAAGGACTCCAGTTGGGAGATGACATCCTGGCGATTATAGGTTGATGTCGATCCTCCTAGGCGCGGATCTGGCCGAGGGCCCAGTCTCTCGGAACCCGGCATTTTGGTTGCAGCTGAAAAAAAAGAGGACCACAAATACCTATGAACATGAGTATTCTACGGTACTAATAAGTACCTTCTAGCTAGAAATTCTAGAGGTTTATTAGGGCGCCTCGCAGAATTTCGAAAGAGGGGAAATAGAGAGGAATAAGCAAAAATAAAAAGAAAATCAAGATGCGATACTTGGGTACCTTGTAGGTGACGACATAATCTTAAGGTGGATAGGCGAGATGTTGTACGACATAAATCGGAAATACGGCTTCCGATTTATGTAACCTCCTTCCTCTAAATTGAAAAAGGGGAAATAGGCCGAGAAGTTACCTAGTCAATGATGTTTGAATTCATGAAGTATGCAGGTGCACGGTTTTGAGATATAACGTTCGTAAAGAGCTACCGATAAATCTATAGCTAACCAGTTAATGCAGGTACCTACCTACCTGGTATGAATGTAAAGTTTAAAATCGTGAAGTTGACATTTCTAAGAGATAAGGTTTAATGTGCTAACGATAAGCAAGTAACTGACTTTTGTGCACGGATCTCTATAGACGTTGTCTGGAAGGAAGGAAGGAACGAAGCTAGTAGGTAACTACCTTTAAATTTATGAGGCTTAAACGCCACACTTTAATCGATAAGACTTTCAAAGAGCTAACGATAAGAACTTAACCGAGTCGTTATCTTAGTCGACAGTAACGTTTAGGGCCATAAAGCTTAAAAGCTACACGTGACTCAAGAGATAAGGTTTAACGCTAGTGTTCGATAAGACTTTAACCGAGCTTACTAACGCATTCGGGATATGTGCATTATTCGCGATCTACAAATCTACACATCGTGCTCTCCCTATGATCATTTCGCTCCTACGATACACCCACAATACACCTTACGATAAAATCAACCACGTAATTGACCACGGCCCGGAGAAATCCCATGAATGCATGCACGTAACAATTGATTCCAACTTCGACCCTGAAAATGATCAATAATATCTATCCGGTAGCTCATCCACCATGCACACCTAGAGCAACGACATCCACCATAATAACATACCTAGGTATCTATCCACATTTCTATCATCTACCTTGATTGATAGAAATGCACCTAGGTATTTCTTCAATCTTCCTTTAGTTTCTACGTGTGTATTCTCAATTACAATTTTCTGTTACGACCTGCTGGAAATCTTAATAAATGCGAACTGCACATGCAGCCACCTTGAACGTGCATACAAACTTAAGTATGCAGACGCTAACGCACACGTGGACGGGTAGGAATCTAGGTTGCGGACAGAAACGATATCCCCAGTCAACGCCATGTGCTGAAGTTTATTGAGGTATCCGACAGGACGATACCTAGGCAATCCGGTAAATATCCAACCTTAAATGCCCGTCTATCGTATCCAGTGTATAGTAGACCTAGGATTCTGGTGAGAATTCTAGTATTATGGTGGTCTATCCGCAATCTCTAATAATGGATGTACTAAAAAAATATCAATCTCCCCAAGACATATTTTTGAAAGGATTCAATGCTGATATTTCTATTGTTAGTATGTAGTCGTTAGCATGTAGTCGTTAACAATTGCGCGTAACGATGCATAACCGTGATAATAACTTTTAGGGAGGTAGGGCTACCTTCACTCATGTAATTCCAAAGTTGTAGGTGACGATGGCACTGTATTTGGAATGAGTAGCGACTGAAAAACATATGTTTTGCATGCTTGGGTAGGTACGTAGCAAAGGAGCTTCGCCATTCCCCTAGAGTCCTTCGTAACTACCGACGAACTGAGTGGTCGGGTTATATTGAGGCCCGTGCGTTATATCAAGAGGAAGTCACCTCCAGAGCTCCAGGTCTAGGATTCTAATCGTTTGCTGGTAATATTCTCAAGGAAAGAGCGAAACTGCAATTAGAACTGTTTGGGGGGCCATTAGGCCTCTGGTGTCTAACGTTTACTGGTCCTTTAGGTACACATGCACTGTGGATTACAGTAACCGTTTTGCCTACTCGCTACTTCTATCCTACAAGATAGGATAGAACGACGTAATTGTTTCCCACAACACACCCAGTCAGCAAGAACGAAGACAACTTCTCAAATGCAAAAGGAAGGCGAGAAGACAATGCAAACCCTCGAAGAAAATATTTTTTAACTTTCCTTCTCACCCCATACTTCCACCCTAATCCCCAATCCCTAATCCCTCCTCACCATCTAAATCATTCTCATCCACACCGAAATAAGACCTAGCTCTCCCAAGATCGGTTCCTTGAGTAATTCCTCGCGACTCTTTTTCGATTGTAGAGGAGATCACCTCACCACTGCATTTCACACACTCGAGTGTATTACCAATACACTTATCGCCTTCGTCGCCTTCATCGCCCTCATCGCCGTTACCTTCCTTCCTTACCATTCGACCCGAGGCGCCTCTCTTTAAATCAGGCGAGTCCTTCTCACCTATTGGGCATCCAATTAAGTCCTTCCGTAAAGGTACGCCTGCTTAATATAACCTGACCGCTACCCTTTAATGAAGGATACTAACCCCACTCGATCTTTCAGGCAACTAGGTCGCTAGCCACCAATTACCGGTAGCAATTCAGACGCCGGCAAAGATGGCGACTGTAGGCGATGATATCAACGCCCCGGGCAAAAACTACGAGCTCGACTTAATCGCCAGCGGCATCGATAGTCGTCATTGCGCCAAGTACCGTTGGTATGTCGAACGACATCTCCGTCGAATCTACCTCCCGGACAAGACCTTCTCTCGCCAACTGTACTATCGTCGTGTGACGCAAAAGCATGATAGCGAGCTCCCCCCTCTTGGCTCAAACTTCAAAGCCAACTATACCATTCACGCGCTTCGTCCTAACGGATTCAATCGAATCGACTACGAAATTTGCCGCGCCCATTATAAGATTCGAGAGACATCCCAGTCTTTGGAATACTCCATCGCTAAGAAGCGCACTGCTTCCACCGCCATTGTCCTCATCATGGATATGGTTCTGAAACAGTACAATTGGCCAGAAATCGTCACCGACGCTAACGTTGACGATACGCTCCGAGCTGACGGCGTCCACGATTTACGGGTGTACGAGGAGAATAGGGCCAAGATTACCGCTGACTTCTTCCCCAAGAGCACCGAGGGTATTCGTGAGTTAGAACAAGACATGGACGAAAGTCTTGATCAAGAATATGAAGATTTCTATGGCGGTGGCCAAGACGATTCATTAGGCGACCAAGACCAAGACCAAGACCAGGACCGCCAGCGCAGCGAGCCATCGAGCATGCACCCCGCCGTGTTCCAGGAAGGGGTCCAGCAGAACGCCTTGTCAGGCTACCGCTCCAACGAAGCCTCGCGTTTCGATGCTGATGAATTTCCCGAGGAGATCTACGGTCGGCCCGCCGCCACCAGTAGCAAGCGAAAGCGCATATCCGACGAAGAGCATGAAGAAAGGCTCACCAAGCGTATAAGCATGCTAGAGGAGAAGCTATTTCAGCTTGAGACTCTACACCAGGATTTTATCTCTAGCACGAAGCGCCTTCTCAAGGACTACCGTCAGCAACGCGCGCTAATTGAGGAAGAGTACGACGTAGAAGCCTAACACTTCCCATAGCCACTACTCGATAAGATCGACATGCCGCCGTTACGACATTTCGTCATTTCTTTTTCCTTTTCCTTTGCCTTCGTTTGTCTTTACTCGACATACCCCTGCGATCGGTACAGCAACCGGTTTACGAATGAGAGATGATTATGCTGCATGGGGAGATATGAGGCCTGCTTTTTCGATGTTTTTCATGATATATGCGCCCTATCAGGGCCATACGATAGTTAATGAGGTGGTAAATATGGATGGCGCAGTGAGGTACTTAGTACCTGCGCGGGTTGTGACATCGGGAGGGCCTCGTGGCTTGTGACGACAGTTAGATACCCATACCCCTTAGACAACAAATGAATGCTTTTCCCTTATTAAGTAAGCTTCCGGTTCCAATAAAAAATGGTCGGTATGTGATTTTCTCCCTATAATCCTCCTTGCTTACATCAACCACTCAACAAACTTTCATTGTATTTTTCCCCTTTGCTTTGCCTTAGATAACATGGCCACGTTTTGACCGGCATCGTGACTTGCTGAAATCCATTTTTAGCCAATCGTTATCAAAGGCTTCGGGATAAGTCGGCCCCACATAATAGATAATGAAATCGGGAGATCACGCCGACGGCTATCTGATAAGCGGATGGAAGTTAGCACCCAACTTTTTTTTCTTCTCTCGAGCAGCAGAAATGGTGCGTTTTGGCACGTTGCCTTATTGTATCCCTAGCTTTTTGAGATTGAAGGGTAAAAAGGATCGTGGCGTTGTTCCAAGACAAATAAAAAATGAAAAAATTTCTTCGGTCCTTTTCATGAAGTAACAAGGTCAAAACTTACAACTTACCGCTTATGTCGGAGTATAATGTAGCGAGTTAGCATTAGATAGGAAGCCCCAGAAAAAATAATTCCGGCCGCTGTATAATCGGCCCGCTAAAGCCGGAAGAATCGAGATTGTTGCCCAAGAGGAACAGGAAGACTCACGATCCAAATTGGGCGTTGAGCCGGAGGCCTCGTTACCTATCTCCCCCTGGTTAGATGAAAGTGGAATTTTAGGGTATGCAGTACCTAGGTATGAACTCTCTAGGCTTATTACAAAACTTGATACAGTGTCCAGGAACATCGTAAGATTTCACCCCGATGGTTGTGGACCATCCCGTACCCGACTATGAACGGCAACGAATCTCGTGAAAATACATAGCCTTGCTTATGCCGAGACTCCCCAGCCTGCCCAATGAGCTAACTCGAATTCGGCCTTATCTAAAGAATGGAGTCGTAAGTAGCCCCTTGAACAGACATCTGTATGAGAGTGGATCTATGTTTGGCTCCGGAGGGTCGAGGATCGACTTTGGACTTCAGGGCATGTAAGAAAGTGGAGGAACTCCTCAAGGGGTTAGCCGTTTAACCACGACCTTGTTGTCCTGGAATAATCGATTTCGAGTCACGTTGCGATTAAGACGTGATCGCATACATGCGTTATATCGATCTCCACAAGGAAGTGTTGAGAACTGAGTTCGCAACTACCCATTTTATGTGATAGGTGGATATCTAGGTGGCCCGGGCGAAACGGCGGCAACGTTGCCAAGTATCGCAACGCGACTTCTAAGAACTCTCTTATACGCGGCGGCGAATGCGTTATGTACCCGAAGTATCGATAACCTTGTGGAATACTGAGGCTTAAGTTTATTATGCAACATCAATTAGATTGCGACGTTAAAACCTGGGGAAGCACTCGATGGATTTCCCAACCTCTGTACTACTGGGTTGATCCGAGTTAGGAAGAGTAGAGATCGACACGTCAAGCCTGAACAGGAGGCCACTGAGCGACAGGAGAATCGACACACTGATTGGCTAATGTGCCATCCCTCCGAATGAATGGGGGTATTCTTATTAAGTGGACATGAGAGACCGTGTTGATACTAAACGTACGAGCAAGACGGCTTGCGCTAGAGGCCTAGAAGACCTATGATGAGGTGGAGAGGGCGGAGAGGCGGAGTTTCTTCGTGGATCGATCCCCGCAATATCTATGATTTAATGAAGCATACAAGTCCAATATCGTGCAAACCATTATTGGTTTTGAATGGATAGAATAAAAAGGCGGAATTCAACACAAACTGAATACGACCAACAAACAATCGGCTTCATCGAAAAAAGCCATTCACAAGAAAAGAAGGGATAGAACTGACAGGGTACGTAATCACACAAGGCAATGACCCAACACTCGATCGAATGTAACCCCAAGGCCCCTGAACCCCGGCAAGAAATGCATATTTGTATTGGCGATGATGGATGATGGTAAAACGGTCCTCCCAATCTTTCTCCCGGATTTTTGAGTGGTTTCTTTTTAGCGTGGCCCCTATTTGCTCATTAAATTGTACTAGTGGAATCGTCTGCGCTACGGGGCTATGGGATGGTGAGTGGGTGACGCTCGATGAGATCATCGACAAGGATTAGGAGGGGCTTTTGGCTTCTAAACTTGGAGGAGAGGAACATCTTTGGTTGGTCGGGTTTGATCGGGGCCATCCTCGTATGTGTTCGTTCGTTTGTCCGGGTAAAGGCCCTGTTTTTACGTTTAAACTTTCCAAACCGTTAAAGAATCCGTATTGGTTTTCCATTTTAGGAAGTCCGCGTCCTAGGTAAGGGATTGTAACGCGAGAAGGGCCGTGGGCTTGGGCTAGACGCATAAGACGTACTTTGATCGAAAGTTCTCGATTCCAATAAGCATATTGTTGGTATGATTAATTCATCCCCGTAGAGTTTCGCATGGGTAATCCTCAATGGTGGTGCTTCACATACGAACTCAAATGCGTTCCGCCTATCTCGTTGCGCAACTAGACAGTTAGTCATACAGCAGCCTAGGGGTAGAGAGAAAATGTGTGTGTGGAGCTTACGGTATCACGATAATTAAATGAAGCGCCGAGGGCCACACCACATTTTAACCAGCCATCCTGGCGTTAGTATTACTGGAATCTGCTCGGCATCTTCTTGCGGTGTCAACTCCTATCCCATTGGTGGCGACAAGCCGTGATAAAGCTGCAGGGACTGCTGTATGTACTCAACCAAATCTAGTTCCTATTTTACTACTACACTTGAACTTGTGACTACACTATATGCCAAGCATTCAGCAGATATCAATTTAGATCTGGAGATATCGAGCGGGGAAAACTAGAAAAAAGCAGGTAAAGCCGCGGCTCCCCCAGATTTTAGCACGTTGCATGTACCTTCTTGTTATTAAGGGTCCTCGTATATGAGTTTTTTTTATATCTATTCGCCTTGTCGACATGAATTCATCAATTCTCGCGTCTAGTAGATGGAATCAACTTTACCATCTAGCGCTTATGGTGGGTCGTGGATATGTCCTATGGGCCACTCTTAACGCTTAACTCGCAGCCTCCTGGCGATCCTTGGGTTCAAGGTTGGTGTCGAGGATTGCCGGATTAATGTTAAACATAGAGAGCTTCAGGGATGTGATGGAGAAAGCCAATGACGGTATTAAAATGGACTAGTGCAGCAGCACCTAAGGAACGAATCGGGATCTACAGTATGGCTCAAGACAGACACGGCGTAAGAGAAACACATGCTTGCACTACTCGATACGGTTTCATTTACAGACGGATATCTAGTGGCAGCCAAATCATACGATGGCAACGAGAATATGATTGATGTCCTCAAACCACCCAATATCTAGGTACTGCGAGATATAAAATTTTCTGGATGAATTCGACTCATACACCTCGAATTATTCAATAGAATAAATTCTGCAGTGTGACAAGGGGTATAACACGGATGGCGAATTGGAATCCTAAGAGGAAGTGTTCTTGTCGAGCACAAGCAACCATTTCGGCAGTAGATACTCATTATGTTCATAGAAACCACAAATATTATATCATGGCTAGTACTGATGTTGAGTTGATTGACAAACATGTTGCCTTATCCATCCATTTTGAGTGAGGCTTTTTCTATTTAATCGTAATAGACCTACGTAAATGCGGTACATAACAGACAGCAATCACAATCCAGAGTACCAAGAGAAATAGAATAATGTTTAATATTCATACTCAGGACATGTAGTTAGAATTTATCCTTCTTCATATGCACATGAATGGAGTCATTTATACCGTCAATTATACCCCAACTTTTGCATGGCCAAGTTGATGATACCATTTTATGTGCCTATTGTAGGTACGTACAGTGGGTTGGAGATACGATACGTGAGGTGGAACCGGTAATTTACTGGAGAATTTCCCCATCGGGTGTACAAATACGGAATCTCTAGGGCTGGCTGGGCTGTCGTTGATGAAACGGTGGGTCATACTTTAGATCCATTCTTGCATTTATTGGATGCATTGGACTGCACCACCAACCAAACGTTACACAGTACAGTACAGTATACTTGGCAACCTTACCTGAGTCGAGTGTCTGCGGCCATCATTCCTGCCGCAACGCTACGGTACCCCTCCACTTCCGGTCGAATTGTTCGGGGCTCGTGGGCCTCGTGGTTTCTACCAGTCACCGCACTGCACTTGCACTTACACTTGCACTCTCCTTCGCCATTGCCAACTTCTCTACTTCCTTGCGTAATACATAAGAACCTCCAAGTTTCCCATTTTTTTCTCACTTCTTGATTTTCATTTTTTATTTCTTTTTTCCACAAGCCTATTTGCACTACATTAGTGTTTATTCAATCCACCATCAACCTACGAACTACTTCACACACCTAAATTCCATCTACAATCCTTTTGATACTTCTCTTCCTCATCGCCTACAATCATTCACAATGGGCAAGAAGGCAATTCATTTCGGTTCCGGCAACATTGGCCGTGGCTTCGTAGCTTGCTTCCTACACGAGTCAGGTTATGAGGTCGTCTTCGCCGATGTTGTTGACAAGCTCGTCGACTCTCTTAACTCTACACCGTCGTACAACGTCATCGAGCGTGGTGTTGAGGGTACAGTTACCAAGACGATCACCAACTACCGTGCCATCAACTCCAAGTACAACGAGGCCGAACTAGTTGACGAGATTGCGACTGCCGACGTCGTCACCTGCTCCGTCGGACCCAACATCCTCAAGTTCATCGCCCCAGTCATCGCCAAGGGTATTGACAAGCGCTCAAATGACGCCAAGCCCCTGGCTGTCATTGCCTGCGAGAACATGATCGGTGCTACAGACGCTCTTGCCACCCACATCAAGGACCCCAAGAACACTCCCGAGCACCGTCTCGACGATCACCATGAGAGAGCCGCCTACGCTAACTCTGCGATCGACCGAATTGTCCCTGCTCAAGATCCCAACGCTGGCCTAGACGTCACCCTAGAAAAGTTCTACGAGTGGGTTGTTGAGGAGACCCCCTTCAAGCCTAGTGAGAACACATCCACCAATGTCGAGAGACCGTCGATCGAGGGTATCAAGTGGGTAGACAACCTACTTCCCTTCATTGAGCGCAAGCTCTTCACTGTCAACACATCCCATGCTACCGCTGCCTACTTCGGTTACAACAGACAAAAGCAGACCGTCGACGACGCTATGCGGGACAAGGACATCAAGAACCAAGTTGCCGCTGCTATCAACGAGACTGCCAAGCTCATCGTCAACAAGCACGGCATCGCACCGGAAGAGCAAGATGCGTACAAGCAGAAGATCATTGACCGCATCAGCAACCCCCACCTTGCTGACGCCGTCGAGCGTGTCGGTCGTGCTCCTCTGAGGAAGCTTGGCCGCAAGGAGCGATTCATTGCCCCTGCCGCCGAGCTGGCCGAACTAGGCCACGACACCCCGGCCCTGCTTGCTGCTGCCGAGATGGCTTTCCGCTTCCAGAACGTAGAGGGTGACGATGAGAGCAAGGAGCTTGCCAAGATCATGGCAGAGAACAATGCTGAGGATGTCGTCGCCAAGGTTTGCGGTCTGCAAAAGTCAGAGAAGCTGTACCCGAAGGTGCTACAGATTGTGCAGAAGGTACAGGCGGATAGCCAAGACTAGAGAAGCTGATGGGTTTCCCCTTGTTTTCTATTTCTGCATCTGCATTTCTACTGAATTTCACGGCATCGGAGCGACTGCTGGGCATATGGAAATGGGGCCATGGCGTTTTACTGTATGATACCGGAGGGGAAAGGAAACGGGAACGCTTTACGATGACTTAGATCAAGTCGATGCTACATACTGATGGCATCTCATGCGTTGCGCTGCGTTCACGTTTAGAATCACCCGAGTTAAACTCGCGAGGCGATTATAGAGGAAGATTGATTCTCAATAAATGAAAAAAATCATGAAGCAACTTTACAGTGTTTTACAAAAGTGATTTGTACCCCTTTCCTACGTGATATCTGATTCTCTTAGGACCAAGTACGTATCTTGATATTCTAGGGTTATAGATTTCTTTGTCGATGTGATGTCTTTATATCCTAAGAATTGCATTATCTATATTTTCATCTCCAGGTTTGTGGGTACTAGAAGTACCTGGGTACAAAAACTGTCGGATAATTCACGAGGCGGCGAGTAGGATGAATTGTGGCTCGTGCTACATCATTACGGCTGGCGGGGCTAAAGCTTGTGCCACATTTCCACATTAGATAAGCGGGTTGATTGGCTGAGAGAAGTGACCACCGTTGAACCTGAAAATAGGGTAAATTGTTATAGTTTTGTTATACTTGGTCCGTCAGGCTATGAAAGAAAGAACGAAGCTACGAAGCATAAAGTATAACAATTTAGATTTCTACTATCTTGGGTAGATCTAAATATCACTATCTTTTCTCTCTCTACCTACAAATTACAACGATCTCAATTGGCCTCAACTACGAAACGACGATAACGACGTAACAACGCTCTTCGAACCGAATATCAATCAATCAATCTCAATCTAGATGCTTCCCCTTTCCATGTAATAAATAAATACCGATCTGGCTGCGATCATCCTCCACCACCACCCCGCCTCGAACGAATCATTGTATTCCCGAGCCATTCATTCTACGGTATTGGAGCTGTCGGCAAAATGAGGCTGGACGTGAAGGTGTGTACAATGTCTCCGTTACCTCCGATTCCCTTTTGGTTCAATCTCCAGTTCGACCCCATTCCACTGGTACACTGAGACCTGGCCTTTCTATACGACCGAAACTACGTCTGTTGGACCAACCGAGCTCGCATATACTACCATTGTCCTTTGCGAATTAGCTCCTATGTCTTTAATATAACCCATACGTTGATTTAGTGGTGGTTGGATGCGCTGACATGGCTTTTGATGCACAGCGACAACTCTTCGCGCGTAGCGAACGAGTGAAGGGCATCGACTGCCACCCGCAAGAACCATGGATTCTAACTACCTTATACAGCGGTGAGTCCATCCTTAGAATGCATTTGCGACCTCTGGATCTTCCACTAATAGTTAATTGCGCTAGGCCATGTCTATATCTGGTCGTACGAAACCCAGCAAATCGTCAAGACTTTTGAACTTACCGACGTCCCTGTCCGAGCCGGTCGATTCGTTGCGAGGAAGAACTGGATTGTTTGCGGTTCTGATGACTTCCAACTTAGAGTATATAACTACAACACCTCAGAAAAGATTACCTCATTCGAGGCGCATCCCGATTATATACGTGCTATTGCTATTCACCCTACGCAACCCTTCGTCCTGACCGCCTCCGATGACATGACGATCAAGCTATGGGATTGGGAGAAAGGGTGGAAGTGCGTACAAGTATTCGAGGGTCACAGCCACTATGTGATGGGATTAGCTATCAATCCTAAAGATACCAACACATTCGCCTCGGCGTGTTTAGACAGAACCGTCAAAATCTGGAGCTTGGGTTCTTCCACCGCCAACTTCACACTTGAGGCTCACGAAACTAAGGGCGTGAACCACGTTGACTACTACCCTCATTCCGACAAGCCCTACCTCCTCACGACATCCGACGACAGGACAGTCAAAGTTTGGGATTACACTACCAAGAGTTTAATAGCGAGCCTTGAGGGCCATACAAACAATGTATCCTTCGCTTGCTACCACCCCGAGCTACCTGTCATCATATCTGGTTCCGAGGATGGCACTATTAGAATATGGCATGCGAATACCTACCGCTTCGAACAATCTCTCAACTACGGCCTAGAACGTGCTTGGTGTATTTCTTACCAACGTGGCAAGCAGGGTGTGGCAGTCGGATTCGATGACGGCGCTGTCGTAGTCAAGTTGGGACGCGAAGAGCCTGCTGTTTCTATGGACAGCTCTGGCAAGTTGATTTGGGCCCGACATAACGAAGTGGTTTCTTCTATCATCAAGGGCGGCGGTATGTTTCTATTTTTGCTATAATTCCTTCAAATGCTAATGTATATAACAGACGCTTCGATCAAGGACAACGAGGCGATCACTCTTCCCACAAAAGAGCTCGGCACATGCGAAGTCTACCCGCAGACACTTATCCATTCCCCCAACGGACGATTTGTTGCGGTTTGTGGTGACGGCGAATACATCATTTACACAGCTTTGGCGTGGCGTAACAAGGCGTTTGGTTCTGCGCTGGATTTCGTCTGGGCGTCGAAAGACAACAGTAACGATTTCGCTATTCGCGAGTCAGCAACCAGCGTCAAGGTCTATAAGAACTTTGTAGAGAAAACTGGTGGCCTTGACATTCCTTTCCAAGCCGAAGGTCTGACGGGTGGTGTATTACTGGGTGTAAAGGGCCAAGGAGGTGTCTCTTTCTACGACTGGGCTACCGGTGGTCTTGTCAGACGAATCGAAGTCGAGCCCAAGGAGGTCTACTGGTCTGACAGTGGTGAGCTTGTCACTTTGGCTTGTGAAGATACCTTCTATGTCTTGAGATTCTCTCGTGAAAGTTACATTGAAGCAACCCAGGCTGGCCAAGTAGATGAGGATGGTGTTGAGGCAGCTTTCGAGGTTATTACTGATATTGCCGAGAAGTAAGTACATTCGCAAAGCGGACTCTTGCTCTTTTATTAACCGTTCTATAGCGTACGAACAGGTCAATGGGTTGGGGATTGCTTCATCTACACTAACAGCACGAACCGATTAAACTATTTGGTTGGCGACCAGACTTACACAATCTCCCATTTCGACCAGCCGATGTATGTCCTTGGCTACATCCAGAGAGACTCGCGAATATACCTCGCGGACAAAGACGTAAACGTCACAAGTTTTGCCCTCTCGCTCCCGGTGTTGGAATACCAAACATTAGTTCTCCGTGATGATATGGAAACGGCTGCCGAGCTACTTCCCAGCATCCCTGCAGACCAACTTAACAAGATTGCTCGATTCCTCGAGGGACAAGGTCACAAGGAGCTTGCCCTTGAAGTTGCCACTGATCCCGAGCACAAGTTCGACTTATCATTAGCTCTCAATCAGCTCGATATCGCCCTCGACCTCGCACGGAAAGCCGAGAATGACCACAAGTGGAAGACAGTCGGTGACGCGGCTCTTACCGCGTGGGATGTCCCGCTTGCGACCGAGTGCTTCACACATGCGCGAGATTTTGGGTCATTACTCCTTATCTACTCGAGCACAGCTGACCAGGCAGGTCTCGAGTCTCTAGCCACGCAAGCCGAAGAATCCGGCGCTCACAATGTCGCATTTACAGCTAAATGGCTACTTGGTGATTCAGCAGGGTGCGTAGAAGTGCTTACGAAGACGAATAGGCTGGCTGAAGCCGTTCTATTTTCACAAACATATAAGCCGAGTTTGACAGTAGAGGCCGTGAAAGCATGGAAAGAGAGCTTAGAAAAGAACAAAAAGGGTCGCGTAGCAAAAATGATTGGCCTTCCCACCGAAGACGATGAGCTCTTCCCAGAGTGGGACGAGTGGCTACGGATAGAAAACGAAGGCGGTGTCGCCAATGGGGACGTTAACGGCGAAGCTGAAGAAGCCGAGGACGACGAAGCTGAATCTGAGGCTGAGGATGATGATGAAGAGGAGGACGAGGAGTAGTGCGCTTGTCTGGTCTCGCCATGTTAATGGTTATGAGTTCACCTTAGATAGGATGATGACGAGATGAGGCTTTTGTTTTGTTTCTATGGCCATTAACTAGATACTCTTAATGGAGTTGGAGGGATGAAATCAGCAAAAGTTGAACAGACAGTCCCGGTTGCATCCAAAAGAAAAATGCTCTCTCTGTGGATACGGAGAAGTCCAAGGTCGCGTGGTAGCTTAAGAGGTACCTAGGTAAATAATGAAATATGAAGAACATGTTGCATATAACCACTCGTGTTGATAATGTTACTATGTCACATCACGAAAGCCGTAAACACATAGGCATGGATAAACTAAAATACCTTCAATGACCGACAAAATCATACATATCAATCTATTTCCGACAAGCAAGTAATAGCTACACTTCGTAAGCTCGAGACATTTAACTAGTCCATACATTATTACATAGCAAGGTCCAGCCGCCTATCACACACACCGAAGTCGAGATTCTCCTCTATGTAATTTTCACATGCCTGCCTCCCTCCATTTTCAGAGCTCCTGCCGTTCCCAATGCCAAAAGCAAAGCAAACCTGGTATCATATGCATATCTTCGTAATCGTCGTAGAAAAAGCCGAACTGTCTTCAATGTTGTCCGTTCAAAGATCCTCGTACCACTCCATCATTTCCGCCGGAGGGATCGCTCCTGGATGTATCTTGCCGCAATTATCACATACCATTTCTCTTTCTGACTCCTCGGAGACATCATCATCATCGTCTGAAGTTGGGAAGATGTCAAACATTGTCGCTTCCTCCTCAACCTCATCCCATGGTAGTCCGCTCATCCTGTCAAAGAGTAGCCACTTGCGTTCCTCAGTTCCGTCGAGTCTAACCGGTACTTTCTTCCATATGGTACGGCAGGAATGAAAATATGAGTAAGGAGGCTCGCCCTCGTCCGCGGGTGCAGGAGGGAAGTCGATTCCAAAGATATGCGCATGAGTGTCTGTGTGATCGTGGTGGTGGCCGCCGTAAATTGCTCGCATTGCTCTCACGACCTTGGAAGAGTAATGGCACTCGCTCGCGTCGCAATGGAGAGCGCGCATGGAATTTTTCAAAGCCACCATAGTGGGGGCATGGTCAATGAGAAGACCTTCATCCTTTAGAAGGCCAGCTAACTCGTTGCTAACCCGGTGGCCTGTCTCGTCGCTCGGCAATCCAGTAAGAACGAGTTCGTTCAGGATGCACCCAAGCTGGTGAGAAGCAAGCTCGTGTAATTGGGGTGGCGGATTGTTGAATAGATCCTCACCAAAATTGACGAAATCCATACGAATCTTTTCGAGAGATGGGAGTAACCTCGGCAAAGGAGTCATAGGCGTCATAGCCGGCCCGTTAGAATGCGAAACTCGAGACGGGTCGAATGGAGGCAGCATGGCATTCAGGAAGTCTACAAGCTGGTACCAACCATAGGTACGGAAACCTCGGCGGGCCAGAGTGTTCTCCTTTGGGCGCCTGTGAACGTTCAAAGGGATGTTCTTCTTGAGATCAGGGTGGTGATGGCGACCAATTTTGTGCGTTCGCTCCTCGTCATCATAGAATTTTGCAGTTATGCGTAGATTGACTTCCTTGATGTTCTGGCGGAAGTGCAAAGGTACGTCGGCAAAGTTCCTAAGGGTTTCCGGATTGGTGAAGACAAAGGAATTATTATTCCACAGGAATTTAGTGCCCTCAGCGTAGTATGCTCTGCAAGTCGCCAAAAAGTGGATTGCGAGCTGGTGAGACTTGTGCCTCTCTTTAATTAGAAGATGTTCTTGCTTGAGTTTGCATAATGGATCGATGATGGGATGCGAGCTCGTGAGGGCGAACGACAAGATCCGAAGCTGAATCTCTACGGGAATATGCGGCAGAGGTGCCCTGCTGGAAGAACGGGTGATGCGGCCAGCAGACGATATCCGAGCAGGTTTGGATCGAGTCTGCCACGAAATGCCATTCTCGCGGAGTAATCGCTTCAAGGTAAGATTTTCATCCTCGAGGCGTCTAACCTTGGTGCGGAGAGGTTGATTATAGTAGATCTCGGCCTGGTCAGCCTGATCACGGCACTCCCAAGCAATGCTCTAGCGAGACAGATTAGTAAAGTAAAAAACTTGAGGGACAAGATACTAGCTATGTACTGGGAGGTCATACCATGTTGAATGATGCAGAAGATTAGGTACAACGTCTCATGTAACTTATGACCATAGAGGTGAAAGGTCGTGGGAGATTCAAGGTAAGCGATATTCGGATCCAGACCTGGGTTTGACCGTCTGTCTGTTGAGTGTATGCGATGTACGGTTTGTTCGAGAATAATTATTTGCAAGTCGCGGTTTTAGAGATTGGGGTTTTAAATTGATGGAAAATGGAAGCCAAGGCAGGAGTGTAATAAAGGCGTCGAAATGAAGGGTATTATCAAGAGAAATTAAGAAGATAAACAATCAAGTCTCAAAGATTGAACTGAATCAAATGCCCGTGGCGGGAAGACGACGTTGATCAATGGACGGACAAGATCCGACACTGAAGGGCGTTCCTTCGGGAACGCCTAAGAAAAGAACGTATCAGTGCTCAAGGGTAGATCTGCTGGTGGTTCAATGGGTTTTGAGATAGCTGTTCGGGGAATTTTTACTGAGGCAGAATGCCGCGAAGTCAGGTGATGACCCTCAGGCCGATTGAAACGTCTTAGATATTTTACATGTACATAGATAATTGGTGATTGGCGATTGGCGATTGACATCTAAGGGTTTGATTGTGGTGCATGTCAAGTAGGTTGAAATGAATTTTGATTTGAGGTTGAGAGATGGATCGATGTCCGCCAAATCAAAACCAACCAACTTGCTAAAATGGAATGGAGGGGGCGGGTCCGCTCTACCGCTGGCTCTTCAGTCAATCAGCTGAGGGAGTGAGAGAGGGAAGGATGGATGGATGGATGGATGAACATGAGGACATTTGCATTTGGTGTGTCCGATGGTTCATACCTAGGTACACTTTCCAAGTTCATTATGTAAAGTGCTCGGGTGGGTGAGAAAGAAGTAGGCAGCTGCAATGGGTACAGAATGTAGAATACCTCCAGGGCTCATATTGGTGCTATCAGCTTCTACATTAGCGGGTATTACTTAGGTACCTACTTCCCTGGAAGCGTTTAAAGGAGGGGCATGGTGGCATGATAATGTAAATGTTAAAATGTACTTCTACATTTGATCCTCTTACTTCCCAACTGCATGCATAAACTTTGTACCTACTTAAAGTGTTCGCATTTAAAAAGTTCGAATACTACCACTTTCCTTCATTACCCATTTTAGATATTATCGGCCATGGGTGTCGTACCTGATCGTGAAATAAACTTTTGCCAAACCCCTGTACCTGCTTCGGTTATGTACCACAAGTTGGGATCGGAGGATTGGTTCGATGTTTCTATTTATACTTCATGCAAATACCTGTCGGTTCATGTTGGGCCAGTGTTATCTTATCAACTTTACTGTCGTATTGATCTAGAAGGGGACACGTGAGAGCCTCATCTATTAACACTGATGAGATATATCAGTATGTGATGCTTATTCTCAGATGGTCAATCTTACTTCCCTACCTGGTATGTTATAAACGACCGACTCTTCTGTTTTTGATGGTAAGGACACGATGATATGAATATAACCTAATTCAACAAGATCAACATTTATTTATTAGTTACTTAAAACGTTTTATTTCAATACATAGTCATAAAGAACAAAGAAAAGACCTTATTCCAATAGCTTGGAGAATAATACCGCTTGTAGTTCATCCCTGGCGTCGGCTTACGGGGTTATGCAGTGTTTCCTCAAACCTGACGTCATAACTAAATACGCTCTGAAGCTCTCCCGCAAATACAAAGATATCTATGATGAAATTCAATGCGCCTCACCATACACCGCAGGACTACCGAGATCGATCGTATGTATTAACAGGACGATCAAGGTTTCTTCGCCTACATTTCGTGACGCGTCTTTGCCGAAGCTATGGCTAAGCCATTCTTTCAAATACCGATCTATTCTCCTCGTTTGTTTTCCTTCTAATTTGTTATATCCATCATTTTTAAAAGAACTACAGTGAGATATACCAACATGTCTACATTTTCGAACACAAACACAGGCAGCAAGCCGGCTGACCCATATACCGCCACCAACAAAGAAGGCGACCTCCCTGTCAGCGAGAAAATCGAAACTCTCGACAAGTTCGTCAACTCATGCAAATATGGTATGATGACCACGCGGGACGGTACCACTGGAAAGCTCGTATCTCGATGCATGGCACTGGCTGCAAAGGTAAACACCTTATAGTAATGTCGAGTCGCATTGGTCTAACATTGGCTTTAGGAGAATGGGGGTGCCGACCAACTCTTCTTCACCAACACAGAATCGAAGAAGACAGACGAGCTAGAGACAGATCCCCACGTCAACGTGTCCTTCTTAGATAGTTCCGGTCAGTGGGCTTCTATCTCGGGGACAACATCCATCGAGACAGACCGTAGCCTTATCAAGAAGTACTATAAACCAACATTAAAGGCATGGATGGGTGATTTGGGAGATGGAATTCATGACGGGTCAGAGAATGACCCTCGTATTGGCATCATACGGGTCAAGATCACGACAGCTACATACTCCGTAAGCGATAAGACCTTTGTTGGTTTCGCAGCGGAGGTTGCAAAGGGGACCGTAACGGGCCAGACAGCGAATGTCAACAAGCTTCGTGAGATTAGCGAGAGCGAGATCCAGTCTTGGAGGGTGTCTCATTAACTGAGAAAGACAATTGACGGCCATCATTAGCCTGTACTTGGTAGCACTCTAGGTGTATCAGAATGGGAGTAAATGGTTGAATAAGTACCTAGGTAGTTAGCGGTATCTTTCTTCATTGCTTGCCATAATCCTTATTCCAAATGGTTTGCCACAGTTCCTTGTCAACTGCAAATTCCCGCGTGTAATCCCTCTCTAATTCATGCGCTCTTCTCCCAAGCAATACTAGGCTGTGTAATGGCGGACCTAGAGCATCGTCGGTATCACGCAGTTGTTTTAACGTTCCAGCGACGAACTTTTCTGTTTTGCCGCCTACCCTAGCAGCCCCAACGGCTAAACTGTCTGGTCCGTAGACACCCTCTTTCTTTTCTTCTTCAATCTCCAGCATCTGTTGCGCACATTGACCAACAGTCATGTATCTTGGAGGCTCGTAGATCCTTCTTCCCCGAGCCATGTTTTCTAAGCTCTGCTCTTTGACTTTAATATCCAATAGCACAAGAGTATGGAGTCCTATTTCTCGGTTCTCCTTTATGCGATCGTAGAAGGACGCTGGGCGCCAATTATCGAGGAAGAATACCATAGACACGGTTTGGCCAAAGTTGTAGAGCTGAAGCCCAGTAGCACCAATACTGGACATAATGGACGCATTGGGAACTGTTTGGACGGGAATCGAGAGCTCGCGCGCGCGGAGAACAAGATCTGTATGAGTGGTTGCGCTATATCGAGCGGGTTAGCACAATCTCAAGACCCTTGGGTTTCTGTGTCATACCCAAAAGGATCGCCAACGACTAGAAATGCGACATCCTCCGTTTGGGCGTTTTGTAGAATTTCATCACTGTTCGACTCGACCATTTCACGGTCGGCAACTACTATAGATCTACCGTAGTAACTCTCCTACTATACCATTAGCGTTAGCCACTTGATATCAAAACACATGTGTTACCGAGATATAAGGACAGGCATACCAATATAGATTGATCTACTAAGAGGATACTTGTATAAGCCTCGAGGTAGACGCGCGAAGCCTTCTTCACGATTTCGAGGCCTTTAACAGTAATGTCTGTCTCATCGGACAGACCTAGCCCTACGAGATAAAGCATCGTAGTGTTCAAATTAGCTATGTAGCTCTGTCTCGTAGGATAATACTTGGATTTTTTGTTTAAGAATTTTGAAGTCAAGTGGGGTTAACAATAGTCTATAGAGAAGAGAAGCTCCAGGGCTGTATTTTGAAAAAGTTTGGCGGGGTATCCCACTAAAGTCCAGATCGTTTCAGGGATTAGCTCTGTACCCCTGTCTAGCTTCCTATCCACTAAATTCCATCTCGCCGCGCGTTACCTCATTAAAAGTCCATCTACCACAATCACTAAATCCGTTCAAGTGTCTATTCAGCATTATACCCAGTCTCGACCGACGCCATAATTCGCCGAAAATCTATCCATATACAATAGACGACCTCAAATTCTACCGAGATGGCCGACAAAAAAGGATCGGCGTACGGTACGCCGGCGTCTGATACGTCCTTTCGGCGCGACTACGATTTAGACGAGTATGCGCAAAAGGCGAAGGTACGCGAGGCCGCCGAAAAGGAGGAGGCAAAAGCGCGATACGAAGCCAAGCTGGCAGGGAAGAAATACTACAAACCTATGACGGGCGACGAGACACACACACGAGCGCGACGCGAAATCATCGACCTCGAGGCTAATGTAGGCAAGACGACACTGGTACCGGCGGGCGCGGGCCAGGGCAAACGTGGACGTGGTGCTGGGTTCTACTGTGCTGCTTGTGACCTCACGTTCAAGGACAATATGCAATGGGTCGAGCACGTCAATAGCATGCAGCATTTGCGGAATATTGGTGAGACGGGTGAAGTAAAGAAGGCGACTGCTGAGGATGTACATCGACGTATCGCTGAGGTATGGGAACGTTTACAGGAACAGAAGAAGGCGAGCACAACAACATTAAAGGAACGGTTGGAGATGCGAGAGGAAGAGGCGACTAAGGAAAGGGAAGCCAGGCGGCTCAAGAGACAAGAGGAGCTAATGCGGAAGAAGGCTGAAAAGGAGGCTGCTGAGAAAGTCAAAGTTGAATACGGTGAAGACGTACGGATCGAGGGCGAGCACGATGAGGATGACATGATGGCTGCAATGGGAATTACCGGTTTCGGTACGTCCAAGAAGAAATAAGCAAAAAACGTTGGCAGCATCAGAGTATTATTAAGGCATGATATCCACGTATCAGGGTACAGGTCACAGATGGTGGCGTTCGTGATGCATTTGGATCGGCGTCCGGTCTGGTAAGCTTCCAAGGTTAAATGATCTACTCTCTTCCTAGGCGTGTATACCAATTGCTTTTTCCTGACATACGATACCTAACAATGATGATATAGCAGGCAAAGAGAACATATACAGTCATACACCTCGGTTTATGCGAATGACTTATCATTGTGAGTTATGCCTTAATACCTAGGTATATATACGAACACGAGGGGTAGCAATAGTGCAGAGGTTAATTAATACCAACGGAACGCCCTTTTGCTTCGGAGTAACTACATATACTTCAGTTATACAAACCAAGTCCATCTGCATCTACCCGCTCTTGCAGGAGTTAATTCAATTCGACGTAGCTTTAATATGGATTGAAAAGATTACCGGTAGCACCTTAGGGTATGTTTGTGTCGTAGGGTACATTTACCTATCAATATCCCTGTCGCTACCCCACCATTACTACATATGTAGTAATGGCGAATTCCGTTGTAGTTACCTTTTTTCCCCATCCTTCCGTTCCCGTTGCTATCGCTAACCGTACCTAGTAGTTTCCTAATGTAAGTACGTAAGATAACGTTAGAATCTATCGGTCGTACTAACATTTCGTACCAACAGCTAATTCTTTTCCATCCTTCCTCTCCCTTGAGACGTGACCAACTCCATAATCCCACCTTTACGATTACCCATTAATAATAAGTACATTTATTCGTCGTACAAATATTCTTTGTTCATATCGTACAAGCGTAGCACAAACCTACATCATGTCAACCGGACACGCTTTTGCATCGACATCCTCGCCGCATTCCTCGGCGGCCGCCCGTCTCTTACAGAGGCAACTCAAAGAAATGCGTACATCCCAAGATCTGACAGGCATCTCGGTAGGCTTGGTCAGGGAAAGCAATGTTTTCGAATGGGAAGTAATTCTTATGATCAATGACGACTGTAAATACTACGGCGGTATGTCGCAATATAGACCCCTCTTCACCAACGCCTTACCCAGCTTCCAATACAAAGAGCGGGAAGTAGCTTTTAATTCCAACTCAGCTAACACAAGGGAAATACTAGGCGCTTATTTCCGAGCTATCATGTACTTCCCACCCGAATATCCTCACCTACCTCCCAGGATCGTCTTCCAGAACCCGGTACCATTCCATCCCAACATCTACCCAAGCGGCGACCTCTGCATATCGATCTTGCATGCCCCGGGTGACGATATGTACGGATACGAGAGCGCCGCCGAACGTTGGAGTCCTGTACAAACACCAGAGACGATACTTCTGAGTGTCCTTAGCCTCTTTAACGAGCCCAACGATGAGAGTGCCGCCAATTTAGACGCCGCCAAGTTGTTACGGGCCGAGAAAGAAGGGGGGCCGAAGGAGTTTAGGAAGCGAGTCCGACAGTGTGTCAGGGAGAGTCTAGGCGAAAACTAAATAGACTCGACGAGGGACTGAATCAACATCCATGGCGCATACCTACACCTGGCGCATTAGAGCGAGTGATTTCCATCCAGGAGCAAAGGGGAGGCAATTCTAGGAGCATCCTTCGGCGGAGATCGCGTTCATTTCGATGTCAGCATAATTGTTTTCTGAGCATATGGGGAGGCGTTTAGAGGTTAGGTATTCAGTTCGTTGACCATTATTCAATTTAATCAGCGATTCAATTCCGAGGATAACTACCTCTTCAATCTATGACTCCTAGGACTCGGCCTAGAACTCGATCCCATTCTTCATCCCATCGTAATTCACTCTCCTTCTCAGCCCCCTTACGTAAAGTGCGGAGCTCGGCCGATCCCTCTTCGCTGAATAACCGCTTTAAGATGACAGCTAGTTCATCTGCCATCTCAAATCCACATCCATTTACCCCTTCTTTGACCAGCTCGTCAAAGCTCTCGTATCCTGAATAAGCAGCTACTGGTAAGCCGGATCCAAACATATCCACCACCTTCATAGGTAGATCAACACCCGAGCTAGACATGTGAAGGCATATACCAAGGTCTGCGTAGCTTAGAAGTTTGGCGTAGTCTTCTATCGTAAGCCATGCCGTTAAAATACGGATGTTGGGAAGCTTTCCCTCGCTCTGTAGGTCCTTGATACGCTCCTCGTAAAATGTCTTCTGGGGTCCACGCCCGGTAATAATTGCAATAATTGGATAAACACTTTCTTCTTTGGCATAGGTAACCAATGCGTCGAGCAGGAGCGAGAAATCTTCATCGGGCGTCCAGGATGTGCTACTAACTATGAGTTTGGTCTGTCCTGCTACAATGTTGGAAGCAAAATCTTTCGTCTGGGGTAATTTTTCGAGAAAATCTCTGCGGTCCGGTAATGACTTGAGCGGTTGAAATATAGTAGCTGGCCGATCGTGAAGGGTGAGAATCGGTGCCTTGATATTATAAGGCTCTCGTTCGAGTTGTCGCTTCATCGCATGGGTAACGGTGATGTTGGCAGTTGGCGCTGCCTGACCTAACGCGCACTCGTATGCTTTCGAGAGTCCCACGAAAGGGTGATCTCGCCCCTTTGTTCCAGCAAGGATCGTCCAGCCATAATTATGCCAATCAATCATGAGATGGGTGTTACGCAGGACGGATATGATGAGAGCAATAGCTAAGGTTGGGATAGATGGGGGATTCTGTAATGCGTCAATCAATGTCCACCGTATGCAACACGATGATGGTAAAGATATATCGTACTTGGACTAATAGCCATCTTGCGGGAGGTGTTTGGTAGCCCAAAACATAAATAAGGGTCCAAATTTGCCATAGCACTTTCGATGGCCCAGAGATTATGAATGGAATTGAGCCGGATTTCAATACACCTGGCGGCGATGCCAATGGATAGATCTTAATCCTTGGGCTGGCAAGAATATCGGGATGAGGTGGTGATTCTGCGTAATAGTTTAGCACGATTCCTTTGTTAAGCCTGAAAGGGAAACGAAAATACCGAGATAGCCAATAAGATCAACCCTTCCGCCATGTCTTGCAACACTTAGCGCATGGTACTGCATACGGGGGCTTCGCCCAATATCGCCGAGGACTAAGACTTGGACGGAGACTGATTCCTTAGAGGCCGGAGAATGCTTTACGTAGCGTGAAGGAAGCATCGTTAGAACCACGATGAGGCCAGCTAACATTCCCAGTCCTGTAAAAGCTAGGACAATGGTAAGGTGCGACATATTAGAATAGTAAGACGTTGTACCCTTGAAGATAGTAATAGGTTAGATTTTCGGCGATATTTGGTTATTTAATGCAAGATAGGCTTACTAAGAAAATGGGGAAGCCTAGAAGCTATACGGCAAATAGCAACTTATTGTAAGCTTGTTATATGTTTGAATCCTCCACCACTTGACTAACAACTTGGTGAATGACGTTGGTAAAACGCATTTCACTATATTGTATTATCTCGGGTAGATTTGTGAAGATGCATTAGGCGATCGACCTTAACTCTATAAAGTTGACACTTGATAACGTGGATTGAGATGGCGTTGACGTAAGGTTATAGTGCCAAGTATGGAAATTCAAGCCTTAAGGGCGAAGGTTCAGATGAGAGGTGAGATCTTTTGATAATTGGGCGATTGACAACCAACCTAGGTAATCAAGGGTACTGATAGGCCTGGTTCATTCCGATTAACCCCACTCACTACTATGTACACGTACCCTTCTAGGTTTCTAGGTTACAATGAAACAGGGACTTGATTTAACCTTTGATGCTCGCCTACATAATAGACACGTTAACTTAAAAAGTTGGGGTACTCGTTGCACCTGGTAAGCCTAGTAATCTTACTAAATAGCACACTAAAACCGCCTGGACACAAGCAAAGAGCCCTGGAAATCAACCTTTGATATTACCTAACGGCCCTGGAAGACATTCTTTCTTCAGGACCCAGGTGTACTAGTAATGCGGAGGACCCGCTGCAAGCTGCATCATTAGATTGGGTCCCGGCCTTGCACTAGATCGGAAAGAGAAAGATTTTAGGAACCCGCATTCAGGGGATAAGGTAAAAGACAGGGTATCTAGGTAGCTGGGGATGGCACTACCACCGTCCACTGTCCACTAGAGCCGACTTCCAGCTTCCTTCTTCTTTGGTGACCCTTGCTGCCGCTCTCGCCTTTTTTTTCTCTTCCATTCTTTCTTATCATTTACAAAATGCCACGATTGGTTCTTCTCTTTGGTCTGCTTTTCAATCTTTCTTTTTAAACAGATCGTCATGTTTACTATTGTCTCTCGTTGTTGTTGTCAAGTTAGATATTTAGATTAATTATCTACTCCGGGTTTACTCGTTACCAACGCGCACGAACACGATCAAACCCCTTGCCGTATCCGGTTTGACGACCGTATACTTAGATATCTAGATATCTCTCCACCGTTGCGAACAAGGCAATTCAGCCCGAGTCGACTTGATAGAAACTATCAATTGATAATCATAGACCTGTTCACCAGAATAATATTCGTTTGCGATAAAGCCGGAAGAGGGAAAGCGTATTAGAAATATCAAAATATTGTTGTTGTCCGTTGTCCGCTACATAGACAAACAGATACCCGAGCCGAATAGATGAACAATTGGGACGACGTCATGGCGTCTTCGTACGCCCTACCGCAACCTCCGTTACCACACAACCACAGTCATTCGCATTCACACTCACACTCGCACTCCCATTCGCCCCCGTCCTTCGGTCACTCAAGATCGACCCGTTCCTTACAAAGTTACCCTCAGGGCCAGATACCCAGCTTCACCTATGACCACGATCATGACCATGATCATAACCATGATCACGACCATGACCACGACCACGAACATGATCATATCGACCATAACACCCAGGCGCAAGCCCGACAAAACTTGACACAATATCGGGCAAATTCGTTTCTACCTCTACAAAGACGAGAAAACCGACCATCGCCCCTAAGACAGAACACCGAGGAATTGCCTAGTCCGCAGAAACCCGACACAAGAGATGCACCGAAGGCACCAGACTTTGAGGGTTCTGCTACCGCTATGCATGACGGTCACGTACATGGCAACGATGGCCATAACCATTCACATAAAGCGACCTCTTCGAAATTTACAGCATTTATGCTTCCCTATACTGCGAAATGGCCTCTAATCCATGCTATCATGACGGAGAAGGACTCGCGCCGTATATTTTATTTCATGGGGTACGACCCAAACTAATTATGCTGTACTCCTTGGCGGTATACTAATACAATCTTGATAGGGTCAATTTTTCCTTTATGGCAGTCCAGGCCTTTTACGGCTATGTGACCGATTCATTAGGCCTCCTTAGCGATAGTATACATATGTTCTTTGATTGTGTGGCTTTAGCTGTGGGCCTCTTCGCATCGGTTATGAGTAAATGGCCGCCAAGCGAAAGATTCCCCTATGGCTTCGGAAAGATTGAGACACTAAGTGGATTCGCGAATGGTATCTTCTTAGTGTACGTCCTTATTCCCTCGCCAATTGAGATCGCCTACTAACCGTACATAGGCTCATCAGTCTTGAAATCATGTTTGAGGGGTTTGAAAGATTATTAGAGGGACGAGAAACCAAAAGACTCCGAGAGCTTTTTATCGTCAGTACCCTAGGGCTGGTGGTGAATCTCTTAGGAATTTTCGCTTTCGGTTCTCACGGCCACCACCATGGTCATAGTCATGGCCATGACCACTCGCATGGCCACGGACACACTCATGATCACAGCCATGAACATGCGAAAGACCATGGTCATGATTGCGATTCGCACCACGATCATGACCATGGGCATAGTCACGGCCATGCCCATTCTCACCACGACCACGGCAACGAAAATATGCACGGAATTTATTTGCATATCCTTGCAGATACCCTAGGAAGTGCTTCGGTTATCGTGTCAACGGTGTTGACCTACATCTTCCCATGGGCTGGCTGGGATCCACTGGCCTCCTTTTTAATTGCATACCTAATCCTCATCACAGCGATACCTCTAGTAAAATCGTCAGCAGAGAGATTGCTATTAACTATTCCAGCAGACACGGAATATAATCTTCGTAATACGCTATCCGAGATCACAAGCCAGCGAGGGGTTGCTTCGTACTCAGTGCCTAAGTTCTGGGTAGACGACAGCGCCGGTAGCGGGACCGGGGGTAAACTCTTAGGCGTGATTCACGTTGCTGCGATTCGAGGTGCGGACTTGGAGGAGGTTCGGGATAGGGTCCAGAACTATTTGGGCAAACATGGGATCGAGCTCACTGTACAGATAGAAAGAGAAGGTGACACGACATGTTGGTGCGGGATGGGTCGGCTTAATGCAGTTACAGCCAAGGGGCTAGGCGGGTATTGAGACGAAGAATTGGATGAATTAGCTTCGTCGATTTCATTAGAATCCCCTCGAGCTAGGTAGTATTGGAAGAAAGAAGCATCGCGGGCGAGCAAATCCTTATCAGAAAGGCTACGAGGCTTTGCAATACTCGAAAAACAATGGTGTTTTAATTGGACAAGGTGCTAGGTATGTATCGGTTGGAGAAACATGGTGGATGGGGATGTCGAATAAAGGCGGTACGGTGGAAGATGAGCAACGGACTATACCCATGATATACATATTTCGAAGTTCTGTATATACCTTTCGGATAAGAAAACGTATATGGCGTATCGAAGTGAATCCAGTAAAAATTAACCACTTGTGTATATTTATGTGTATCATAGATCTTACTGCGTGTGTAGAGATTTGGCATATGATTATGACGTAGATTTAGGTAAGCATAGTCAGGTACAGCGGCTTGTGCCGGCATCATTCAAGCTTGACACGCCGAGCTAGTAAGGTATAAAGTTTAGGAGGCACATGCTATCAATTGTGTAGGTATAAAAATCGCTATTCTTAACACCGTTTCGAACATCTCTTTGGCAGATGCATTTGCAGGTAGACGGGCTAGATTAACCATCTTCGTTCAAAATATATTAATTTTATGTTCATGTATCTCCAAGTGTCTCTCGGGTTGGCGGGGTAGTTTTTAGAGCTCTAACACTTGACGATACGTGTACAGTACATGATTTACGTAAGGAGAGCTTATTCCATTAAGCCGACTCGACCGAGGCACAAATATGCCTCAGTACCCCGGCATGAGCATTCGCCTTTTACCAATACACATAATTGTGAGGTAGTTAGGTTCCTCGATGAATTGGTGAAATGTGAGGGAAATCGGATCGTGATAAAACTAAATTTTGTACGTTTTAGAAGTAATTTGGTATAGAAAAGGAGATTCGTAACGTATTTCAAGATCGCATATTTTTATCAGATCTACGGATAGATCAGGTACATATACAAACAAACAAAGTACAATACTTTTAGAGGTACCGAAAGCGGGTACTGTACCGGTACTTCTTTAAACCTTTTTCTTCAACTCTGCCGAGGCTTGATACTTCTGACGTCGCTCGGCTCTCCATTACCGAAAATAATTCAACGAAAGACCGATTTGTTGCTCCCGTCCGAAAAAGAAAAGAGAGAAAAAAAAAGTTAAGCCCCTCGCGTTGTCGTCCATTCTTCATCGGACATCCGTTACGTTTGTTTGTTTAACACAAAATATCCCAACACTGAAACATAGTTGGATTTGGCCGTCTTCTGTGTTGCTTGTGAATTTGCGCAAAGAGACTACTCGGATCCTTTCGGTATTCTCACATCCTAGACTATACCCGGCTGAGCGATTCAAAACTGTTTCTCGATTCTTCGCGGAGTAGGAAATTCAAAAAGCGTGGTGATTCGGACGAAGCGCCACCGTCACCGCCACCATGTCTTCAGACCAACAACACAGCGGTATTAACGAGAAACTACACTCCTCGCTACCTTCCCCCGTCGCAAACCACATACCACATATCCCCGAGTCAAAAGATGAGCTGAAAGCTGAGATAAAAGCCGAGGCCCAAGCCGCCGCTTCTAGCGTGTCTTCACAACTGCGATCGTTTGCCGCTGGAGGCTTTGGTGGTGTCTGCGCTGTAATCGTCGGTCATCCATTCGATTTGGTTAAGGTACGCTTGCAGACCGCGGATAAGGGCGTATATTCTTCTGCTATCGATGTCGTACGGAAAAGCGTCTCAAGGGATGGACTGAGGAGGGGTCTCTATGCGGGTGTTAGTGCGCCGTTGGTTGGAGTTACGCCTATGTGTACGTTCACCCCATTCTCTTCGCGCCTTTACCCTTGTGATTCAAAACTGACCATAATGCAAACGCAGTCGCCGTATCGTTCTGGGGCTACGACCTCGGCAAGCAAATCGTAACCAGCTTCTCCCCTCCCAGCCCCACAGGCGCTCTATCCATCGGTCAGATCAGCGCCGCCGGTTTTTTCAGCGCCATTCCGATGACGGCTATTACAGCCCCCTTCGAGCGAGTTAAAGTCATCTTACAAGTTCAGGGCCAACTTCTGAAACCTGGTGAAGAACCGAAGTA
Source organism: Hypoxylon trugodes (assembly GCF_022578975.1). Classification (NCBI taxonomy): domain Eukaryota; kingdom Fungi; phylum Ascomycota; class Sordariomycetes; order Xylariales; family Hypoxylaceae; genus Hypoxylon; species Hypoxylon trugodes. Next base: position 229,860 of record NW_026250029.1, read on the forward strand.
TAAGGGTGGTCTTGATGTCGTGCGCCAGTTATATCGCGAAGGCGGCATTCGCTCTGTATTCCGTGGCAGCGCTGCTACGTTAGCTCGTGATGGCCCCGGTTCTGCTGCGTATTTTGCGGCGTACGAGTATATCAAGCGACGTCTGACACCGCTCGATCCAGTTACGGGTAAACCGAAGGGCGATCTGAGTCTACTAGCTATCACGGCAGCTGGTGGTGCGGCTGGTGTCGCTATGTGGATTCCCGTGTTCCCTGTCGACACTGTTAAGAGCCGATTGCAGACCGCTGAGGGCAATGTGAGCATCGGAAGTGTGGTTAGGGAGCTATATGGTAAAGGTGGTGTCAAGGCGTTTTTCCCTGGTTTCGGACCAGCATTGGCGAGAGCGGTGCCGGCGAACGCGGCGACGTTTTTGGGTGTGGAGTTGGCGCATCAGGCGTTAAAAAAGGTATTTGGTTGATTTCCCTAGATCGTTAGGGAGTACTCGAGAGGTGTCGGCTTCCTTCACATCTAGGAAAATATAAGGTCGCGTTGGGATGGAAGAGCGTCATTCAATAGATAGGGATGGAATGAGCCTATCTTCTAAAGTATATATGGCAATTGGAACATGAGGGCGCAGGAGTGTGGTGGAATTGCATATCCTAGGCGTTTATAAAGGGGTGAGGTCATATGCTGATTCAACATTGTTGATGATTTGAACTAGAAGTCTTGCCCCTATGGCTAGAAATGGGAACTACTGATTTATGAGAAAGCTATTTTACATGTCAACTTTCCTGATTAACTAGGTAATTCTCTCTGCTTTATTATCGTTGTACTGGCTCGCGACCCCGCTCTATGCCGTCTCGTATAGAGTAGTTATGTGCTTACTCACATACGCCACGTCGGCGAGTAAAGCCGCGGGCAATGGCGAGACGCGTATCTATGGGATGATATGCAAGTTGGAGCACTAGAATTGTGTCACAGATTATATGCAGGTCGAAAACCACCCGGAATCTTGCAGAGCCATGAAAGTACCAAACTTGCTTCTTGGGCTATCGTTATTTCCGTGGTATTTTTAACCTGCCTGTTGGTAACTTGTATTTAGATACTTAAGGTATTCACGTTGCTATTACTTGCTAATAGACTACGAAGACCGTTCTGATCGGTTCTATTCTCACAGGGATAACTCTCGAATTGACCATAGGAGTCACTGACATTCCTTTTGATTTACTAGAAAAATCATATTCTGGTACTGATATTGTATTCATGCATTCATTAGTAGATAGAGATTAAGCAGTCGTCCATCTAACCCTAATTAGTGATATCACCGCAATTTGTACGGCGATCCTTGGATGCTTTTCCTACTCCCATAGCGTGCATTTTCAAATGGAATATCCCCATGCTAAAAGAGCACTGATAACCCCGTGGGGAAAATAAGAATGGCCTAAATGTGTCAGTTTTTAATAGCTGCTATGGCCTGGTATCATATATTAAATAAATGACTGATATATGAGTGGAGATATAACATATTCCCTTTGGGTATTTGTAAACGCCAATGCCAAATTTGTGAGACTGGCTTAAAAGCCGTCGGTGAAGTCGATATGCTATGAGAAGTATTGCAAGTGGATTATTCATTAAATTCGCTCGGTTTCGTAGGGAACCTGTCGTGGGAATTTATCGCTCAGTTACGGTCCAACGTCGTTTCGTCGCGCTGAAATCTCGAATCCTCTCGGCCTCGCCTGGAGGTCGGGGGTTACCCCAGAGACCTGCGTTGCTTGTGCCAGACCAGAGCCGTGGAATGGCGCCCTCATCAAACGTATCGCGCTCTTCTCCGTGTGACGACCGGGATCCCGATTTTTGCACGCTTACTCTTGCCAGTTCTTGGCTTTCAACGTTGTTAGTAAAGGAATCATGTTCCTTTGTTTCTGGTAAGGCCTCGTAATTCTTCTTTTCTACCACGTATTCTTTGTCAAGGCTTGAAGTCGGCGGCGTCTCTGGTTGTTTCTCTGGCACGATTTCATCCTGGTTTGGTGGTGACCATAAACCCATGGAACCAGATCGATTTGGCCGTGTTGGTAGAAGTTGTGAACCTCCTGTACCCGCACCTGCGGGTTGTGGAGGTCGAAAAGACGACGCCAATACTGGCGACCCTCTTCGCATGCTACCTAGTGAGGCATTTGTAGAACTGTTTCGGGCTCCTGGTGTTGGGGCTCCATATAATGAGGCACTAAGGTTCATGTCTTTTAAGACGGAAGGGAACCCATTATTATACCGACTAGCCGAATTACGACCGGCAGCTGAAGAAGAACGGCTGATGGATGGTGGGCTCATCGTGGAGTGAAGGTGCTCTGTGTTAGCAAACAACTTTAGTTCGAATATCTCTGACATGGCGGTCTGCTTTGTGATCAGAGGTTCTTCAAGCGAAGAAGCAAAGCTCCCATGAACATTGGTTTTGAAACCCTCGTCAAAATCCAATTTACGCTGTGCCATCGTGATAGACGACATGCCAACGTCGATAAGGACAGGTTGCTGTGTAATGGCGCCGATAAGGGCGTTGCAGCCAGCACCATGCGAAACGAGAACAACGACATTTTCAACCTCGGTTTGATCATCGTCATCAACGGGGGACTCGTTAGAATTGGTTTCCTTTTGTGGAGATTTTGTGGACATCGGACTCGATGTTTTGGTTACCATCTCTGCAGGCTTCTCCGTGACAGTGTACCATTCAACTAATCGTCTCAGCCCTTTCCTGAACCTCTGGTGCATTGCCGCCCACTCTTCTGGTAAGACGCCACCGTCTCCCCAGCCAAAATCCTCGCGACTAGAATCCCATTGATAATCAACTTCGACACAAGCATCACGAGCATGAGCAACGTAACCTTGTGGTATAGGTTCAGAGGTAGAAAGAGCGTATGAAGGAACAGGGGCAACGTATCTAGGGTTCCAAGGTGGGGTGGGAGAGGATACCCTATGCCCTGTTCTCGGATCTAGGTTTCCAAGCGAATCACTCCTGTACCTTGGTAAATCGCCTCTCAGACTAGAAATATTATCGAGACCGGAGTGAATGCTAGAATCCGGTGTCATAGAAGAAGCTAAAGGACTTCCCCTGCTAGGCGAGGCGCTCCACAACTGGGACGAGGCATTTGAAGCATGTCTGGAATGGAAATGAGGATAGTCATTGTAATTCTCTCGTCGTAACAATTCGGCTTTCGCAGTCATTAACATCAGGCTCGACCTTGGGGGTGGCGTAATGTGTTCAAAGTAGTCGGGAGAGAGCCATTCCCCGAGGAAAGGATCGAGTCGCAGGATAGACTTCTCTGCGACGCTCGGGATGGACAAATCATGAGGCAAAATCGAATTTGTATGGACGGTCGAGTGAGCTCGAAAAGGACCGATCGAACTCGGGGGAGAAGATATCGGTATATTTCGCGAAGATGGCGATCCATCGACAGAAGGTATAGAAGGGTTCGAGGCTAGCCCAGCAGCTATAGAAACAGACGTCTGGACACATCGAAGGAATGGCGAGCTATGTATTACGATCTTGTAGCGGCGCTTCTTTTGCTTCGTAGGTATCGTGTTGGATCCTTGATTTGTGATAACCGCCTCGTTCTCATTCTCATTCTCGCTTTCTTGTAAGATAGAAGCTATCCTCGCTCCAACAGCTTTGGATTGTAGCCATCCACCGTATGTTAAGGGTGGGTCGTAGGGCGTAGGTGAGGAAATGTGCCACTGCTTGTCTGCGGCATCGAGACGTTTCCCGTGTCTAGAATTAGGAAGTACAATAGGTTAGTTTCAAGCTCAGTACCAAAAAGGATAATATATTACAAAAATACAAACCTGACTATGAATATGAAAGCTGGAGGTCGACCCATAGCTGCTACCGGTTAGGCTCGGCTCGGCTTGGCTTTCTTGGAAGCTCAAGGAGCTCCGTAGCTTGGTAGTTAATGAGTTGGTTCTCGCTCGCTATGTGTTAAAGAGGATGGGAGTGAATTCCAGAAGCCGCTAGGGAATATCCGTATTTAAAAGAGTCGCAGGCTGTCTTTTAAAAACAAATTATTAAACTACCTAGGTAGGTAATAGCGTAGCCTTAGTCAAGCATATGCGACTTTGCTAAATCAGCCTTGGGTAGCTATCCTTGGAGTGTCACCTTGTATGACGCAGGTCTCGGTATTTCGTTACAATGTCGTAGGCGAGTCGCTAGTTTGGAATTAAAACAATTTTCCCGCCGCACATGTACAATATCGAGCTTGTATATTCCTCAAAACAAGCCGAGTAAGCGATATGAAAGGTGCGGAGTTGTGACCAAGCTTGGCGAGGATTAGAGGATTATCGTGAGGGAAAATAAATAGAATAAATGGAATGCTTAAAAAGATTCAATTTAGGGTAAGTACTTGCGTAGTTGGCGCATCTTTTAGCGTATGCAGTACATCATACAGCGCTATATATACCAGGTAGGTGAGTACGCGCTAATGACTGACTGTACTTACCTTACTTAGGCATATATAGTCGAACTGTATTCTTACAATATAGCTGTCGCAGATGCAAGGGGAAAGAGAAGGCGCATGACGATAAGGCACAAAGGAACCTACTACAATTTTATTGTTTTAGTGGATATTAGCATGTTATGTTGTATACATATCACTATAGCTCGCTGCAACGTAACTGTAAACTGTAACTGCAGGTGCGTCAGAGGTGGGCGGGCATTGGATTGAACTCAATCATCGAATTGGGGCATGTGGAAGCTTTAGCTTGGGACGATTGGTTCCTCATCGTGAAGTCCCTGCACCTTCTATTGCTCTAGCGCAGCCAGGCACATATTTAGCGTAGGTAGCCCGGCCCGATGACGCTATAATGCTTGAGCACATCCCTAATAAGTGGGCAGGACGGAGATCTCTCAGGTCTACTCGCCGAGTTTATGCGCTAAATCGTCCGTACTTGTACCTACGAAGGCACTAAGGCAATAGGGGAATTACCTAAGAAAGCCCCTTGTTGAATTTAATTCGAGTCTCGATCCGATGACAAATCAATTCTCAATTCAATGTTTCATTTCCCCTAAGACATCAATCATCAATCAGTACAATTCAATACAATATCATAGGTAATTCAACGCGAACATTTGTATTCCATCAATAACGATTAATGGCAAATACAATAATATTGAACAAAAGAACCCTATGATACCGACGCAAGGTACCTAATCAGCAAGTCGCCCATCATGAAACTTTCCAGTATATTGAATCTGCCCGCGTTGCTTGCCGCATCGCTGTTGGCTCCTTTACCACCTGTGGCCGCTGAGCATACCAGCAATTGGGCCGTGCTGGTAGGCACCTCGCGATTCTGGTTCAACTATCGCCATCTTGCCAATGTCTTGTCCATGTATCGAACCGTCAAGCGACTAGGTATCCCCGATTCGCAAATTATCCTCATGCTTCCTGATGATATGGCATGCAATCCTCGGAATGCCTTCCCCGGGACCGTGTATAGTAACGCAGACCGCGCTGTCGACCTATACGGAGACAATATCGAAGTCGACTACCGAGGATACGAGGTCACTGTTGAAAACTTCATTCGATTACTTACCGATCGCGTTGGAGACGAGATGCCCAGGAGTAAACGATTGCTGACTGATGACCGAAGCAACATATTCGTATACATGACAGGACATGGAGGAAATGAATTTTTGAAATTTCAGGACGCAGAAGAAATAGGCGCATTTGATTTGGCGGATGCGTTTGAACAGATGTGGGAAAAGAGAAGGTACAAATATTCCAACTTCTTGGTAACGGCATCCAAACTAACGTTGCTACTCAATAGGTACCACGAGATTCTTTTCATGATTGACACATGTCAAGCAAACACCATGTACAGCAAACTCTACTCCCCGAATATTATCGCTACAGGGTCTTCCGAATTAGACCAGTCTTCATATTCTCACCACGCCGATAACGACGTCGGAGTCGCCGTGATTGACCGATATACGTATTATAACCTCGAATTCCTCGAGTCGGAAGTCAAAGACCTAAGCAGTAAGAAGACGGTCGGCGACCTCTTCGACAGCTATAACTACGAAAAGATTCATTCCAACGCAGGTGTCCGATACGACCTATTCCGAGGCGGCGCGGAGGCTGCTAGGGGTCGTTTGTTGACAGATTTCTTCGGCAATATACAAAATGTTGAGGTGGATGGGGCTAGAAACATGACAGTTGATGAAGAGATGCTAGCACTCAGCAAGACGATAGCGAAGCTACGAGAAATGGCAGACCAAGAGGAAGAGGCTGCCGCAAACAACAAGAGCGATATCACAGATTCGAGCAAAGCTGAGTCTCGGCCGTCAAAGAGAGTACAGATGGCCAAACCCCTGACAGATGAGAATTGGTACACTAAGAAGCTTGTGGGAGCAACAGCATTAGCTAGCTGCGCCGCTTTATGGGCTCTCGGGTCGTACCTAGAAACACCCGAGAATTAAGGGCATTTAGTAACTTGATACCAGGTTAAAATACGATAAAAATAGGAATATATATTTAATATAATAAGAGCATTGTGCAAACGACTGTTTTTAACGATCGAGTTTGTAAGATTGATACCAGGTGCATATTTACATGTATCATGTGCTGGCATCATACAACACTATGCGAGAGGCAGATAAAAAAGAAATTACTATATCCTGCTAATGTCCTTCTCTATCATATAATGTATATAAATTACCTACATATGTACATAGGTATGAACTATAAACTAAAAAAGAATTGATGGAGTCGCGCTTTCTGGGCATCAGTATGGAATTAGCATGCGCGGGTAGGTGCCTTTATCCTCCGTGTAGAGTGCGAAAATACGCTGAACCCTCTTTTTTTCCTTTCTACAACAATATTCAATATTTACGTACGTTTATTCCACTTTCAATGAAAACTGAGAATGATGACCCGAAAATACGATCGGAAACAAAGTCATTCACAAGATGGCCCCCGAAAATGAACAAAATAATATTTTACCTCTGGAGTCATTCACCCTCACAGCCGTTCCAGCGAGCACACATAACATCGTATGGTCTCCCGATGCCGAGTTAGCTATTGGTTGCGATGACTGCGTCTTCCTTTTTATCCCGGAATTCACCACACATCCGCCCTCCAATGCTATCAATGGTATAGCACCTCGGCAATATAATGATGTAGCTCTTCGGTTTCCTACCGTCGAGCATAGAAACCCGGAAATAAATCGACCCTTATTCGACCTCATAAAACAAGAGTTTCCGGGTTTTGATTATGTTCCCGGCGGTGGCGGTTCGGGTATCGTCACCAGCCAAGGCAGCTCCATGAACCATCTTGTTGCTCTAGAATGGTCCCCCAGTGGTCTAGGTCGAATGAACCGGTCTATTCTCGCTGTTCTCACGGGTGCCGGCACGATTATTATGTATTGCGAGGGCGCGTCTGATGGGATGAATGCCTTCAAAGTCCGTGGTCGCAACGCTAGATCCTTGCGGCCATGGGTTGCTGCATGGGGCGTAGGCGCTGGTTTACTGGTACCTTTTGCCGAAGGACACGAGACTCAGTATACTAAGGAATGTATCACGGCATTCGCTTGGGCTAGGGATATAGACAGCCATGGCGCGTTACTAGCCTATTCCAATGATGATGATGAGATTGCTATCCTTTCTGTTCAATCCAAGCATGATTCCAACGCCTCTCCAGGGGATTGTGGCCAGTGGAGGGTAGAGGAAGTTGGAAGATTCGTAGCCGAAGGACCACATCCAAGGCTCGACGTACGTCGCCGCTTTATTTACTAGTTGTCTATTCCTCGTGCTAATGTTTATTTTAGCCTACCGATCCGGACTACTCACCATCTGGCTCGTCGTTCTCGCTAAGTTGGAGTCCATGGCTGAAAAGAGGCGACTCAAAGACTAGCATTTTGTCCTACGTATCAAATAATTACGTAGGATTCAGACAAATCACTACCAGTACATCACATCAACACATGGCGACCCCTGATGTAGAAGTCAAACCGGCTGACTCCAATGGAGTTTGTGTTTCTCTCGCCCCAGATGCATTCGTAACCTGGGAGGACCTCGTAAACCTTCAAATCCTCATTATAATTATCAAGCACTGCGCTAACTCGGTATAGATATGGACCATCGGAGAGTCGAAAATTTGCCGCGGTATCATCGCTACTCCTTCACGAGTTAAGGCATTCCAAGTGCCATTTGATGCAGAACAATATGCTGGAGTTGCTACACATACCACGGACGAATGCGGTACTACCTATCCGGAGCCAGGAGATGATGGGCTTACACAAAACCCTATTACCGGTGCGTGCTAAAATTCTAGTGTCCTAACTACTTAGCTTACCAGTTATAGGACTCGTGATCCATCCACCTTCGCTCTCGCATACTACTACAACACCATCATATTCACTTGTCCGACTTTCGGCAACTCACGAAAACGACGGCTGGTATCAAACTAATCTTCCCCTCCCTCCAAACCCCGAAGATGGAACTGTAGGACCACGATGGGCGACCGAAATCAACCAGATTGTTGAGCATCAGCTTCCTCGAGTAATGGCGTACCGCCCCGATTTAGATACTAGTAGTATCGGGTCGGAGGAGGGCTTAGACGAGGACGAAGAAATGGACTTCGAATTAGCAGAGGAATCCGAATATGACCCCGAGGAGAATTTCGCTGGTCTAGATACTGAAGACCAAGTCCATATCAATAGGGTGCGTATATGGGGAATGACTGCTAGTCCTGGCGGAGGAGTCACCGCTGCCTTCGCGAGTCAATACAACGCGACTTCGTATGGTCGAGATACCTATGCAGGGGTGAAGTGTCGTGTTTTATTTGGCAAGCTTGACCGCGGTGGAGATCAAAGCGAGGAGACCGGATTCTCCCTAGTTATGAAGAAACTTAGCACCGAAGCAAGGATGTGGGAGTGGATGTATGGAGGCGGACCCCCTATCACAGGAATCAACACTTTAATAATGGAAGAAAACGAGGAGCAGAGCGCGTTGAAGGATCACTTTGCGCTAGTCAGGCGAAAGCAAGTTTGTTCCTTCTGCGACCTTCCGCTGAAGCCTGTGGGCAAGTCATCGCGATGCAGCAACGGGCACCTCTTCGGTAAGTTTCCTTAGGTCTCATACACAAGCCTCGCCGCGGGTATCTAACAAATTTCTCAGATACATGCGCAACTACAAATCTCCCTATACTAGCTCCAGGTCTATCTAGGACCTGTAGCGTATGCGGTTCTAAGTCCCTGAAACAAGAGGATCTCATTGCCATAGCTCCTGAGTTAAGAGATATAGTTACCGACAGTATCTCGGCCGAGCTTTGTGGTAGCTGTGGTGGGAAGTTTATTAATTGATGATGTAGCCTCCGTGGTAAGATATAAGAATCAATTCATCGAGGATCTAGATCTTATATTTCTACCCAGATACCTAAGCAGGTATCTGAGGGGCTACTCATGAGTTATATAGGACCATTGCTATGGTGAGGCAAACTACATAATCCAAACGTCGTGTAGATCCTCCTAGCAATGGGTACCTGCCTTAGGTAGGTAATTAGTACCCACGATACACGAAGTTTCAGCCTACCCGAACATTCTTCACATCGCTCCGGACGAGTCGGCGGCCCTGCCGAAGTTATGATCAAAGACCCTCTTACCGTTCTCGTGTATATCAAGTGATTGGCTATGATATACCTGCGCTTACTAAAAGTCGATAGGTCTAGAATACAATACTAAGACTAGTACCTGAATAGTTCAGGGCTATTTTCACCATATTCGGCCTAGATACGCTTAGTTAGTTATTTCAGCTACTTATTTAGATCTGGCTGACTAGCTGATCGAATTAGTAGCTGAACGGCGTCTCTTGAATATTTTTGTTTCGGCGCGTTGATCTTGGGGATACGAGGTAAGCTTGACAAGATATTCAATAGTACTTATAGTCTTATAAATAAGATAACCCTAGGTAAATTCCCTATGCATCTCTAAGTGACCCTCTTGCTCCTTTCGCCAGTCGCTCGTTCAACGTTAGGTACCTACCTATACACAACCGCTAAGGGGAGACTTCGGATTCTTCATCATGCAGCTAAAAGGTTTGGTTCTTCTAGCTACGTTTGCATCGGCCGCCCCAAGAAAGGAGAAGCCTCGATGCGGACGGGTCACTGCTACAACTACTCTGTCGAATATCGTGAATACCAGTTCCGTTCAGGGGACAACCTCCCTGCCGTTTCTGAACAACTCGACTACGACTATCGCAACGACGAGCACGGAATCAGGCGGTGCAGTATATCCAACGTACTCGTCCCAGTCTCCGAATTCCGAGACTCATTCCGCGAGCACATCGTCTTACTCGGGAAGCACAGGATATCACCTGACAAGTCCTATTAGCCTCTATGTTACTACGCCCTCAGTTACCAATTCAGAAACCCAAAGCACCTCATACCAAATTTTGAATACTTCATCATCGACTCCTACCCCAGTCCTTGCGACAAGCGCAAATTATCCGGTTCTAAGTAATACTATATCCTCCATTTCGTCTATCGACACGTCCTCGTCATCGACTTCTAGTTCAACCATTACAACAAGCCCAGAATACATAACTCTAAGCAGTACTATATCCTCTACTTCAACCACTGAAACATCCTCGTCGGCAAGCAGTACACCTACGGCGACAGTGTCAGAGACAGCATCATCTACCGAGAGTACATCCACGACATCATCATATTCGTCAACTTTAACTGATAGCACTTTTACCACTGCTTCTTCAACCAGCTCCACATCCACTAGTATTGAAACCAGTACAACACCGTCAGACACATCATCCCCGGAAGCAACGTCCTCGACCGAAACCTCATCAAGTACATCAACTTTCAGTTCATCGTCATCCACAGAGTCAATTTTGGTTCCTACACCTACACCTACACCTGCGCCCACACCAACACCAACACCAACGTTTTACCTAAAAGCCAGTGGAGTAGTCAAGGGAACAGGAAGCCAGAAAATCCTTCTCATCCGATCCAATGATAAGTATGCCGAACTGTATTCTACGGGTAACTCAGCGGGTTCAGAAATCCTCACCTTCGCCGACACGGACCCTGCACCTCCCGCTACTTTGTTCTACCTAGACGACGAGTCGCACCTGGTTAACGCTGCAGATGGATTCATCTTAAACACGTACGAATCCGCCAAATCCAATCAATTGTATTGGGATGCAAACCCGACCGGCGGCGGTTGGGCACCGCCGACTTGCCAGGTTAACGTCGATTCCACTCTTACCTGCAGCATCGGGGTTATGAATCAATTTTCGATCTGCTATGGAAGCTCGGGTACAAGTCTAGGCAGCAATGGTGTGCTATACTTGACAGGAAGCGCACCAGATCAGGGATCAAACTGTAGAGGAGTGACGGTCAACGTCGTGTATGCTTAAGGAAGCCTATCATATATCACAAATATTCTGTAATGCTGTATACCTAAGAATAATATCAGCTATAGCCTCATCTTCGATGCACGTCGCGTTGAGACACCATTTTGGGTAATAATTAAGATGATAATTTACTATGGATCGGATATGCGGTTACTAAGTAGCCCACTCTCAATAGCCTAGTAGAGGCTGAACATCTGTCTCCTTTATTAAGTCGAGTAATGCGAAACGTGGAAATAGATGCGATCTTGATTAGTGATTGATGCCTTAGGTAGCAAAGTAGTGCGAACATTCGTAGAATTGCACGTAAAATCTATTTACCTAATTATAGCCCATATGATTATGTGATAGATCTTTTATGTCGCTCCCTAGCAAGGAGATTGCTTATGGAATCTCATGCCCCCTAATTACGATGCCGGATTTGGGGAGCGTGCTCGTATTGCTGATAGCCTGTGATCTCCCAGCGTAGCAGAAATGCGCAACACCGCCTCAGCTGTCCTAATTATGTAATTTTCAACCTGGGAATGTATGCATTGCTGGCGACAGCCAGAAATAGTCAATGTGACTTGAAAGAAGTATATAAAGATGCATCACCTTCTGCCAAGGAGCTGTGATTTTAGAAGAGCCACCCTCATTCACCTTAGCACAACATTGCTTCACTTTCGTTATAATACTAGTCACTCGTTCTATTACTAGAAAATCTTTACGATATAACCATTTACAATCAAAATGTACGCTCTCATCACTGCCGCTCTCACTCTTGTAGGCGCTGCCGTTGCCGCCCCAGCAGCCCTCCAAGAGCAACCCGCCCACTTCCGCCTCCACGCGACAGGCGAACTTGCAGGATGGGCTATCGTCAACTCCCACACCGCTGCCGGCACCAACACCATCCAAATCCAGCGCCCCACTGCTTATGTCTCGGATATTGCTTACGTGAACGGCACCAACCTCTACTTTGGTAAGAACCTAATCTAATGCCCAGTAAAAAGGCGACGAAGGGTACAATGCTAATAGCGGCTATGCATCTAGATCTACCCGGTGCTCCTACCCCGTACGGTGTCGCCATGCCTGGTTTGACCAAGGGTACTGTCGGTCAGGTCTTCTCTAAACCCGGAGAGATGAGCGTTGGATTTGCTGTCAACCCGAGCTTGCTCCTTACCTACAACTCTAACACTCAAGGTAAGAAACCTAACTGTTAAAATTATCGAGCGTGCTAAAGAAATTAACATTGCTGTAGGTTTCTACGCTTGCTCTATCAATGGAGTGTACGAGCTCTTCTATGGCTTGAACCCCGAGGCGGCTAACCTCCCGGGTAAGTGCGTCCAGACTGAGTTGCAGGTCAGCGCCCCTTAAGTGGTCGTAAGTGGTGTTATACGAGATATACCGAGATCGAGGCAACTTCATAACGGGAATTGACAAGACTGTCTTGGGATTTGGACATACTTGAGTTCTCTATACTTTGATTCGTAATTAATGCACTTATATCATTACATTGTGCAAATGTTTCTATCGTGTGGGAGTTGGTCCTCTCTGTCTACTAGGGTATCCCCCATTCCCTCTTCCGGTGGCTGCTTAAGAGGGGCGCTTACCCTTCGAATTGGATTTGTTATTTTCAGCCATGTCTCATATCGAGTTGTCATCGTACAGAGATACATGTGTTGTGCTACACCCCTTTAAAGATCGAATATTGATCCTAGAGCGGACCGTGCCGCCGCTACATTAGACTAGGCCGACCAAGTACCCAGGTAATATTCTTAACGGCTCGAGATTCGGGTGGCTGAATTAATTACCTTTTTATCTACATCGTCCCAATCGATGAGCTTCTATCTTCGGAGTGGCTGCCGATGAGTATCCAATTGTCATTCGAATCATCAGCCAAGTGGAGATTGACAACACAAATTTCTCTCGTAATTGGGTAGCTTGGATCCCTATGTCTCTTGTTAGGAGACACTATCATATATCCCAATACCCATCGTTGTGCCGTTTTCCCGAACTGCCTACATTTTCCTCCTTTATTCTACGTAGCTTGCGAGCGACCAAGCCGGGGAATTCCTATCTAGTTTTCTCGTCGAGGAATGAATTATTAGAGATGCGATGTCACCAATGAATACTGCTTTAGTATTTTTGAGGATTCAATTAGTTTGCCTAGCTTAGTTATTTTCGACGCTCTCGCTTCGATTTAGGACATTGACCAGTAGGCTCTGAAACCGTGCAAATATATTATACTACCCATCAGATTGAACCATCGGTTTCACATACATATATTGCATCGGTCGTCTTGATACCCGGAATTCTCCATTTATGCGCCCCTGATACAAGGTAAAGTGCCATTCCCTAAGATGAACGTGATTGTTTCTCGCGCCCTATCTCCCTCGCTTTAATTCTTGCTCCGCCGTTCGGCAAATTTTCTAGTACGTAGGTCCGTATGAGTCGAAAATATTCATTGGTGTTGACCATCCGGGTCCTGTCGTCGCATGGCCATTTGGGCTTTATTCACGAGGATGAAGATACCAACAACAAGCAAGAACGGGAAAAATACAAGACACTTTAGGATTTTGCCAATGGCCCTAGCCATTCTCTTGAGAACTTGTCCAAACTCCCTCGCTTGACAACGGAGCTCTTCTATAGACAACTCGTTCTCGTATCCCCACATACCTGGGCGACTCATCTCCGGTAGTGTGCTGATAGATACCCGGCGAAGACGTTCTCTGGTGTCTGGGCATTTTTATTCTATGGTAGTAGGCTTGACACGGTGTTTTCGGGAAATAGCCATTGTTGAAGGGTTTCTGGGAGGGTCGTAATTAATGCTATTGTCTAGGTGAGCGATAGAAGCTTGATAGGAACTCCCCAGGAACCTATCGAGCTTCATACGATTTATATTAGCTTGGAGAAGGCGTGGAGGAAGGACTCATTGCCTGAGTCATTGTCTTGAGTTGAAGATATGCCTGAGCGAGTGTTGAATACAGTTTAACTCTCTTCCATGCCAAAGATTCTGCTTCATCAGTGAATCTAGATCGATCGAGTGAAAAAAGATCTGTGCGAAGGTAGTCAATGTGGTCTAGTGAACTTCAAAAACGGTCATTATCTGACTGGACATTCGTTATAATTAGCTGTGGCTAGGTAGGTATGGAGACAAACATCCCAATAGACAACACTTATGACGGTAGTGCAAATTTCGATTAGTATCGAGTTCCTCAATAATATTCACAGAGATACTTGTTCAATTCTAAGAAGAATTTTTATTTTGTTTTTCCATGTGGTGGTAAACTAATTTTCGTAAGCTTCCAGTTGCCATTCGTCGTTAGCGGTCGTCTTACCAGATACACATCATTGTCACGTATGTGAAACTAGCGTTTATCAACTCAAAATTGGCCCTAATCGTCGTCCTAGTGATATTTTCGCTGCTGGTGATGAGGTTAATACCCGTCCTCCCACAATTCCTTTCTATAGCTCTCCGTAAGTCTCTCATCGGGGCCGTAGACCTCCTGCCAACCAACGAAACCCTTGTCTAGAACATAGACTTGTTGTTGCTTGCCGGGCTTACTTCCGTCTTCGGCCTTCTTCACAGCAGCGGCAGCAGCAAACGCAGCCTCCTTTTCTCGGAGGTATCTGAGGGCAGCACCCGGCCCACGTTGTTGGCTTAGGGCGCAGTGGAAGACGACAACGTCCTTATCGGCAAGTTTACGCAGTAAAGTGGGCATAGTGGCGTCTAGGCTGCGACTAGGGAAGTGCATTGACGACTTGATATGTCCACCGAGATGGTCTACGCGTTTGTCGGGATAGATTAGCAAATGAGATACAATGAGACATAAGACGAACAATACTCAAAAGCATTTTAATATGGAAGAGGAATATGAAGTGCTGGGATTATATACCATCATCTCGCACGTCTATGATAGCTATTGTTGTATCCGAAGCCGGTTGGTTAGAACTAGCGAGCAGCATCTCCGCTAATTTTGGCGCAGTGATGCGCTGTAGGTTGGATATTGTTACCATAGACATTTTGGGACTTGATCAATCGATTTCTTATTTTAGGTCATTCAAAGCTGATATGAAGAATCGACCTAGGATCTCGATGAATACGTTGGGAGTTGTTGATATTGAAGTTGTTGCTTGCTGGAAATCGCTTATGAGCTTAGTACCTGCGAAAGATGATTTATGCATACCCCGCTATATATAGTTAGTACATACCTAGGTATACATAGTGACACAGCTCTGCATCGCGCTAATGCTTAAAGCAATCAACTTTTTGTATAAGGGCTTAAACGCGAAACCCACGAGAATAGGGGTCATATATCAAGTCAAGTAGCAAACTCATTCCGCTCCAGTTAGAATACAGCTCTAATGGTACATGTACCCGTGGTACTAATTTCATACTCCTCGAAGTCTAAAAGGGATATCATTGTAAAACAAGCAACATCGTCTCAAGGCCACATTCCGTCCCACATGAAGAGCCAGCCTTCCCAGTACTTTTCGTAGTTACCTACGAGATACGAGAGCCCATCCCCTTCTGACCCCACCTTGTACGGTCTTGAGTATAGACCTTCCGTCTTCAAATGTCGTTTCATAGCCATGTAGATCGAGAAGCTACTCGGCATCGTGCCCACGAAGAAGTCACTCCCCAGTAATACGATGAAATCAATCAGAGCCTGTTGATCCCAGCTCAACGACTCAAGCTCTTCGAGGTCCTCGCCTTGGAGTAGATCTGTTTTGCTGACCACCCTCATCTGTGCCATCTCGATGGCAGCACCTGCGAAATTCTGCGCCTCTAGAGCGTCCCCTGTAGCTATGTAGGCTGCCTCGAAGCCTCGCTTAGTGGCTTGCTTGAGATAAGCCTCGGATTGGGTGTTATACGTCGGCCAGAAACCCA
The DNA here is from genome assembly GCF_022578975.1 of Hypoxylon trugodes. Lineage (NCBI taxonomy): Eukaryota > Fungi > Ascomycota > Sordariomycetes > Xylariales > Hypoxylaceae > Hypoxylon > Hypoxylon trugodes. The sequence goes on from NW_026250029.1 coordinate 246,113, forward strand.
GGGCGTCGCTTTCCGTTCGCAAATGGACACCTAGGAACTTGCCATCCTTGACTCCATTCGCTTGCGCGTAAGAGCGCATCTTCTTCAATGTTCTTTCTCCTAGACGTTGTAGCTGGTCGTTGAATTTTAGAATACCACCGAAGGTGTTCGCGAATTCGGGTCCATCGCGGTAAATTTGCCAATCCCATAGCACACCCCAGTTAAAACGGATAAGCCGTGGACGGTCCGGGGACGGTGATGGTCGACCGCTCTTAGGGTCGTTCAGCCATCTGCGAAATCTCTCGCCGAAACGGTCCGTATGACGATTCTGATCCCTCCAGTCGCAACCATCGCGGTTTCCAAACTTCTTTGGTGTGATGTGTTCAATGTTAGGCTTATTTCCTATGTTAGGTATGTCTTTGATATCGTCGTAGAGGGTGATCTGAGGGCAGTTGGTAGTAAAGGCATCTTTGAAGTGCTTCTCGTCAAACATGTAATCAAACGGTAGGTAATCGGTGAAAAGGTCGGCTAGATCTGTATCGTTGCGCTTCCGAATTTTAGGTACGACGAGACCAGTCGCGCCAGCTTCAAGTCCATATCGTATGCAGGTCTGGATATAATTCCTGATATTACCGATTCCTCCAGAGTTGTTATCGCATATGTACACTAGCCCCTCTACCCATGTGGCTTCCTTGCATACTCTTTGTAGGGGCCAGCCGACGAAGGGAGCATCGGGTGTTGATAGGTCGATGTTGTTATGGGATGGGTTCGGGGGAGCGAGGGGAGAGGACGGCGACGACGAGGTAGGACCCCGTATGGAAGAGGTGTCAAGCCATCTGTCGATAGACGGCCGAGGGGCACGGAAAGTCCATGCTGCGATGAGAAGGACAATGCAGATGGTCGGGAGGAAGATATTTCGACGCGGCATGAAGCCTAGAATTATTTGATAGCCAATGGCCATCATAAGAAGAGAAGGGTCGCACCAGATGCCGCCGACTGGTAGAAATGGGAATGGTCCGGGGGTGTGCCGTTTACGCCGTTTACGCGCTAAAGGGGAGACTTGTAGGGGTGTTTGTTTAGTGGAGATAGTGGAGAAATACAGCTCCAATCCTTAATCCCTTATTCCTTCCCAACTTCTACGTCGGCTGCTATTTTATGGTTTACTAGCGACATTAAGTTGATGCAAATAGAAATAGAAATGGAAAGAGATAATAGCTACATGTAGGGAGAAAGGAAGGTTATTTTCAAATTCTATACCTTCCCTAAGTTATTCGTAAGAACACGTAAGGAAATAGGAGGTAGGTACCCGTTTCCTAAGAATGGATTATCCCACTAAGTCACTAAGTCACTAAGTCGGTCCAAATCTTGTACCTACCGTTGTACAACTGTGATTTGTACTTGTAAACTTCGAAATGGTTGGTCGCACCGCCAAATCCAGCCCTTTCCTTATAATATCTAAGTAGCTTCACCAAGGGATTCGACTGAGAACGCCTTTTCATAAATACCTAATGCTTACCTAGGTATCCATCTATGCTCTATGGATGCTCAAGTAGCGTAGATAACTGAAGTTTGTATATGATATATGACGATCTACGGCCATTCGTTTCACCTAAGAAGTACTGCATCGAACTACACTACGACGCTATTTCAAGACACGGCAGATATATCTAATTCATGCTGCTACGGTTGCACGGTTCATCTCGATGTGACGGGAATTGGCAGAATCACGTACACCGTTGCAATTCAAATTTTTGTCATCATCACGTAGCACATCAAAACGCTGCACCGGCGAGACTTGCACTACTCGCGTAGAATCCCCAACAATTAAGCAACCTGTTCAACTCGATGGATTGAACTATCATGCCTCGAGACACAGGGAAATAATGTCGTTATGCGATCTCATACAATTCAAATTCAAAATAAGATTAGCTGATGATACCTTGGATTTCATAAGCTGTCTTGGTTTTCTTAGGGTTGACTCGTACTCTAACATAACAGCAGAGCAGAAAAACAACAGAACGTAGATAAACAGTAATGGCAGCAGAGAGGATGGGTGAAATCATATCCACGAAATTGGTTAGGCCTTAGCAATCCAACCAGAATTGATGAAGAAATCAAATATTCTGCTCCCTTTTTGCGAGTCGAGTCGAGAAATCTCCTTCACCTGCTTCTTCTTAAGCGCCCCATTGCCTTTCAGACCCTCCTTGAACACCTGTTCTTTGATCATCAAGTATGGCTTGGGTTGTATCCGGCAGACTTTACATAACTCGACTTCTTCTGGCGTCAGAAGGTGTAAATCTGGAGCATTGTCTTGGGTGAGCGCGAGAGGTTGTACACCTGAGATAGGCTGGGAGACGAATTTTTGTTTCCCCAGGGTTGAAGCTCCATTCGTTGCAACTCCATTGGCTCCATTAGCAACGCCATTTGTATGCCCGTTAGTGAGTGGCTTAGATTCGCCATTGGGCAGAACGTCAGGGGTACCTTGTGATGCAGGTATTGTTGGGCTCGCGGCGGGACGGAATGGAAGCTCAGGCGCCACCAGTAGCGCGGCACCACTAGGAGGTTCTGGTTGAACGTTCTGCTTGGATCGCTGCGCCGAGGCTAGTCGTTCTCGATCCATCGAACCCATCGGAATGGTCTTTTGAATACGTTGAGCTTTCTCCTGCTCATATTTCTCTCCGCTACGGAGGTCACCAATTTTCATATTTCTCCATTCTTGTAACTGCGTGATGGCCTGTCGCAGGTTCAACTCGTCGATTAGACCCTGGCAGAAGGATTCAAAATCATCGTGATTCATCATACGCGCAAAGGGCTTGGCTTTGTTTAGTAGATCGCGCTCCTCCTTGGTTCTCTTCTTCTCTTGCTTGGTATTTTCTCGGTAGTCTAGTAGGTTATGTTCGAAAATTACCTTCTTCCGTTCCACACGCTGAGTCAGACGGCAATTATAAATGTCCATTACTGTAAGCTTGAGCTCCATCTCCGGTTCGAGTTCTCCTGTGCGGGGGTTTACACCATCGCCAGGATCAAACTGCATGAGCTGAACAGCCTCCTCGGCCTCGTTGGCATACTCGGTTTCGAATTCTAGTCGACCGGGCATATAACCTTGAATCTCGTGGCAAGAAGGTACACTAGCTGTTGGCTTAGTCTTGGGCGGCATCGGGGGTGCATTCTTCTGGGCTTCCCGGCGTTCTTCGATCCTACGCTTTTTACGTGCCTGAAATTCTTCACGGGAGATCTCTTGCGCCAGCCCCATATCAGATGGCTTGCATCGTTCCGGGAGTGGGAAACATGGCGAATCGACATAGACCTTAAGATAATGGTCCCGTACTTCGTCCTTGTGACGATAACCGCCAATATGGTCTGCTATATCGGCCCATGATCCAAGTCCATATATTTCACAACCTTCAAGAAGCAAAAGTTCTTCATCCGCACCCCAGTCCCTATCAAATATAGGAAACGAGTTCTGCTCGATTACCTTGTAAGGGTGAGTTGCGGGTTGGTGGGAGCCACTGGCGGAACCGCTGGCGAAGCATTGGACGCAAAGGTCGTACTCGTTGCATGCACTGTGAGCACATCGTATTCGTACCTATAGGAAGATGTTTGTATGAGCGACTACACTAATAACTAGTAACTAAACTATCCCGATTGTGATGTTCGGGCGTGGATTAAAGAAAAGCCGAGGGCCGAAACGGCTTACAGCGCATAGAGATATGGGGAATGCGTAGTAGGGGAGAAGACGGGTAGCGACAACATCGTAAAATACACGTACGGTAGATGTGATATCCGCGGAGCATACATCGCAAACGTATTTGACGCCACCTTCTCCGCCTCTGGTGGCCGTCTTTTTACGGATGACACCCATATTATCGTCGTCCAGTGTGAAATATTAGAATTACGAAGTCGGCTAGGACTCCGCAGTTGGATTGGGTAGCAAATATGATTGGTTATATATTAACAACAAAGAAAAGCGTGGCGATATGGTCGGAAATGTACGGTATGTCGCGCGTCTGATGACTATGATGATGATGTTTTAAATTTAATTGATGGTGTTGACGTCGCGACGTGAAGTGGATCGAGCGTATTGTTGGTGGTAGCCCTGCGCTTTCCTGTGTTGCGTTGCTGTTGGGGATGACTCTACCTAACCCACCAAAGGCAACCTTTCCTTCTGAGGCTCACGAATCACGTGGGGCAATCCAAATGTGTGGAATCACTGCGTACCTAGGTACTTAGATACTCACACTTACTATTTTCAATGGCCCCACATAATATGTACATAAGGTTTCACAAAGGACATGTACGCGAAGAAAGATCCTTGACCTCTCCTATATTAGGCTTAGCTCTTAAGTAAAGTTACTTGGGTAATCCCATCTACAATTCGGCCGACCGAACCACCGAGATTCCTCAAAGCTGTCCAATTACATCATAGCATTCCACCACCGAGGAACTACTAACAATTGAATGGCGGGGTTGCCGTTTGCTTTTCCCTCAACCACATGATACGTTGTATGTTGTAGTATGGAGGCATGATCATGATGGGTGGATAATCAAGTATACCTGTAGCACCTTAATAATTCCGATACGCCATAGTGATCCATCTCCTTCTTGCCCGAGCTATGAGGTAAATATTTTTTTTATTAATTGTATACGCGGTACGAAAGTAGAAGAGCCGTCATCCTCCTACAACCTCGTCCAACCTTTTTTCTAGTTGGGAAACTTCCATTCGAAATTCGAGTAACTAGAATTCAAAAATCGTAATGCCTGACAAAATCCTCGACGACATCTCCCACCGACGCTACAACCCATTGAGGGGTTCTTGGTTACTCGTATCACCTCACAGAACCAAGAGACCATGGCAGTACGTATGCAGCTATGATGTTGGCGCATATAGGAAACGAGTACTCATCACTTCATTCGATTAGGGGTCAGCAAGAAGCGCCAGGAATCATCACATTACCTGAATATGACCCAAAGGCAAGCCGTATTCGGTCGCGATGTCAAGGGTATCTAATACTAACTATTCTAAGTGCTACCTATGTCCTAGAAACTCGCGAGCGCAAGGCGATTCCAACCCAGATTACAAGCAAACTTTTGTGTTTGTAAATGACTACAGTGCTGTAAAGGAGCAACAGCAAGATTACGAAGCAGAACCCTCGAGCGATGGTAAGGCACTACCCATTCGCACCGTTGCAGTATACAGCAAGATCTAACCAGTCCGGGTAGATCTATCTTCCTTGCTCCTTCGCGCTGAAGGTGTTAAAGGCAAATGCTTTGTTCTCACCTTCTCGCCGAAGCATCATCTCACCCTAGCCGATATGCCCGCCGAAGAGACAGTTCCGATCGTCGAGACGTGGACACGGATATACGCGATTCATCTCTCCCCGAACAATCCCTTGTCTCAAGTTGCTGCTAAACTTGACCTCCTAAACCGCGAAGCGCCATCCGAATCTCTTGTACCCCCACCGTCACAACAGCTGCGATATATGCAAATCTTCGAAAACAAGGGTGCTGCAATGGGATGTTCAAACCCCCATCCGCACTGTCAGATCTGGACAACGAGTACACTGCCAGAAGAACCGGCCGCTGAACTCATCCAATTGACAAAATACAGGGCTGAACACGGTGGCCGGCATCTTCTCGGTGACTATGTTAAGCTAGAGATCGAGAAGCAAGAGCGTATTGTATACCAGAACGATTCGTTCTTGGTGGTTTGTCCATGGTGGGCGATCTGGCCGTTCGAGGTCATGATAATTGCCAAACGGCACGTACGGGCATTAGTAGACCTAACCGAACAGGAGAGATTCAATTTCGCCGACGCCATCCAGGAGGTAACAAGAAGGTACGATAACTTGTTCGAGACCAGTTTCCCGTACAGCTCCGGACTTCACCAAGCTCCACTAGACGGGACGGACGAGGAAATCGAAAACAGTTGGTTCCACATGCACTTCTATCCACCCCTGCTCCGATCAGCTACAGTACGAAAGTTCTTGGTTGGATACGAATTAATGGCTGAACCGCAACGAGATATCACACCTGAACAAGCCGCAGCGAAGCTAAGAGACTGTGCAGGAGAGCTATATCGCAAGAAGCTCCAATCGTAATAAACAGCACCTGCTATGATATGGTCAATGGGGAGAGAGGGAAAAAAATTAGATATATATAATTAGGTAGACATTGTCATATGGATATAACGGTACTTTACCGTGCGGTCTTAAGCACGTATTCATCTCTCGCGCGTCATCCATATCATGAAATAAGAGGCCATATTGCCATATGTCTCTTTTCAAACAGCTCACCCCCTCGCTTACGCTTCGACGTAAAAGCTGTATTGGCTAGTCATCCATATAATACCAGCGGTAGCAAAGGCGAAGGTGGATGCGACTGGACCCATATACGCGGTCTTGAATACCGCAAACTCCGTGCCAAAATGTGCCAACGCAACAACGTAAGTCCAGATAGTAATATGGTATATGGGCGCTAGGTGTAGGTTATAGGCAGCATATATGCGAACAATAGCCGAAACGACGGTGTAGGTACCGAACAATCTCGCGGCGAGGGGAGTGACTTGGTCCTGTGTACGGGCTTCCTTGGGATTGGACACCGAAGAAGCCGGTACGAGTTTCCGAGTAGAGTCTTCGGGGTTGAAGGCCGCCGATTTGGGGGGCAGCGATGGGTTTGGCACGAATTGACCGTTGTAGAGGCGTCGCGAAAAATGCAAGGTCACATAGTTTTGAAGCGCGTTTCCAAATGCGATAATGGAGGTCTAGAATCTAAATTAGAAACAATAAAAAAGGGAGAGGAATGAGTTGGTTATAGAAAATGAGATCGCATACCACCACCAAATAATACGGGAGATAGCCCTTAGCGGCCGGGAGATAATCTTTGAGTACGTCCATTGTTGTAACGGATTAAGTATACCCAAGTAAATACTTCCTTGGGGGATTGAAGGTAATGATCAATATGGGCGGTCACTGTTGATATGTGTAGGTGTACTGTTCAATGTTTGCGAGGCCATCAAGGTATTTGAGTTTACCTAATCGAAGGATTATTGCCTTGTAGGTACCTAGTACATCTGCAGATCAGGTTCGTCCAAGGATTGCGCTTCCCTTTTATGCTAGTGTATGCTCCACAGAAATATTGAGTTTGGCATATGCATAACAATGCATAAACTATGCAGCTGGCTGAGTTAAGATCATGGTGTAGGTTATTGATACCAAATTCGTACTAGCTCTGTGCGGCTAAGCATCAAATCGACCGCCATTTCGTAGATACCCAAAAGCATAGCTAACAAACAAAAGTTACCAGGTCGACAATGTATCTCCATAGTACCTTGGCAAGCGGCCGGACCTACATTTCGATCTACGGTAAACCCCAACAACCTTGGAATTTAACGAAACTTTTTCTTCCTTCACTAATTCATAGAACATACTACCCCCCACGTTATAGCCCATAACGACAGTTTAACAAAGGGTATCCGATTATATCAGTACCAATTCCATTTCTATTTCCATTTCCATTTAGGATGGATAATCTCAATAGTGCCCTCGCGTCTATACCGCAGGGTGTGCAATTGACCTTTGCCGGCCTTGGAGCTCTGTTCGTAGCCTCAAAATTATTGAGCTTTCTTCGTCTTCTTCTGAGCACCTTCATCCTCAGCGGCACCAACGTAAGCCTCATTACATGTAGCTCTTCCATACGGGGCTTAATGATTCCCATACCCAATATTTATAACTAACGCTTTTAAAATTATAAATACAGCTCAGGAAATATGGCAAAAAGGGTACCTGGGCCGTCGTGACTGGCGCGTCTGATGGTCTAGGAAAAGAATTTGCTACTCAGTTGGCTGCCAAAGGTTTCAACCTTGTCCTGGTATCCCGGACCCTATCTAAGTTAGAGACACTCTCCAAGGAATTAGAGGGGAAATTCTCTGGACTGCAGACCAAGGTGCTTGACATGGACTTCTCAGCCGATAAGGATGCTGATTATGCCCGTCTTGCTAAATTGGTCGACGGTCTTGACGTGGGAATTCTTATTAACAATGTTGGCCAGAGCCATAGCATTGCTGTTCCTTTCCTCCTCACCGAACAGAAGGAGTTGCAGAACATTGTTACCATCAACTGCCTCGGCACTCTAAAGGTCACGCAAATTATCGCACCCGGTATGCAGACTCGCAAGCGTGGTTTGATTCTTACAATGGGCAGCTTCGGTGGATGGATGCCGACCCCGTATTTGGCGACCTACTCGGGTAGCAAGGCGTTCCTTCAGCATTGGTCATCTTCGCTCGCTGCGGAACTCAAGCCAAGCAACGTCGACGTCCAGCTCTGCCTAAGCTACCTAGTTACTACGGCTATGAGCAAAGTTCGGCGCGCGAGTGTCCTGATCCCAAGCCCGAAACCATTCGTACGTGCAGCCCTAGGTAAGGTAGGGCTTGGCGGCTGGCAAAGCTTTGCGTATACTTACACGCCGTACTGGAGCCATGCGGTGTTTGCCTGGGTCGTCGAAAATACGATTGGAGTTGGCCATTCTTTCGGTATCTGGGTCAATCTGAAAATGGAAATGGACATCCGGGATCGTGCATTGAAGAAGGCGGCCCGAAACGCTAAGAAGGAATAAGCGATTATTACGTCGTCTCAACTTGGACGAGTCGAGGATATCGGCCCTCGGGTGGTGAATATTTAATATAAGTGGATGTGAGAAGGAGAGCAACTCGGATCGAAAACTGCCATGTTTTGAGTAGATAAATGACAGGTGATTGGGGATTCGTACATATACTGCACCCAAAGTTAGGATCGAGCCTTAACAAATAGTGACCAACGAACACGGCCCGCCTAGGTAGATATATACATAAGATATCTGGAATCAGTCGAACATTGGAAATTATCTGTTTTCCTCAACTTCGAAGCATTAAGTTCCTGCATATGTACATGTAGGTATGTAAAGTCGAGAATGGGAGCTCAAGCAAATGACGAAAACAGGCTTTAGTTGGCTGGTATGCATGTGTAACTTGAAGTATAAGTACCAATTCATGTGGCCACATGCATTTGCGTACCCACTTAGCAAACTTCCGAATGAAGACTAGTGCGTTCAAGTCGCGAAAAGGTAGGAAAGAAAGTTGGGAAGCGCGTGTGTGTCGCTGTCAAAGCTTCCTACCTTGCAAGAAAAATAAGCTAAGCATTAAGGTATTTTCAATTTCCCAAACTTTCTTCCCATCACATCATTTAATCCAGTCTAGACCTCGACGACGAGGTCCAAGACCCAAAGGCTGAATTGACTTTGTGACGTTTATCGCTTTTTTTCCTATTGTGAGACTGAAACTTCTTCGGAATTGGGCAGAAGAAAAAAAAAAAGGGAAGGAAAGCATATACTGAGCTTCTCTAACCTTCCCGCCTCGTCTATTAATCATTTTAGAGAGAAACAGCTCGAAGTCGCCATTGATGAGCTGATAATACCGGGGCAACTCACCTGCCTACATTGGCTTTTCTCTATCTCCTTCGCCAACTCCTTTCGCGACCATCTCGCCATCATTGGCGCGCCTAGTTTGTCTGCACTAGAGCGCATTCATAATGGCTTTTCCGCAGACACCATCTCACAACCTCCCCGGCGCTTTCCTACATACGCCCGCCATCGCATCGCGCTTCGGTGCCCAGCAAGATCCCGTCCGTCGCCGTTTATTTCAAGAACACACGAACTCGATCTTATCTGATGCCCAAGGCCCCAGGCTCGGTCAAGATCATGGCCTTGGACTCGACGCTCCTACTACTACTGCCGAGGAGCAATTGGCACGAGGAATGCGAGCTCCAACCCTACCTCCTCAGCCTCCCTTAGTTAAAGCAGCTTCGTATATCAACAATGCACTTACCAGAGATGGCGAGTACCCTCAACTTGATTCCTACTGCAGACGTAAGTAAACGACACCTTCGTAGCTTCTACAAGGACAAATACTAAATGATTTTTTCGTTATAGAAATATCTTCCGACTACGATATCACCCGCGACGATAATGCTTGGGCTCCTTTCCAGAAAACGAATATGTATCCGATCCCCCAAAATGTCCTTGAGCAATATAATCGCGCCGAAGTCTCTACAATGATGGGGTTGTTCGCCGAGTTGAACCACGCCTGGGTAACCATTGACAACTGTATTTATCTTTGGGATTACACGCATCCGAACCCCGAACTCATCGGTTACGAGGATAGCCAACATAGTATCACGGCCGTGAAGCTCGTAGCCCCGCGACCTAACGTATTCAACAAGATTATTACGCACGTCTTGGTTGTTGCTACTACGTCGGAGATATTCCTTTTGGGGGTAGCAGCTAGGGATTCGCCAAATAACGTGAAGACTATCGAGCTTTATGGCACGAAGATGGCACAGGCTTTGAAGGGAACCGAGGCGCATGTTATAGCCGGTTCCGCGGATGGTCGCATATTCTTCGCTGGACGTTCAGACACTGACATCTACGAGCTTAAGTATCAGCAGGAGGAAAAGTGGTTCACGAACAGGACAGAGAAGATAAACCATACGTACCGTCCTTGGACCGCCGCAGTCCCTAACCCATCGCAGATGTTCTGGGGCAAGGCCGCGAACGAGCACGTTACAGAGATTGTCATCGATAATAGTAGAAATTTGCTCTACACTCTTTCTACGATGTCAACTGTGCGCACTTACCATATGGAGCCTCCGAACAAGCTTACCAAAGTTATTGAAAAGACCAAGGACGAATTCCTACGCGATATAGCCCATGTACTCAGCACCGGGACCCCTTTGCTCAATGAGCGCATCGATATTGTATCTATTAGCCCCATTTCCGCAGTCGAAGATTTCAAGGTTCATCTCATGGCTTTAACAAACACGGGATGTCGTCTATTCATGAGCGCTACGAGCACCGCGTCTTACATGCTAAATTCTTCGAATCAAGCTCCGCAAAGCATGCAGTTACAAGCTATCAAATTCCCGCCCTCCGAACAACGAAGACCTAGAGCCGACCGGTTCGGCGGCCCTATCGACGCCGACATCCAATCACAAACGCTAATAAGAAGTCGTCGGGGCATCCGCTTCGCACCAGGTTACTTTCTGGATTTCGTCATTAGGACAGACCAAGCCAATAGTGACCTGTTGTTCCTGTCAGCTCCTGACAGTGGGCGGATCAACCATGGCCGACAGATTCAAAACATGCGATTCTTTGAGCATGCTAATTGGATTGATATCGGCAGTAGGGCTGAAGACATTGGGTTGGTCACGAAGCCATTCGCTGCAAGCGGCCAACCCCAGGGATTTGGTAACGAACTAGCCGTACAATTCGACGACCCGAACGGCAGCGAGTTCGCCATCCTTACAAACACAGGAATACATCTAGTGCGGCGCAGGAGACTAGTCGACATCTTTGCTTCCGCTATCAGAGCCGCCGCCGGAGATGAGGGTGTGAAGGCTGAGGTTAGCAAATTCCGAAGCGCTTATGGCCATGTCGAAACCATAACTGCTGCACTTGCTGTTGCATGCCGCCAAGGAGATAACGGTCGTACCGGGATAGGTCGTGGTGCAATTGACCAAGCCACCCAGGACCGTGCAAAACAAGTTTATATTAACTACGGCGGAAATCCTAGACTACCCGAACAAGACGGACAGACAGCCACCGTCGAGATGGTACAGCCCTCAACTCGCCACGCCGCTTTAACCCTATATCTCAGCCGACTCGTCCGGAAACTATGGAAGTCTCAAGTCATTGGGTTGGGGACCGACGCCGGTGGCGCGTTGGCTATAACCAGCGTCATCGCAACCGAAAAACTCAAGGATGTCCAAGGAAGCGTGGAAAGTCTAAGAAGTTTCCTCGACACAAATCGATCTTTTATCCAGGGCCTTTCCGGGCCCGCAGATCTACGGAGAGCAGGAAGCAAACAGGAAGAGCTTGGTTTCCAGGGTGAACATCAAGCCATGCGCGCATTAGAAACGTTGATGACAGGGATCACCGAAGGTATATCTTTCGTTACGACACTATTCGAAGAGCGAGTTACAGACATATTTTCTCGCCTTGACGATACATCTCGACAGCAACTCCGCGATCTCACATACGAGCAGCTCTTTTCACAAGACAATGGAAAGGAACTAGCAAAGGTCCTAGTGAAGGCTATTGTCAATAGGAATATCGAGAACGGATCGAACGTAGAGACTGTAGCAGATGCTCTACGACGGAAATGTGGTAGTTTCTGCAGTCCTGACGACGTAGTCATTTTCAAAGCTCAAGAGCAATTAAAGAGGGCTTCGGACCCGTCTCTTAACCCCAACACCTCTCGTACGCTCCTACACGAGAGTTTGAAGCTCTTCCAGAAAGTCGCAAAGAGTTTAACATTAGCAAACCTCGAGTCCGCAATCGATCAATATGTTGCCTTGAGATATTATGCTGGTGCTATTCATCTGTGTCTAGTGGTTGCCAACGAAAAGGATAGAGGGAATTCTGCGCTTTCTTGGGTCAATGATGGTAAACCCGTTGGCGACCCAAGGGCAAAATTCTTTGATGAGCGCAAAGTCTGTTACAGTTTAATTCACCGCGTCATGCTAGACCTGGACACCGCTTTCAACCGGGAGCCCGGCATGGTTGACGGGAAACCAACATTAATCACAACGAAGCGCGCCGAAGCTTATGATGTGATTAGCAACGCACCAGACGAAATTTTCCATTTTGATCTCTACGAATGGTATTTACAACAAGGATGGACCGAGCGCCTTCTCAATATCGACTCGCCTCACGTCACCACTTTCCTGTCTAAGCTTGGCCATAAGGATGTGGAGCATGCAGACCTCCTTTGCAGATTTTACACCATGCGTGCGCGATTTTTCGACGCGGCGAAGGTCCAGGCCGAGCTCGTGCAGTCTGATTTCCCAATTTCTATTAAAGATCGCCTTATCTTGCTTAGCAAAGCGAAGACTAACGCTAGTGTCTCGACCACGGGTGTGAGCCGGCAAGAACAGCAACTCCTTAATCATGAAGTAACCGAGCTTTTAGAGGTTGCACATATTCAGGATGATCTTTTAGAAAGACTGAAGATCGACAGTAGAATACCGCCCGAGCGCCAGCCTGAAATTCAGCAAGCGCTGGATGGTAAGATTCAACCACTCTCTGAAGTAAGTACTTTCCTAGTGAGCTTCTCTAAAGCTGTAGAGTTGCCAATTTTTCAAAACAGTATGCTAATACCGATTACCTAGCTATTCAATGGCTACGCCGACCAAGCCGGCTACTACGATCTCTGTCTTCTTATCTATCACGTTGCCGATTTCCGAAATGCAACCACCATCGCGCAGACTTGGAACAGTCTCATTCAACAAACCCACGAAAATGTTGCAGAGCAGTGGGCAGCATACAATGCGGAACGTCACGAGAACAATGCGCGAGCTGGAGATGCTCCTCCACAACCATATGAGGTATTAGTAGGCCAAATTCAAGATATCTGCCATCGTTCCTCCAATGATTCCTTCATCTTCCCCGTCCCCGTCCTTCTACCGGAGGTATGCCGCTATGCGTTTGAGAACGCCCAGGACAGAAGAATCGCAGCCGATATCAACTGGCCAGTGCTCGTCTTCCTGAATTTAGGAGTAAGCTATGATCTTGTGGTCCGTGTCCTGGAACAAATGTACGAGGCACAGGAGGTACCATTCCGTGGTGCCGGTCGAGCAAGGATTATCGAATGGATCACTTGTGCTATTAGCTACTGGGTCCGCGACTTGAGCAGAAACAGTCGCCCAGATGCGAGACTGGAGTCGTGGGTTGGCGAGTTGGTTGTAGAATGCGACAATTGGGTGTCAGCCAATACGAGAATCACTAACGAGGGCGGGGCAGATATTAGGGATATTGCGCGAGGCGTCAAGGCCATGAAACAAGCTGTCGAACCACTAGTCGTGTCGCCAATGGCCAGCAGGAGTATGGGCTTCTATTAAGAGATAATAAAGAGGTGACATGACGTTGGGCTTGATTAGGAGGTTTAAGGGACTGAGAACTCTATATGCATCAGGCGTTGGAATACCAAGATCTATAAACGGCATTGAAGACCCAAATGGTTGACATTCAGCATCCCGGCACCCTAGTTTACCAACAAAACTGGGTACACACTAAGTGCGTGTTTTTTCTCGAGGACGGAGTTGGTGTATAAGAATCGGAGTGATGATTCTCTCAGGTAGCAAGTTGGCAGATAGCATCGTAATTCTATCGCAATACCAATCAAAGATAATGTACACTAGTGTAATGATTGGGGTGTCCTGGTGTGCGCGTTTTTGGGCGTGTCTATATTTAACGCCAACCAAATGCAGAGCCTCGAGTATAGAAGCATTCTTAGTGCATCTATAACCTTTTGCTACCAATATTTGAATTTTAACTTCCAATAGCTCTAAGCACTGATGTTCGGCTAGTCCGGTTGTTTCTTATTCACGACTCAGTATTTAGACGTTACCTACCATACCAACAGTCTGTTCTCCTACCTAATGTCACCTTAGAATTATATAGAGTTCAATAGTGCCCTGTCACAATGTAGTCCCCCATGAAAATCAAATCAATGGCCCGCTCTAGGTGTATAAGATATTCTCAGTGTCAAAACACCAATGACAATGGCCTAGCAGTAAGAGTCTATGTAGTTTAATGGCTGAACAAATGAACACCACCAAAGTCAACATAGATGGGAACGGCGTGGGTCCATTAATCCCGTACCTAGTAGTAATAGATGAGGTTTGAAAATGCCTACCCAACGCCTATTCAGACATTTACGTTCGATATATGTGATGTATATACTTTAGACTATAGACCAATAATGCTATATTGAATGAAAATTTTATAGTCAGACTAAAAACCGCAAGGCTTTATATAGGAGGTTAGGACTAAGTAAACAAATTCGTCCGGTCAACAAGTATATTGTGGTCTACTCGTCTTCGAGATGGCCATACAGGTAAGTTAAGTATATTGAAGCATATACTCTATAAAATACTCTATTAAACCTAGATCACCAAAACGCTGATTGTCATTCTTGCGTTGCATATAAATACCTGTCCAGTTCCAGTAACCAAATTCACGTCTCACATCTCTCACATCTCCCCTTAATCAACCAAACCACTCTCTACATCTATAAACAACCAAATACATATAACCAAATGCGACACACCTCACCGGTACTACATTTACCACCACCAGGGTATTCCAAGTCCATTTGCCCTATAGTATCTGAAACCCACTAGACTTCAGCATACCGACACTTCAAGAAGTACGGAATAAGATACCTGATATATCTTGTATTGTAAGTCAACATACTTCCCCAGAAAGGATTAACTGCTCACCACCAACAGACACACAACTACTCAGTCGTCATGTCACCACTTCGAGACGAAAAGAACAACAACAACAACAACAACAAGGCCCACGACAACTCGTCACGCAGGAGGATTTTTGACGGTCCCTCCCAGGAGCAGGTCATGCCATCTTTGCTGCTCCCGCCACCATGTGTATATCCATATGTACAATCCGGACGCGATCCTTGGAACACCACTATGCCGCAACCTTATTTCGTTTCACCTGTTGAAGTATCATATCCTAGGTCGGAGCGAAGCAGTATCGACGAGTTTAAATGCGGCCGTCTACCGGATTTAGCCCCAAACGGAGATGATGAAGTGGATCGGGGCCGGTCAAGGACACGCGGATCAAGGGCATGCGGAGGAAGACATGTACAATTTGCCGACCTGCCAGAGACGGACCGACAGAGACCTAGCGGCTTTTTCAGACGCCCCAGCTCCCCTTATCCCGGCAAAGGGGGGCCAGAGTCCAAAACCTACCGCATCAGCCGGCGTCTCCTCCGTTTATTTGGAATCATCGTTGAAGACGATGACGATGATTACGACGGCCAGCCGATACACCCAGGCTTATCTGAGCTTATAGTGCCTGAGATTGAGCTTTTGTCCCAGGTCGATCTTGACGGATGGATGTGGCAAACGCGCTCCTATGACCACCGAGCTTCCCAAGAGGATCAGACGTTGACCAGGGGTGCCAGAACTCAGCAAGACGACAAGACGGACCCAGATTCAGGCTCTCCGCCAAACCCTCTCTAATCAAATAATTAGTTGCCTCATTGGCTATATATTCTTTTACACCTAGCTATACCAATCTTGGATACAAAATGATGTCAGGGATTCGGGTTGAAAAAGAAGAATGATCACTGAGTTATTTCCTTGCGTTATATTTTACATTCATTTACTTGGTTTATATGACGTGGTGATGGTCATGAGATATGGAGGAAATTTGATCGTTGGGGATAAGGGGGAGGGAATGGATGTCTTGCATAACGAATAGAAACTTGGAGGGGTGGCGTTCTAATGAGGAGGGGAATGATATGGAATGAGGATACGAGGACATGCAAGGTTAGCTCCTTAGAATGTATAGACTTAGCACTTAATATGAGAATGACAATCGAGTATGAATAAACTGTGGCCCTCAAGGTTTCCCATCCGTCTTCCAGCTCGGAGACTTTCCGGGGACTTTGAATAGATCCAACCCCTGTTGTCGGCGTCTCGCTGATGTGTATAAATGAGCAAAGAGTTACCGTGAGTGGATATCAATTAAAACAAAACATATCTTTTCTAGTGTGATATTATCACTACAATACCAAGTTAAAAAAAGCCCACATGGTTTCTACTCAATACCTAGAGCACCACAACCAACTATTCACCATGACGACCACTCAGCAAAAGGAGTTACAAAAACTCTACGGGGATTTCGGGGGTCTTAGCGATGAAGAGCTAGAGCGAACTATCGCAGACTCGGAACGCATCATGAGAGGTCCCGCAGGGTGGCTACTCACTCAAGCAGGCTTGGATGAATCGACCACCAAACCCTTCGCACTATTGGACAACGCTTGCGGAACGGGCCCCATTGTCGCACACTTGCAAGACAATATCGACAAGAATGTCCTTTCGGAGAGCAAGATGGTTTGTGCTGACTTCAATGCAAACCTCGTGGACATCTTGAAAATCCGGGCGGCAAAATATGGCTGGAAAAATGTCGAGACCGCTGTCCTTGACGCTCAGGTTAGTGAACGCAACCCTACCGATAATGTGAAGCAAGAGTACCTAACAATTCCTTGTAGAACTCGGGTTTCCCAGAGCAGACCTTCTCGTATGTCACAATCAATTTCGCTTTACACATTATCCCAAAGCCGGAGGACGTGTTGAAAGGTATGATGAAAAAGATAACATACGCGCTAGCCTGGGCAGGAACAGTACTGACAAGTTTGTAGATACTATGAGGATATTGAAGCCGGGTGGTGTGTTCGCCTTTACCACTTGGCATCAGGATACCAAGGGTTGGTCTACTGATATGAGATCATGTTTCGAGGCACTGCCCTTTGAGGCGCCAATGCCAGACCCTGTACCTATGGCAATCAACGGAAAGCCACAATGGACGAACCCTGAAGGCGTGGAGAAGGAATTGAGAAGTCATGGATTTGAGAATATTCAGGTTAAGGCAATGCCCCATGTCGTTTATATCCATGATGCCGAGGACTACCTCAAGAGCTATAGGATGATGAAGGACTGGATGGTCAATACATACTGGAGCGAGGAGAGTAAGAAAAAGGCGAAAGATATGCTTGATGATCACATCGTGAAGCATCTTAAGGAGAAACATAATAACCAAGGTTGGGATCTGGATTGGACTGTAATTCTGGCTACTTGTCAGAAGCCTTCTTCTTAAGAAAAGGAGAGGAGGTGGTATTCGGTCCTTGATGAATTGGGGAAAGGAATACGAAACTGTGGGATATTGAGGACGCTCCTTGGATTTATGATGTTTAAGTATTGATGAATTAATTTCGGACTGGAGTTTCTTCAACTCCTGTACCTTTCGAAGGAAAGGTACATTTGATAAGCTGGTATCGGGTTATATAAGTAAACATACATGCGTATAAACGGATGACAGAATAATCTCTTATCGATAGGTAGCATGTACCCTTTAATCTTTTTAAAAAGTGTCGGGTCTGAGCTTCTTCGACGATCAACTCCCGTTACATCGCAACCAGCCCAAACTTGACAACTTGACCAGGCTGTCATTCAGCCCTTTGTCCCTCGTTCAACTTGTTTGACAAGCGTCGGTAGTAACAATAATACTTCCCGCTAAATCCTCGAAATGTTCCCACTACCATCATAACATCCGTCATCGTGGTCATCGAGGTCATCGACTATGCCTTTCGCAACGCGCTTGGTTTTGGGCGCGTTGCTACTCTTCGTCCAACTTGCGACAGCTAGCAACAGTCTTAAGGAAGGTATCCTACCCTCCTACCATTTTGGTGCCCCTATTGCTGTCGAGTGCATGAATAGGAGTGTGTGAGTTGCACCCCCCTAGCTATTCCCCTTTTCCTTGCGCATATTTGTTTGTTAACCCTGTCCACTTCGACATTTGTAGAGAGACCGGCGAACACATCCAGAATGCCAAGAACGAGATCCAATGGATTCCTTTCCCTATATGCAACGAGACTGGGAACCCTCTCGAGTTTAGCTACGGCGTCGAAGGCGAAATGAATTGCACCATACCTATGATAGACGACCCTTTCTTTCACCTGCTCGAGTTTTACATCCACAACGATGCGCCCCTTGCCTGTCGCCTTCCTGCTCGACCTCCCGCTCATATCGAGATGGTTGGCGAGAAGCCGTACGAACAAGAATATATACCACTAGTATTTGCCCTAGCCGGCACCTTACAACTAAGTCATTTGCATATCAGCACCCACCTTAACATCTTACTGCACAGCACGCCGAAACACCACATCCACCCTCACGACAGCGGCGTTCTAGATAGCGGCGCCGCATATAGTACAAGCCCACTCAGCCACATGGATGGTAGCTTCACCAAGAGGTTAGTCATTGGTGACCCTCTACCCCTGAGCTTTAGCGTTAGGTGGTTTCCGACTCCGGCTCTACCCAAGACTGAGGGCAAGGTCGAATGGCAAGGGATGGGAGGTCATATCTACGCTAGCACCGTATTCTATGCGCTCGTATCCTTCATCGCCGGCGTTCTTGTTTCGGGTGTTTATTTCTTTGGTATCATCTTGCCTAAGAGGTTGAAGGGTCGCGGCCTCGGCGGCGCTACTCCGTTGGGCTATGGCGTCGGCAACGGGTGGGGTTATTCAAAGAGAATGGACTGAATAATTAGGAACGATTGTCCTCGCAATAATTTTGATGGGTTCTTGTAAATATTACGAAGAGGATGAGGGTCATATGTGTTGGTATGATCCCATTATTCTCAGCTGTATCAACATAAGGTTATGGCAATGATACCAACTCAGGACATGAAGTAGTTATAGATTATGTAACGATATTAAATCATTTTTTTTCCAATCGCTAGTTTGAATAATAGGTGTCTGATTCCGGCGCTGACTCCGTGATTATTGAGCCTTTTTGATATTATCGATTGTATTAAGGCGTCCGAGCAGTCGCACATACATGTCAGCTGTCAACAAAATTGCTGCTCTATTGTCAGTATGCTCATGGATATTTCCCTGTAATTTAAGGTGCTGAAACTTACCAACTGCGAGGTACCCGCCGTACAAACCACCCAACAATACAACCTTCTGCTGGGCAGTGACCACGAGGGGATCCCAAAGAAATGCTTCATACATGCAAGTTCCTGTGGTTAAAGCCGTCTCAATGCCGTACACGAGTAGTAGTAATTCAGCGCTACCGCTAAGCCCGCTTTGCTTTGCACCACGTCCACCGCCTAGAAGTGCACGTACCGCCCAAAGCGATACCGGCAGGTGGAATACAAGCTCCAAAAAAGCAAATAGCGGGAAGAAACTTGGGATGGCTGCAGGTGGTGGCGCAAAGAACTGGTCATTGTACGTCTCTATGTAGTACACCCGCAAATCGTATAAGAAATGCAGAGGCGCCGAGGGAGGTACCCAGAGAGAAGCAGGGTAGAGAGGGACAAGATCGACGCCTATGGGGTGTTAGATGCTTGATCACTGCACGGGTAGCACGATTAGGTACCTAGGACTTACAAAATAAGATGGGTATATGAAGGATGAAGTAAACAAGGTAGATCTTGTCAAGGTAATAACGCGTCGAAGAAGCCATCGTGAATTGATTGCGCAACTTTGAAAATTAAGCCTATGGGTGAGGATTGAAATGAGATTTGAATATACCTAGGTAGTTATTATGATAACATTGATCTGGTTCAATGATTTTATGATGGAAGTAAAAATGAAATGCGGATTATGTGAGATCTTGAAATTAGAGGGAATACCATGTGCGCAATCCTTCGGGATACCGTCGATTTCGCACTGTAAATACTATTTCCTTTCCATAACTTGCGAGCTGAAGTTAACTCCTTCATATTCCGAATCAGAACTATAACCTCCTGGGTATTTCTCAAAATAATATACACTCGTTAGCCCTTCTCAGAAGGACTTATATTATAGGACTCTTTGAACACCTCATGCGAATATTTTTCTTCATCACTTTTGTGGCGCCATCGTTTCTGGTCTTAGTGTAGGTGCCTTTCGTTTGAGTTGACTCAAAACTGAAGGCAACGATTGCGCTAGTTGTAATCAACTCGTCGCTTGCCATCTTGTCAAGTCTACTACCCAGAGGCATCCGAGCAATACGGGAATTAACGCCATTACAATCCACCATAATTCAACAGTCAAGCGAACTCGTAGCCAACGTTGAATTCGTACTCTGAGTTTCCGTTGGTGTGCGCATTTCTGCGTTCCATAAACGAGACAACCTAAGCCGGGGCGCGATTCGCATTCCATGTGTTCACGGCGTCGCTGCATGAGTAGCCTAATAAAGTTACGTGGGTTAGTTGTGTTTTATTTGAACATCCCGGCGATAGACCTGGGCGTCCTAGTTCTTACCTGATACTACCTCTACAAAACTTTAGATCGCTTCCAAGATCACAACGTCGGTCATTCGGACATTCCAAATGCAAGCTCCGACGCTCGATTAACCAATCTACCTTGAGCTCGAGTCCGGTGTCGACAAGGTAATAGAAATATCTGCTGGTGTGCTTGAGAGATAGTGCATCAGGATACGTGAGTTGCTGACTGATGAGTAGGTGTAATTCCGGTGGTAAATCCTTGAAAGTCAGCGGTTTTCGGCGATGAAGCGTAGTTACAGAAGTGTCTTCCTCTTCCTTGGTAGATGCTGTTCTAGGAGCTCGGGCACGACGAATTAAGTCCATTGTCCGTGTAGTTTCTAGTTGTCTTACTAGAATAGGTGAGTGTTTAATGGTGCGCTGAAGGCTTAATAGATGTACGATGATTTCTTGTCGACTAATCAAGGTCTCACAACTACCCGAGTTGTAAGATTAATCTGGTTGGTGGGTAAGTCAGGTTACTACATTCTAAACATTACCCATAGAGAAAGGCAAGAGATATAATACCTTGTTGCCTTGAGGAAATCTGCCTCGCCGCACGCTGAAATCTGGCTTAGTTAGAGATGTAGGTCTTTGGCCCCACAGCGAAAGCCCCTGAGAAGGAAGTGAGTTGAGCCTTGATGTGGTTGCAATAAGTTGCCTAGGTGTCGTTGAATTCTGGCTTGTTCTGGGCCGAATTTACACTTGATTGGCGACTATAGAAGTAAGCTAAGTAGCAGATAGGCTGCAGGCACCAGTATAAAAGTAGGTACGTTGGCGACAATCCCCCTCTAACAAGGGGGGCGTTTCGATGATAGGGCGGCTGCAAGTGCAAGATACGAGTTACGAAATACGAAGTCAACCCTAAAATGGATACATTCTCCCTAGACAAACTTAGAATATTGATAAATCAGAGGACATAAATCAGAGGACGAATAAATTCAATAGAAATTAAAGAGAGAGTGGATTGGAATCACGAATAATATAAGTCGAAGAGTTTATTTGTTGAAGTTACAATTGATTCTGTTTGGTTGGAATTTAATAATGGATGTTAAGTTTCAAGGTTGTATACCTAAGTTTTTACAGGTAGGACTACCACTGTGGCTTAGGCAATCTAGGCTATCTACGTGTACCTATAGTTCGTAGGCAACCGCTATGGAGTACCTACTAGACAGCGGCTGCCTGTTCTATCGCGGGGCATGTGATCGCGCGACTGTTGTTCTTAGCGCGTTCGATGAGAGTTCCAAGGTTCGTTGGTCAATCTCCACCCCCACCATTGTCCATCCATTCTCCCTTCCTCGTTCATACAACAATAATACAACGCAATGGGTCATTGTTATATACCAGTCAACTATTCGTCATGACCATATAACGGCAGGTACTAAATGTATTTGACCATGACTCAATATCTCATGAGAATATCCATTGCTTTTCCTTTTAATCCGCCACTTCTCTCCTCACATAGCAACGCTAGTTAATTGCTGGACTATATACTAATCGCTGTGCTATCGAATAACTCCATGTCCAGTACATAACGTAATGCTCAACTCGCTAACTACGCGCTTATGGCTACCTTTATTTCTCCTATACTAGGCCGCGACGGCTCTCCTGAGAGTGATTATGGATCCGACTTTTCATTAGGAGAAGAGGGTATTGTAAATCAACTTCTCGAAGACCTCGGGAATTCCACTGCTTCGCCAAGCCAATCCACGAGCACCGATACTAGTTACACGCAGTTCGTCTTGCCCGCTGATGTAGCTACCAAAGTTGCTAGTGGCCTATCTAACCCCTCGCTATTTTTTGGAAAAGAACATCGCCATCGTGTCTTGGATTCGCATAGCCCTCCGGAGAACGCTCCGCAGAGGGAAGTCAAGACGTCTGCATCTAATCGCACAGAGTATCATGACGACCCAACCACCCATCCGACTGCACTCGCCCAACCATCCGCGGCGTTGGATGACGTACAGTACCCGGATTGTGAGTTTCAGTAAATGAGCACCTCGGAGACGAGACATGTCTAACTAACCGGTAGCAATCAGTGAGTCGCGTCCTTCCTGATACAAATACCATTACGATTCCCGAACTTGCATCTTCCGAACCAACGAAGGACTCACGGTCCCCTCTCCAGCGTCTTCGCTCCTTTCCGAAGAAGCCACTCACTGTATCTGACCTGGCTTCCGGCGCCTGGTGCGAACTACAATACTGGTATACCCTTACACGACTGCCTGGTGGAAAGAAGACAAAAACGGCCGCAATGCGAGGCGGCTCTCGCGTTCACCAGGCGCTAGAGGATCAGGTACACACCGCCATTCAAGTTAGTGTATCAAGTAAAGAGGAGGCCTTCGCGTTGAGGCTGTGGAATCTCATACAGGGGCTTCGTACACTTCGAGACACCGGAATGACTAGGGAACTCGAAGTATGGGGAATTATCGAGGGACAAATAGTCAATGGCATCGTAGACGAATTAAGCCATGAAAGTCCGAATGCCGCTTTTGAGCAAGAACTCCATTTATCCCAATCATCTGAGGAGTCTACCACGGTAGACCCGAGACAACAAGCTACTATAACCGATTATTTAGAACATCAGCACAAAAAGGTTTACTTGACTGATGTCAAAACTCGAGGGTCCGAGAGACTACCTACCGGGGCAGCGTTGAGACCGGCCAGGGTTCAATTATTCTTATACCATCGTCTCTTAGGCGAAATGGCCGCTGGCCTGGTAGATTTCACCGTTATACTGGATCGATACGGCCTGAGAGCCGATGCTCTATTTTCTGATGGATTTATGGCCCAAGTGGGTGATCTGCATGATGAAATATTTTATGATGCAGATTCAGACTTAGGAACAACAGGTGGTTCAGACTCCGCTGGACAAACTGCCTCATCTTCAACGCCCCCGCCAGATTTAATCAAGTATCGATCCATCGCGCAAATACTTCCATTACTTCAGTCTGAACTACTAGAGACATTTCCGCAAGGAACTGCCACACTTGGCGACCTCCTCGCCGTTCAGTATCGCCACAGAGACGATGGCCGTATTTTAGGAAATAATTCATTTCCTAATGACCCCGAAGCGTTAGACGGTTACGTTCGGCGATATTTAGAATGGTGGCGTGGAGAAAGGGAGGCTGACGGCGTCACCATTGAAGAGACGTATAAGTGCCGTTCATGTGAATTTGCTGAGAGTTGCCAGTGGCGAAAAGATAAAGAGGACGAATTCCTACAGAAGAAACGAAATACCCGTGTTCGAAAATAAAATCAATTGAGATATATAACTACTTCACAAGACCTAGATTCACCAAAACTGCCTCCTCAGTGTAAGAATGCCCAGTAAGCGAAATATTTTTCAATGATTGTGTAAGTCACCCTTTAGTTTCCTTATTATGAACTACTCACGAAACAGCTAGTGTTTCTGTACGAAAATCATTCCGAGAACGTATGTCTAGGAAGAGTCAAGTCCGGTTGGTGGAAGTTTTCGCATAGTTCGCTCAGTGCTTGACTCCACTATTTCCCCCTTTTACTACCTAGGTAGGTAGCAATGGTTGGTCATTGGTTTCATTCTCGCGTGGTTCCATTAGGACCAGAGTAGTGGGAAACAACATGAATCTTGGCCTTTTCGCCGCGTGAATGGGACATCTTGTCTCGAGTTTAGCCGCCTACTAGATTTGATGCAACCTCAAGATCGTGGAGAATCCTTGAGAAGCTTAGCATGTCCGCTATGGCCAAGCAATATTTTCTGCCTTCATCGGCAAAAGGGATTAAGGATTGATTCTAGATTCTAGGCAACGTGATATATGAGCTCTGCGGACAACTATTTTTGAGGGGAATCGGGTAAATTTTGACGGTTTCGTTCGAGAAGTCGTAAAACCCTTAGAAACCTGTGTTCTATTTAACTTCTCACTAATACCCGTCGAATTTAGGAAAGTCAGGTTCTAAGCAACTCACACTGCTGACTACGATGTCACTCCTACTACTCATAACAGGGGCCGTCTCCTTGCCACTGGCGGTGTTCGGAAGGACCATTAACCTGGAAACTCGCCAGTCAGGAAGTGCGGTCACCGTAAGCCTTGACCAGAAATATCAGACCATTGATGGGTTCGGTTGCTCGGAGGCTTTTCAGAGAGCCGTTCAGATGTCCAAGTTATCAGAGTCGCAGCAGCAGTATACTCTAGACCTCCTCTTCAGCCAAACAAACGGAGCTGGCTTGTCCATTCTTCGCAATGGCATTGGCTCATCACCGGACATGAGTTCTGATCATATGGTCTCGATACAACCTAAGAGTCCAGGAGGTCCATCAAGCACGCCTAACTACGTCTGGGATGGTTCGGATAATAAACAGCTTTGGGTTTCCCAAGAAGCTGTAAAGCGTGGGGTGAGGACTATCTACGCCAATGCTTGGAGTGCGCCCGGCTATATGAAGACGAATGGAAACGACGCAAACGGTGGAAGTCTGTGTGGAGTGGGTGGCGCTTCTTGTTCGAGCGGCGACTGGAGGCAGGCGTATGCTGATTACTTGGTACAATATATCAAGTATTACCTAGAGGCTAATGTAACGATAACGCATCTGGGATTTGTTAACGAACCGGATCTCACGTAAGTACATAAGATTTTCATAAGAGGCGCATTGTTAGATAGGACGGCTAACTGACCCCCAATGGGATGATTTAGGACTAACTATGCTTCGATGCGCTCCTCGGGCTCACAAGCAGCTGATTTCATTAAAGTACTCGGTCCTACTCTCGAAAAGGCCAATTTAAGCTCGGTCAGTATCAACTGCTGCGACACAGAAGGGTGGAGTAGTCAAGCAAGCATGTTGGGCCAGCTTGGCTCAGTGGATAACTTCATATCGACCATTACAGCTCATTCCTATACATCTTCCCCTAGCTCGCCGATGAACACGCGCCATCGCGTTTGGCAGACCGAAGCTGCCGATCTGAATGGGCAATGGCAAGGGGCATTTTACAGCAGTGGTGGCGCGGGAGACGGTATAACCTGGGCTAACAACATCTATACTGCGGTCGTGAATGCGAACGCTTCTGGCTACTTATACTGGATTGGCGCTCAGACCGGATCGACGAATTCAAAGTTGATCCGCATTGATGGCGATAAAGTCACTCCTTCTAAGCGCCTGTGGGCTTTTGGCCAATGGAGTCGATTCGTCCGACCTGGTGCGATTCGTGTAGGCGTTCAGGGGGCACCGTCGGGTGTACGCACTGCAGCATTCCAAAACGTTGATAGCTCTGTTGCGGTTGTATTCATCAATTCAGGGGGCTCGGCCGCCAACGTCCAAGTCAAAGTCGGCGGCGGGAGTGGGTTTAACTCGAGTACTGCAGCCGCCTACTTGACTGACAATAGTCACGATGTGAGCGACTCAACTGTGTCGCTGAGCGGAGGAACAGCTTCTGCCAGCGTACCCGGAAGAGGTATGGTTACTCTCGTGCTGAAGCAAGAGGAAGCGACGTAATCGTAGAGCGTTGATTGTTGGTATGATTTCTATCAATAAACAATTATTATTATGAGTTTCAGCGGATCACATGGCGTATTGTTGTGCATTTGGGTAGTTGATATAGGTCCTGGTCGCGTCATGATCGAAGCCATCTGGCTTTCAACCCCTGGAGATGGCAAATAGTTTTAAAATCCGTGAATACCTAATGGATGTCATAGGAGTGACTTGAAGCCATAATTCCAGGTTTAATAGGGCTCAAGCTAAATTAAGATACCTACATGATTGGCGATCGCGGGTATCTTTAAAGCCCGTGTTTTTATCCTGACTCTGCTCAGTCCGATGTGAACAACTCTTTCAAGGTCCTCGAAGTCCGACCCACTACGCATTTGGCAGGTAGTAGTAGCGTTGCAACGAAGTTTGCTTACTTGGGTAGATCGAGACAGGGAGAGAATCCGACTTTCCTAACATAATCTGCGATGGCAAACACTGAGAGCGTAAAATGATATGTCAAAGACACTCGTTTACATTTCTACTTAGCTTATGAGTTTGCAATATATCTAGAGAAAAAGAAAACCATCTCACGTAGGTGACAGATAACAGATGTCCTTATGTAATGACAAGATGGGTGATGGGGGAGCATTATGACGATCCCTGTTCCCACTATCTCGGGAGTGGGGAGGACTAAGTGACCAAGGAGTCTGGAAGTGTAGGGTATGTTTGCGAAACCCTGCGGAAAACAGCAATCAACTAGGGAGCTAATCTCTAGTAGATTGGCTGGACATGGTTACGATCCTTATTTTCGTCTAGTTCCGGGGGGTTTGGTACTGTGTACTAAATAGTTTGACTAATTCTCTGTCCATAGGTCCAGGCAACTTTGGAGATGCCCCTGCGCAGTGTATCGGATACAAGTTCGTCACTATTGCGCTATAACGTCAAGGGAATTGGCCAAGACTACAACGCTCCGCTTCATTGGTGACGTTTGGGTCCATCTAACCAGCATCGTATAGTGGGTTTACCTATGGTAGTAATGCGGCCAAGGGGGGTGACCGACATAAGAACAATCGCGCGTTAATAGGAACCTCTTTTTTTTCTAAATTTTGGTGTCGGTCGCTAACCCGCCACTTCGAATTCCCTTTCTATTCAAGTTTTTCTCTTTCTTTCCCCGTCAATCGTTGGTAATTATTAATTCCCATCTCTTTGAACCTGCTAATCTGTCAAGTTGCGCCTTACTCCCCTCGTCGCTACCATCATCATCATGAGGTGTGCTGAATTTATAGCTTGAAGAGTTGTTCAATGTAGTGAGGAAAATTAAAGGCTCCTCTAAGCGGTTCGTGCGCTCCCCATCGGCGACGCTCCATGTTGGACACTCGTAAATCTCGCGACTGGCTAGGTAGCCTACCGCTGCCAATACCGGACAGTCGCATACGTTTCTTGAGATGGCAAACCGTACTTCGATACGCGGTGATCGCTTTTCTCATCTCCATAACATTTTCCGGTGTCTTTTTATTTCGTCGCCCTGAGGGGTTCCTTCGTGATGGCGGGTCGCATTACTTTGAATATTTTTGGAATCAGACGGCGAACCACCCTATCGATCAACTAATTAGCGATGCGCATACTTTTCACGAGAATCTACTCAAGCAACAAAGTTTTGATATCCCGACAGCTGCGGCTCGGTATCGCGACCGACGAGGTCGTCATCCACCACCAGGTTTCGACGCTTGGTTTAAATACGCGGTAGAGCACGATGCGATCGTAGTCGAATCATTTTTCGATCGGATATACAACGATATTGCGCCTTTTTGGGGTCTTGATCCTCAAGTTACAGCGGCAAGAGCTTCGTCGTGGGAACATGTTGTACGTGTTCGAAATGGAATCGCGAATGGGACGGGCAATACAGAAGGGAAAGTTCCGTGGTTGCAACTTTGGACGAATCTAGTTGCGGAGGCTGCGCCGTGGTTGCCTGATGTCGATATGCCTATTAATTATATGGACGAATCTCGATTGATCGTTCCTTGGGAGGATATTACGAATCTTGTTGAGAAAGAACGAGCGCGTCGGTCGATTAAACCTACGGGGGAAGTTGTAACCAAGTACACCGGCTTGAGTAAGGTTGACGCGGAGGAAAATGCTAAACCTTATCATCCCCAATGGTTAGGAGGTAGCTTTTGGAACCTTACAAGAGTTGCATGTGCGCCCGATTCCCCTTCCCGTAACGTCGCACCGATGGAAAACTTTGAAACGCTTCCAACCTTCCCGCACAATTGGGAACCCGATTATTCTTACAAAGGTTACGTGCGTAACTTTACCGCCTCGATGGATCCTTGCACGCAACCCCACCTCCGCGGCCTTCACGGCACTTTTATCGAACCATTAACCGAATCCACAAGTAAGGAGCTTATACCTTTATTTGGTGGCTGCAAGCTACCCGTGAACAACGAGATTCTTATTCCTGGCGCCATGTATATCACCGATGACCCTTTTTACTCCGGCGGAGAAACACATGGTCCACCGTGGAGACAGAAGACTGATGGCGTTGTGTGGCGTGGTGTCGCATCCGGTGGTCGGAACAAGAAAGAGAATTGGATGCACTTTCAACGCCACCGTCTTATCGAGATGTTGAATGGTACAACTGTTGCTGGAATGGAGCAGAATGGTTTTAGGGCCATGACGTTCGAAATGCCGCCTATGGAGAAATACGATTTCCCGCGAAGACGCAAAGCTACGATTGGTACTTGGTTGGAAAAGTTCTCGAACGCAGGATTTGTGAATCTTTTATGTTTCCCGGAAGATTCCAACTGCGCTTACGTGAGACCGTATTTGTCAGAGGTACAAGGCATTCCTATGAAGGAACAATACAAGTATAAATTCATGCCCGATGTCGATGGCAATAGTTTCAGCGCTAGGTTCCGAGGTTTCTTGCTATCGACGTCGTTGCCCATTAAAGCTACCATCTATGCGGAATGGCATGACGATCGTCTAGTGCCGTGGCTTCATTTTGCCCCAATGGATAATATTTTCCAGGATTTATACGCCATTTTAGACTATTTTACACGAGATAGGAAAGGTGACAAGTCGGCGCGTTTCATCGCAGAGGAAGGTAGAGCATGGGGTGCTAAAGTGCTGAGAAGGGAGGATATGCTACTCTACGTATGGAGGCTACTCCTGGAATTTGCACGTGTGTGTGATGAGAAACGGGAAACGCTTGGGTATATAGATGACTTAAGACCACCGCAATGAATGTATGTATGTATATAATTACCTAACTTGTCATTATTCGCATTACTTGCTTTTTTGTTTCACATGTACTCAATACCCGGTTGTATTTATACTGTATTGTATGTAAGTACCTAAGGTACTGGAGTTCAAGTATCAACGCAAAAGGCTCGACTCGGCGTCCAGTGAAGTATTTTAAATATCGAAGAGATATTACATTCCTTGCCGCCTAATTTCGATGATGCTAATAGTATGGTGTATATCAGATTTACTTACCTAGGTAGGTACGTAAACAGGAACATCAACAACTATTTACCTAGGTACATGTAGGAGTTTCGGACTTAAGGATGCAGCGGCTACATACATGTACCTAAGCTGCAAATTAACACCGAATCTGGTAAATCTGTCTCGGATCTTCCGGATCGTCGATTCCGGAACTGCGAGATCGCTTCACTAATAAGGACTGTTGTGGCTTAAATTTTGTCGCAAATCTTTCGGTGCAAAGTCGGTAACACAATGACGTAAGTGGGTAAAATAGGGGCTGGGTAGCTTCTGGGTTGATGTTTTGATGTCAGCATACCCCTTTATTAATTGTTGCCATTAACCAACGACATAATACAATAATAAAAACCGACACTTCTGAAAGATAGCCGAGACTATATTCCGGTCCTCTCAATTTGAATCTTGGTAGACATTTTGTTCTTACGGGCGATGGCCATGACATGTAAATTATCGGACATAATGCCTTCATCGGCGTTTAGTATAGCAAAGCCGAACCTGCGAACTACGAATTTGCTCCTTACAAACGACTATTTAAATGGAAGTAATCATAGTTAGTATCCTCCTAGATTGTATACTATATTACGAAGTAGTTAGAAATCGCAGAAATGTCGAACTATAGCCTTCCATTATCGGGTAAAACCGCCTTGGTGACCGGAGCTTCGAGGGGCATCGGCGAAGGAATCGCGGTTGAACTCGCTCGTCGTGGAGCAACAGTACGTTTTCAATCGGTACATAACCTATCTATAGAGGCTAGTATGACTGACACGAAAGTAGGTAGTCTTAACTTCTGTGTCTCCGAGTAGCGAGTCTCGCGTGAAAGAGATCCGCCAAACCATCGAATCCCTCCCTCATAAGCCTCGTACTTATGCCTACCGAGTCGATCTTAGCACACCTGATGGGCCGCAATCGCTTATCAACGGCCTACTGGAATGGAGCGATAATAAATTTCAATTAGACATACTCGTTAATAATGCGGGTACAGAAAAAGTCAAGTCTTTAAAGGAGTTAACGATAGAAGACTATACTGATGTCTACAACCTAAACGTACGCGGGACAATATTATTGACCCAGGCGGTTCTTCCATACCTCGGTGACAATGGTCGCATCATCAACATCGGTTCCGTCGGCGCAAGGGCAGGTCTGAAGGAGTTGAGTCTCTATTGTTCCTCTAAAGCGGCTCTTGAAGGCTTGACTCGAGTCTGGGCCACCGAATTAGGTGGCAATGGAACCACAGTAAACTGTGTTGAACCGGGACCGGTTCAGAGTGATATGCTTGATAACATACCAAAAGAAATCGTACGGCTTCAGAAAATTATGACACCAATTGGGAATCGGTTAGGAACGATCCCCGAGATCGCAAATATAGTAGCAAGCTTAGCTGGGCCGGACGGTGCTTGGATCACTGGGCAGTGTATTAGTGCCACTGGGGTAAGTACCCGTTATAACCTGGATTGCCGCTTTTTGGCTATGTTGAAGCTAACAAATCGTGTTCGAAGGGCAATGCTATGTATTAAATGGTACATAGGTATACGCACGCTTGCTTGAAAGGGGTGACGATGGCCAGAGCTTGCTACACATGAAACCTAACCCGCAACGCCCATATGATCTTCAACGAATTCATTAGCGGCCGGGATAATAGCTGCATCAATGAGAGCGGACATATAAGCATATAGCGAATTGATGCATCGAGCCGACTTCCACCCACCGATTCGTTGTTATCATAAGTGAATTGTTTAGTGTACCCCAGAACTCGGTACAGAATCCAATATAGGGGCCCCTTCGAAATAGTTAACCAAAAGCCTAACTTTGTACCATTGAGGGGTCCAAGGAGATAACCATCTGAGAAGACGCATCCATGTTGAGTCCGTTGCTTCGTAACGAGTTAAGTAATTCGACATATCCATAGTCATCTTGGCCCTCGGACGGTGAGCCTGCTCGTACCTCTTGAAAGCACCTGTGATATCTTGTACCTGAGGCACTTGAGTTCTCTGTAATAATGCCACTAGCTCGTTGGCGAGGACGCAGACTCCTTCAATAGTAAGGTTGCCTCCTAGACCGGGATTGACCGTTGTCTGCGCGGGGTGTAAGATGGATGATACACGTAGGCATTGGTAACAAGCAGCAGGACTTACTCTACATGCCGCGTCTCCAACAAGTACGACTCTGCCGCCGTTATTCCAGGACGTTTGGATTACGCCCTCTTCCATGGGAAACATACCTCCTTTAATCCTCGATTGCCATAGGTTTCGGTATGTAATTCCGGGACTGGCATTTAGGTGCCCATACTTCTCAAGAGTCTCTGCAGTGTCAAGGTCGGTATAACGTGGACAGTTTGGCGTCGTGGAAACCGTTTCTTCTTTCATACTTACGAACCAAATGACGTGTGCATCTAAGGTCGCTGATGCAAGGCTTGATGAATTCTCATTATGAGCAATATGAACCATCCCATCAGGAACCAAAGGTACTTGAACATCATTCCTAGGCTGATACGACGATATACCAAATATAGCCCGGTAACTCGACGTGAACCCTTTGAGAACTGGTCAGGGAAGTTTGACACCTCCGTTTATTTTATGCTAGCTTACCTTCGGTGAGGTATTGATATCTCTCAGGGTCATTCTCGCGGACCGCCTCTGCTAGTAGGCCTCGGATCATACTGTGGACACCATCCGCCGCAACTAAGATGCTACCGCTAATGCTTTTACCGTGGTTAGTCATTACGGTAATACCATCTTCGCTTTCCGAGAACGATACGACACCAGTATTTGAGATAATTCGGGACTTGTCGTTGATATTCTCATATAGCATCTTGAGGCACCCACGACGTTCCACAAACACGATCGGTCTACCGGTTTTCTCTCCTACCGAATTGAGAACAGACGTCTCTTCAAGGAGCCGCCCACGTTCGTCGAAATATCGATGACCGCTGCATGGAGTAGAACTGGGGTGCATATTTTGCCAGATGCCGAGCTGTTCAAGTATTTTTACCCCATTGCATTGTATGGCGAGTCCGGCACCAAGTTCAGGAGCAATCTCTTTTCTTTCTAGTAAGATGAAATCGATATGAACCCTCTCTAACATGTTAGCCAAAGCTAACCCTGCAATGCCACCTCCAGCGATAATAACTCGAAACGGCACAGAGCTAGCCATTGTGTGATACGATCGTAACGTGCATTGAAAATATATTGACTAGGTGAGAGGCTACCCAGGTAGGGTAAATCGCGCAATTAAGGCCGTCCACAAACATTGAGCGGGGTTGATGATGTCGTGGCTGAAACATTTGGAGCTGAAAATACGGACGAGCGGCATAGTATCTGGAGCGATTACTCTGTCGTGTTACCGAGGCGTATGCACATACCTATTTAGAATTGCTAGTTACTCCGACTTTAGGAAGATCGAAACCCTTTGAAAACCTCACGAGAGCGTACGAGCAATTTTCGGGATATATTTATACGAGAAGACAATAATGACTATTTGAGTAATCTCGCAACTACAGCGGGTCCTATGAAGATTTTGGCCCCTGAAGCTCGACCGCATCAATAATGTAGTTCGCACTTAGAAAGTCTTTGTCCCCGCTACCGTATACCCCGAGCGTGAGAGTATTCTGGCCACTTTTCAAAGCGCTCGCAGGAACAGTCCAGTTATAGACCTCTCCATATCCTCGGTATGCCCCACGAGTCACACCGCGGGAGTCAATAAGTTTCTGTATTTTAATTAGTTCCGTGACGAACTTTTATGTACTTCGTACGTTACGTGGATGGTCGACTTACCGGAGCCCCTGGATCCTTTCCGGTCCAACTACCGATCGCTACTGATGGGCGTCCCCCTTTGAATGAGAGTGTTGTTCCCACTCTCAATGTGAGGTCCCGGACTTGGCTAGCGGAGAGGTCAAAGTTCACCTTTACATTGCCACCGGTTTTGGAGAAGAGCGCCATAGGAAAATCACGCGCCGATGATTGACCAACAGTGTAGGTCCCTCCCCAGGAGCCCATGCGAGTGTCGCTTGGATGCATTCGTTCGATTTTGTCTCCATTTTTCAGCTCCATCGGCCTCCCGTCGAAATTCCCGATACGCCACACGACGGAGGGATTTGGCTCTGCAGAAGCGATGTTTTTAGCCGTATCGCTTCCGGCCTTCACAGTCACCGTATCTTTAGCTACTTCGTATTCTCCCTTATAGAGCTTCATAGTATATGTCCCTGACTTCATAAGCGGAGACTTGAAGGTTTCCTTGGTAGCTTTAGTCCAGTATTGAGCCTTGTCATTGTACCAATGAACAACAGCCTCAAAGTCACTTGGGACTCCTGTTGCCGAGCCGGACACGGTACCGCGCTGATTATCAGGGACGTATCCTTGAATATCGAGGCTTCCGAAAAAAGACGTATCCAGATTTGAGGAGGGAGTATCACCCTTTCTGTTTCGAAGGTAAGATATGGATAGCTGCACGAAAAGTTTTGAGGAAGCTTACGTGAATTTCATAGCATACGGTCCCATCAAGCCAAACCGCCACGGTTCTGTTCGAACGTGTCCACTGTTCATATACCAGTATAACTCCTGGTCGCTACCAGTCTGACTATTGATATCACGCATAAATGGCCCCCCGGCCGACGTCTCGTACGCGTTACCAGGCATGATCATCCACACAGCCGCGTTCTAAGACTAAGAGTTAATTCGTGTTGGCGCCATATGTACATCGTTAAATCACTTACGGATCCAGATACACCGTGGATTTGGTCATCGATAAAGCGATCAGATGTGTACATCTTGCAACGAGTCTGGCCGTTGGAGCATCGGAATGTATCCTTTCCTTCGAATGCGGTACAGCCGATGTTGTTACCAACGTCACCGTGCACACCGGTAGGTAAACCTTCCTGGCGTAGACGGGCGAGCCATCGTAACTCACCGGGATCAACTTCTCCGGTGATATATGTCGCCATATAGATTGTCGGGTCGTCTGGTTTGGCTACATAGTACTGGGTTACTGGCAACGAGTTGGACTTGGCCGTGATTTTTATGTACTTGTTGCTGACTGTTTCAGCCGACAGCTGCGATGTTCCAAGTCCGGAATTGATACCTGACGCCTTGCTTTTTCCTTGATACTCGACGCCGTTGAAGACTAGACTTGTAACATCTCCATTTGCCCTGCTCCTGGTTAGTTGGATTACGGAAATGATGCGAATAGAAGTGGCCAGACCTGTTAACTTCGAAGACTAGTCCACCATTTGTGTCAACCTGTTTAAAGGCAAGAAATCGATTAATTACCAAAGCATCATAAAGATAAACATCCTTGTCGATGGACACGAACCTTGTAACTGTTACTTGTAGTTGTGAGTCCGAAAGCAGCAAGGGCACCGCTGCTTAAGAAGGCCGCCGCGAGAACGGCGGATGTGACGAACATTGTAATAGAGCGATTGAGCACAATGATGGGTGTTAGAGTCTTTGGCAACTGCGAATTTCAATATTCGCTCGCTCATATATAAAACGCCCCCTTCTGTAGCGTGCTCTAGATTTTAGGCGTGCCATCTGGTCCCATGGTCGTGTAACACTTGAACTGGGATAGTATCGTCACATTTTGCGGGACAGGTAGTTTGATGTTAAACCTCATAGACTCAAATCACATAATTTTCCGATCTACTAGCTGGATAGAAATATATGGCAGCCCAATTAAAGAACCGAATGTTGACGGAGTAGTATTGCCCTGACCCAGCGAGGAAAGCGGCGACCCGGCTGAATGTCATGGCCCTGGCGGCAGAAGGGACATCATAATTTTCCACCGGAGGTAATATATATTCGGGTTAGTAAGAACCGAGAGGTAGCGCGTTGAATGAATAATATAGGAGAAATACGCGTTCCAGGTGTATAGTCTCTTGAAGTCTTGAAGTGATCTTGAATGGAACATCGGATTTAAGCATTGAGTGTATTAATGCCACGAAACATTTGTGAATTAATTGGTTACTTAGTACTCACAGATACATCCGCAATGGCAATAATATGGGTATAACTCTCGTTGTAGAATCACCTAGTTATTGTGGAATAGCATTCGATTTTAGTACTCTCGAATCACAGTAATACACCATACGATGACAGGCTTGGGACTGCGATATCCTACCCCTATTCATTGTAGAATTGAAAAGTGTAAATAGCGTTGGAGAGTACATTGAACGGTACCTAACCTTATATATCCTGGTCTGTGCCACCAGGTACGTGTACCTAAGACTTAAGTACCCTCAGCCCCTCCATTTTACCAAGTTTTTCTTTTCTTTCAATAGCACCTCATATTTTCTACCTAGGAGGCAATTATGATGACCACCTGTAATCAAATGCTACTTAGAAGATAAACATATTGCTTCGACTCACTAGAATAAGTACGAACTAAGAAATTCGTATCCTTGAACGACGGCTTTCTAGCCTTCAGAATTCGGATCGCTGCTTAAATCACAAATATGCGGAGCACCCTCAATCAGGACAAGTTGTGCTGCGATATTTTTATCGACCGTGCTTATGTATGTTTCTCGACTCTGTTACCATGGGATCAAATCATCAGCTGTGCCGTGGATTTGGAAGGTTGGTGTGTGATAATTGCCTCGGCGAATCTGCACTAGAGGCAGCGTTGCCAGTAAGTCAAGCAAGTCAAGTAATCACATATGCTTGACTTATGCAAGTTAAGTCAAGTTATGAAGATTTATGATTTAATTGACACTTTTTATGGATTGACTTGGGCCGGAATGGATAATTATTGATCCGGATCGGCCTCGGATCAACATAATTCCGACAAATTCCAGAAAATTTGATACAATTTTGAACCCAAATTTCATCTAATAATAGTATGAAAAGGTACGTAATGTGGGTTTGGGATACCCTCATCTGCTTGACAAGTCGGTCAAGTTTTAAAATTTTTTAATTGACTTAAAAAATTTGACAGAATTTTAGGCTTGACTCGATTTAGTCAAGTCAAGCTAAGTAAGTCAAGTAATTACTTGACTTACTGGCAACGCTGACTAGAGGGTTAGCAGCCACTGTTGTACTGTGGTCAGGCTATGGAAGAGCATTCCAGTTTTCGATATCTGGGTACTGGTCTGCTCTTCTTTTACTGGGAAGTCCGCCGAGGATTATGGGGAGCGTCTGGGCCTTCCAATTAATATGAAGTACGATGCGACACCAAGGATCCGTTAGGATGCGTGGATCGGAAAGCGGTTCCCATGCGCCTACTAGACAATAATCGCTGATGGGGTCTTCTTGTATGGCTTCGAGTATGTCGTACTTTTCACCTTTATCTTCCGCCCCGATAGGCTGGATTGGACGTCTCCACCATTCGTCTTCGTAGTTGGTTGGACAATAAAACGCGAGTATGGCTTCGGGGGGTCGTAAGCCTCTTGGCGGGGAAGTCCACGCAAGCGACATAGCGAGCTGCCCTCCGGATGACCATCCCACAACGACAACTCTTTCGCTGTCGATTTGCAGACCTGGTCGAATATCTTTCCTGGAGAAGATCATATGGCTACCCCCATGGATCATCAAAGCTGCAATCAATTAGTATGAGCAAAGCACCCGTCTAACCTGAGCACTAATTACTACGTACCGATCGGGACTTTCTTGTTCGAATATTCCTCCCGAACGGGGTAATATATGTCAGCGTGGACTTCCATCCCTCCTGTCCTCTTATACACGACTGTTTCCACAGATACTTGCCTAGGCTTTTCAGTCGGCGGCGCATTGTTGATTTGGTTCGGCTTTCCACGCTTGAACGCTCCAATAACACGTACTGTTTTAGACTCGGGCGTAGCGCCATCCGACCAAAGGACCTCATTGAATCCCGACTTCTTCATGGTTTTCTCCCAGTGCCTTTCGTCAACTAGTGCATGCGATCGATCGTCCTCGAATAGCCACCATCTTTCAGAAAGCCCGACGACGATGTCGAGCCAAAACATATTTTGGTGATTTCTACTAGTGTTAATGCGCCGGCATCACGGAGTATCTCGTGTAGGTGGGAGAGGGATACTTGGAGGCTTCTGGTCGCATGGATGCAGTTGGCCACAATGATGCAGTGAAATGCTTCCTTGTACCCTGGCACCTAGGTGGGTAACTAGGCGCGCGTCGTGTAGACTCAACATGGCGGGCTGCTTATATGAACCGATCTTGAAGCTGCTAACTACGATCGGGTATCTTCTGGAATGCCTATAACAGGATTTGGACAGGTAATTTCATTGCACTAGATCCTGCCTAGGTTAGGTACGTATAGCTCTCTATATCCGCCGAAGTATCTAGCCCCCGATTTCACTCAGGAAGTACATCATTATCGGGATAGTACCGATAGATTCCCCAATCATACTTCTGCCGTCTATCGCTATCTAGGTACGCAGCTATGTTTGGTCGAGCCTTGACATCCTTCCACAGCTGGAAGACACTGTCATATTTACCGGACTCTCTTGCTTGCTTCATTGCCTTGGGAAAGGCAAACTGGACACCATCAAGGCACTATTCCGGGTTATTACGTCGGTTAGCATCTTGAGTATCTAATAGACTTGAGATTATATTGAGAATGTTACTGGACGACAAGTAGATACGGTAATGGGGGAACTTGCCTGGAATAAGACTAGGTCAGCATATGTGAACGTGCTTCTCAATAACCAGGGACCTTGCCCGCGGTCTTCGCTCTTGAGCACCTTTTCCCAGTACCCAAGATGCTTGGGTAGTCGATGCTTGACCCATTCCTTACTGCGCCTTAGGCTTTCCTCTTTCTGGTCTTCATAGTACAGTTCGGAAACAATGGGATGATGGCAGTCATGAACTTCGTTGCTCAAGCCGTCGAGCGCAGTAAGAGCGAGAGCATTCACTCGATAAATGTCATTTTCTCTCGATCCAGCGAGTCCAAGCTTAGGGCCGAGGTACATGAGGATATTGCTGGTTTGAGAAATGAGAAGATCACCATGTTTGAACAGAGGAGGAGCATAGTATGGTGGGTTTCCTTGCTCCTCACCGGAGAGGTAATGCGTGACAATCTCCCGACATTTATCCATCGGAAGGGGTCTAGTATCCGTATAGGGTGCGCCAGCTTCCTCTAGGATCAGACGGACATGTTCTCCACGTCCCGGAACTCCCGTATAATAGATGAGCTCATACGGAGCGGCCATGATGATTTGTGTTGAAGTGGGGTAAGGTGATGATGTGTATAAAGTACCTAGGTATTTTCTTTTTTGATATTCCTTTCAAGACGAGTAAAAGTATCAAATAGTAGGCAGCAGGGTGATGAGATGATAACTGCTTGGTGAGATTCTATGCCTTTACTCTTTCTCGTTTGAGGTGCGGGGTAAATCTGAGTACTGTGTTGCACAGTGAGGCTTCAAACGATATCCCCATACGGGTATATGACATCTCCAAGATACGTACCTGATTAAGTACCTATGTGTATATGAATACATGTATGTTGGGCTGACGGCAAGGGCGACATTAGTAGAGGGTTTAATTAGTTGTGTTGGTGTCTGATTAATATACTTTGTAGATGCACCAACGGCTGGAGGACCCACTCAATGTCTCACAAAACAAAGCGGAACGAGGGCGGAAATAAATAGACCAAGGTATCAAGTTTATTATGATGGGATCTTCGGAACTCATAGGTGGCTGAAGAAAAGTGCATGATCATGGTTACCTAGTATATAGTAAGTACTCTGAAAATCCCTCTATGGGACCGGGCAGATACCACAACGTGATGCACTGTTGGTGCCAGCAAGGTGTTCGCTCGTCTTTTCTCATTTCATATATCTAGGTATTTTCCGTTAGAATGAGAAAAAAGGATGAAGCAACGCACTAAATCGCCATTTAACCATTGGCATCAAAGAATCAAGTGGGATTATCTAATAATGATTTATAGTTATTCCGTGAAAATACTCCGTAGACGATCTAAGCCGCGAATGAGAATCGCAGACCCCTAGAGCGGATAGACCCGTTAATCAATTCTGTGAAACCTACGCGGATACGGGACATTCTTCTGAGATATGTAGGTGGCCAGGTTCAAGGTTGTTAAAATATTCAAGTGTGAGCTGACTGGCAGACTTCTAAAGTGCTTGTTATGCTATAATTACTCCTAAAATATCTAAGGACGTAGGAGTTGTCTCTGAACCACTCTCAATGCTTTCCAAATACGCCTTAGGTAAGCCACGGCATAAACCTCGCGCATGGGATTAAATCCTATCCTGCTGTGCCTTCCACCATTTGGCAGAAGGAACTTGTATAATTGTCATAGCCACTGACGTCTGTGGTGGTTTTCACAAAATGCAGGGTTATATTGGGAGGACGGACGCGATAATCCGGGAGCAAATGCCATGCCTCGTCGGGCAATCACTTTTTTGAGATAGAAGCGTTAAATCGCATACTGCGTATAAATCGTTGGTGTATACCTACCTAGGCAGGTTTTGAGGAACTTGTTCCTTGTTGCTATCGCACCGTGGATTCCCGTGTAGGACTTCAACGACATAAGCAGCTACCTGCGTAACTAGTAGGTACCTATGTAGGTATGTACAATGTACATATGCATGCATACATTCTTTTTAGTTTTACCACAACTGACAATTTGATGGGTTGTTGCTACTGATTTCGTATCGTGCACCTTCCATTGAGTTGATCTAGGCAGGGAGAAAATGATGTGATGGGGAACAGCGCTGGATGCACATATTAGGATGATGAACCCTATATGTATGTATCTAGGAAACATGTTACTCTAATCCAACCCAGGTGCGTAAAGATTCTGATATCTTATACTTTGATCGTCGATACATGCCCATCAAATTTGCGCGTACACGAAAAAGTCATCCTTCATTCATCTTAAGTCGTACTTTAGCCTTCCATCGTCAATCCAGGTTATGATTACAATAAATCTACAATAATGCTTCCCCCTGCACCGAACCAGTCTAACAATGGTGGGATGTCACCCCGATCGCGATCTCAGCAGATCGCGGATTACGTTTTTGAAAGACTTTCAGTCATTGACTACAATCGAACGTTCCCTACGGAGCTCATAGATCTACTCATCATGGCCGCAATGCGGGACGAGTATATTGTCAATCAGATTGATCGTGTCTATCAAGATTTCCAAAGGCTCTTGCGGCGTCCACAGTGGCGTACTTTAGAACAATATACAGTGAGGCCGACGGTACCATACCTACAACAACAAGGTCCTACGGTGCCTTACGGCGAACCGCCGCAAACATATCAGCAACATCCACAACCTCAACCTCAACCTCAACCTCAACTTCAGCCTCAATATCCTAATCGTCCTTTACCAACTATGCAACCTAACCTAGTATTACCCCGTGGTCAGCCGAATCCTGCGGCGGATACTCGCGCCGTGGTTTCATGGTCTCAACCGAAGAAGGATCCCGATGAGTCTCCGCGTAAGTCCAAGCGGTCGAGATTATCGAGCGATGCCGACGCGGAAGTGGTCGGGAACCCGCCCGACTCCGGCGCACCCATTATGCAGAATCCAAAGGCTGTCTCACAGCATGCTATCTCAACTCCACCTGCACCGGATCCGACCTTAGTCTATAGTGAGCCTCCCAACCTCCAATCCACGGAACATACCGATTACAGCAGCGGATTTCCGGGCTATTCGACTTGAAGTAGTAGGCACAGTCTTTCTCAATACAAATCGCAGTCCTACAGACGTAGTGATACCTCAATACGCCCTCAACATCTTCAAATCAGTAGCTGGCACGTGTGTATGTCGTTCGAAAATGCAGTGCGTGTTCGGGTCGTTTGGTGGGAATCATAATGGCGTCTACAACAGTCAGATTCAGTAATCGCATTACACTGTGATCTTGAGGCTGGCAGAGATTGATGCAAAAGTACTTGGACGAGTTAGGAGACCTCCCCGATGGTAGATTGCGTTTGACATCCAGCCCACTTCTTGTTGCAGGAAGCGTATGGGAGAACTGTTGATTAAGGATTTGAAGGGGGCTTCTTGGAGTTTTGTGTTGGTTTTCTTGGTTGTACACTTTTTTGTTCTTCTCATAGGTTATATGGTAGAACCTATCAACTGCCTTTCTGGTATCAGTGTATCCTACAGATGTATGCGTCATTCTTCAAGTGACCTGTTAGTACATGGAAGGTTATTCGTTAATCCCTTCTCATTATTTTCTGCCATAGTCCGCCGTCAAATCAATCCCTACCTGCCGAAGTAGGCAAGATGCTGAAAGAAGAAATGATAATTTAGAATCTTGGCTTGGTAATATTGACTTTTGTCCATGACCCATGTAGAACACCAACCCCTTTTATTTTACAACGTATATGCTGTCGTAATTCGACAAAAAACAATCTAGCTGTTTGGTCTCAATAGGTACAGCCCACCTTATTTTAGACCAATAATTCCATACTCACTCGGACATAGATGTCTGTGATAAGTTATAATTGCGATGGTAAGTATCGGTATAAATTCGCCGTTTCGCGTCTATGTACATCATCATTACGACTAAATAAAATATATAGTGGCTTTGGGGCCTACTGACTCACCCTCGTGTGTTACCCCTTAGATAGCTATGTACCTGGGCAGTCATGAGCCGAACGTCATCGCTGAATACCACTTGAATGCATGCGAGCTTGATGAGCTGACGAGTAATGGTATCCCCTGGATGTTTTACTAGCCTTTCTCCGCAAGTGGAGTGTTTTCATCAAGTATATACAGGCACCGGTGACACTAATGAGCGCGATGATAGATAGGTGGCAAACTAAGTCGAGGCTGCCTTGTGCACTTTTGTGCTTGATTACCTAACTACCTAGGTAAGTATTGACGGATGTCTATCGTATCCTACGAGAAATAAATTTCTCAATTGGCCTTGAAGTGGTAGTCTTTTCTTGCCAACGTAAGTTATGTGTTGTGAAGTCTGGCGATACAGATACAAATTTACCTAGTAATATGAGATACATTATCAAGTAATTAGGTAGCACTAATCATATTCCAGCTCCTTCATTGCCAAGAGTCCTTATGCCATGGTATGGTTAGAGTCGTCATCAAGGCAGAATTAAGGGTCCGAGATAATGTGGCTTTGAATATGAATGATGTTGACATAGAACATGGAATCGTTAAAGCAAGAATTCAAATGGCTGATGAGGTATCGTAACTGTCCACAAATCGCATTACGTTCAGACTTGCTTTGTTATGTGCCAAGACAAGTTGTCACTTTACATCAAATTCATCAATAGGGTTGCGCGTTGTATGGATTGTTTGAACATTTCTATTAAGTCTTTTTGTAAGCTGAAACGAGTGGACTCTTCACTTGTCTTGCCCACCGAGGGATTAAAAAAATTGAGCATGCAGATACGAAAGGTAGAATTACTTACACATCATGAACATTCCATTTTCACAATACTTCATATGAAGTGTAGAATTGCAGTTACTTAGGTATAGCTGCGACGTTACCATTCAGGATTTTAATTGGTGTGACAGGGAAAAGGGGTACTTACGCGCGTTTAATACTCAGAACGTGGAATGATACCTAAGACCCACATCTCTTTTGAATCCATAAACTTGAGATGGAGCTTATTCTATTTCTACTATTGTAACCCACACAACTTACATGACGGTCATGACTGGGTGTGCTTGCCGGGTCAACAGCTGGCTTACGCAGCTCTACCAAGTTCCTGGTCTGCTCAAGGGTACTAGGAAGCATCTCATCTATATTTTATGCCTGGCTTGGATATCCCAATTCTTTCATTGGTGGGAGCCAAGTGGTAGCTGTTTGAAACATGACGGGGTTCCTAGCCTAGTTGGTTAGTTCTGGGGTTGGAGGATCACGAATACCGGGCCTACCACGGGCAAGTTCCTATTTAGGAAGAGCGTAGCCTCCACAGAACCATGGGTTAGAATAGATCTAATCGAGTTCGCGGGTGGATTATCCATGTATATCAGAGAAGTAACCAGTAACATCAATCCTATTTGCACACGTAATCCTCCGCTGCCAAGAGCTCACGATGATGAATGTTGACCCACAACTATGTTGAAGATACCAAAAGGAGGCTTTCGCATGGTGATTATGATATATCGCACGGGCGTCGAAATGTAATCGAGTTGTTGTATAAGTTGGCGATGGCCGTCGATCGCCTCTCTTGTTCTATCACCACCTCAGCGCCAACAGTTCGCATTCTTTTATATCAAGAATTCTTCGGTTCTACTCCTTTCGTTATTTGACTTACCATTCGTTCGTCCGTCAACAACAGATCCACTAGCAAAATGCGTTTCGCCAGCTCTGTCGTATCTGGCTTGGCCCTACTCGCCGGTTCCGTTGTTGCTCATCCTGGCCATGA
Source organism: Hypoxylon trugodes (assembly GCF_022578975.1). NCBI lineage: Eukaryota > Fungi > Ascomycota > Sordariomycetes > Xylariales > Hypoxylaceae > Hypoxylon > Hypoxylon trugodes. Next base: position 290,189 of record NW_026250029.1, read on the forward strand.
TCTTACTCAAGAGATTAAGGAGCGTCGTGAATTCCTCAGCTCCGTCAAGCGTACCAACCTTGATCACTGCGCGCCGAAGTTGAAGGCGCGAGGTGTTGAGAAGCGCAATATCCAGCGTCGAGCTGCCCTTTTGGAAAAGGCGCGAGCTAAGAGTGCGTCTCTCCCTATACAACTAAATATGTTGTAAAACGTAAAAACTAAATCGATTATAGGAGGTTTAACCAAGAAGCGTGATCTTGCTTCCGACTTAGCCACCGACCACAACGCTACCGACCTCGGCTATACCCCTAACACCGACGCCGCTACTCTTTTCGCAGGGTACAACTCGTGCCTCTTGACACCCGAAGTTACTCAGGGACCATACTGTGAGTATTGACATACCATTGAAATAATACCATTTGGGTATCAATACTGATCATGACGCGAAGATGTGGGCGGTGAGTTTGTACGAGAAAACGTCGTCGAGGAACAGCCTGGTGTCGACACGATCCTCGACTACCAAGTCATCGATATCAACACCTGCGAACCCGTTACCGATGTGTATCTCGAAATGTGGCACTGCAACGCCACAGGTGTCTACGGTGGTATCGTAGCAAGCGGCAACGGAGACTCCACCGACGATACGAATATCAACAACACATGGCTTCGCGGCATCCAGAAGACCGATTCTGACGGAGTTGCTCAATTCGAAACCATCTTCCCAGGCCACTACACGGGCCGCGCCACCCATATTCACGTCATGATTCACCAGAACGCTGTTCTCCTCGCTAACTCGACGCTCGGTAACAATGTTAGCGCCAGCCACGTTGGTCAAGCTTTCTTTGACCAGGATCTAATTTCCGCTGTTGAATTGACTGAGCCTTACAACACCAACACTCAGGAGTTGACCTTGAACACCGAAGACAGCATCTTGGCCGAGGAAGCTGCCACTGATGGTGTCGACCCATTCTTCGAGTATACCTACCTCGACGACGATATTAATAGCGGTCTCTTCGCCTGGATCGCGTTTGGCATCAATGCCACCCAAACCGAGTCTATTACCCCCGCTGCCTTCTACTACAAGGAAGGAGGTGTTGCTAACCCCAACTCCGGTCCTGGAGGTCCGGGTGGCGCCCCTCCTAACGGTACTGCTCCCCCAACAACCTCTAGCACGGCTTCTGCTTAGGCTAGTACTGCGGGGAGAGTAGTTGTGTATAAATAGGGGATGGAGATTCCGGTGTGGTTTGACAAGCGCGAATGATTTGTTTTGGAGCGGCTCACATACACTTTGGCCTGGTTGGATGTTAACCTGGTTTGATTGTCAATATCTATTTCAATAAAATACTGTTGGTGCTGAATATTGCTATCTGTCGTAGTTATTGTCGTAATTAGTGAATTATGTATGGCATGTGTGTTTAGATGACCTCAGAGATTTTTGATGGTCCCAGTGGATTAACGATTTCTGGGATTCCGTAGAGCAATGATTGTCTGGATCGCAATTACTTTCGAGAATATGTAAATTGGCGATCTTGTAGGTGCTGATTAAGGAAACATGGCAAGAAGCTCATAAAAGCGCTGCAAGAGTTCAAAAATTTCACGCGTCCAAAGTATAAAGAATGTTGCTTTTGAGATTAATTGATGGCATTTGAGAGAGGATATATCTACCTAGGTAGGTACGCTGAAGTTCAGATTTTAGAACTCACCCCGCAGCCCCGCTATTTAACAGGAAGCCTGTGGAGATGTGTCGCGAAAACCCAGTTAGGTATAGCGTACCTAGGTACAGAGACAGTCCTGGAGCGTCATAAAAATCCAATCAAGTGTTCACTAGACACAGGGCTAGGTAGTGGGTTTCATGGTTCATTTTAGGGGAGTTAGCGAATTGACTGCCCATTTCCAGACCTTAAAAGTCCGTCCAGATTACTCCCCCCAGTGATCCGTTCAACTGTGAAATGAATCCCGCAACAAAACATCCAAATTTTGACCATTCACACGTATCTTTAACTACCGGTCCTTTTCCTTTACTGAGGATATTGGAACTTGATCCCCATGGCGGAGCTGGGCCGGCAGCTCCTTTAAAAGGATGTCTTCGCCTTCGTCGATTCGAGCCACCTGGACCCACGGATATATCATGACACATCCCTCGGTTTGAGGCCCTATCGTACGTGTGGGGAGATCAGTCCGACCCCGAGGAAATCATTTCTTTACACGGTTTCGGGACCGTTTTGGCATAAATCAAAGAAAAACTATGGCGTCTTGCGAATTGGCAAGAATTTAGCGGCAGCGCTACGCCAGCTTCGACACAAGAGTAGGAAGAGAGCTCTCTGGTGCGACTCGATTTGCATCAATCAGAATGACTTGGCTGAAAGGGAGCGTGAGGTACAGCGCATGGTGCATGTTTATTTGCATACCGACAAGGTGGTTGCTTGGCTTGGGCCCGAAGCAGATGATAGCCATCTTGCGCCGGAGAAGCTTACGCTTACTGGAAGCCAGATTGTCTCCGAGGGATGGGATAATGGTGCACCAACTTGGTTGATAACCCCCAAGGCTGATGAACGCTTCACCAAACCCGATGTTGAATTTCCATTCTCCCCAGGAGAGTGGCAAGCTATTGAAAAATTAATCGACCGACCGTGGTTTAAGAGGCTCTGGGTGAGGCAAGAAATTACCCTGGCCTGCGAAGCTATCATCATTTGCGGGAATGCAGAAATCCCCTGAACTCTGATGAAGAACGCTACGATTTGTCTAGCGCAGAAGCGCATTCGGCCTAAATTAGACGACGAATGCCTTGAAAGATATGAGAAAGACTTGGAAAACTTGAGTTCTCTAATACGTGCGAACGCGGTGATGTCGAATGAAGATGTCATTGAGCTCACTAGAGATTCATTATGTATGGACGATCGCGATCGAGTATACGGCATCCTCGGCATACTAGCCAAATACAGTGATGAACCTCTCGTCTCAATTGATTATAGCTTGAAACCCAAGGAAATCTATAAAGACTTCTTCATTAACTACTTTCGCCTATACAGAGACCTTTCCTTTTTGAAGTTTTGTGAGATGGCATCTCGGCCTAGCTGGGTACCTGACCTCCAAAGTCTAAGAGACAGTTCTTACCCACTCGAATCTCGGTCAACTCGATCGACACCAGGTACACTTCGGGTTCTCGAAGGCGATAAGATATCGATTTCTGGTGTTCACTGTGGCACAATTCAGATCTCGTTCTCTTCTGTGCCTTTCTCGTCGTCCGCCACCACTATTAAAGAATCAATTACTACCATGCTAGCTGAGATTCTAGGTAACATATCATCTCAAAGCGAGGAAGCCGTGTACGAAAAGTTTATTAGGGCCTTGTTGCCTTATGAGCTAAGCATAACAACTAGCATGACCGAATTGAAAACATTTCTGAAATCTTGGCAGGAGGATGTCCCAAGCAACGAACAGATCGTGTCATCTCCCGAAGGACAAGTCCTAAACCGTATCTATCGTAACATCCGCGGGCGATCGTGCCATTTAACAGATGATGGTTCGATCATCCTAGGCCCAGGCACGGCTTGCAATGGGGATCATATCTACGTTATTCCAGGTTGCGATATTCCTCTTGTACTGAGACGAACGGATGGAATAGCTTATCGAATAATTGGTACGTGCTACCATTCGGAGTATGTGAATAGGGAGGCTTTATTAGGGAAACTCCCTATGGGATGGGAACCATCATACGAACAAGGAGTGTAATGGTATGCAAATGATGAGCAAAATATCAAGACTCTGCGCGATCCAAGGCTAGGGCCACTGCCTTCGGGTTGGAAGGAGAAGAAGTTTCCAAATGGGGAATTTGGTTGGATATCAAACCAACATGGCCATAACGATTTAATAAATTTTGATCCGAGATTAGCGGTCGACGCATTGCGAGCTAGAGGTACTCCCATCCTGCAGATAATCCTGGTCTGATACCTGAAGGGCGATTGGTCTGTACCTAACATAGTATTGAAGCAGTGTACCTAGGTCGCTCAAGCAAGGGACTATCGCGAAACTTATTCGACGCGGCTGTGCCCTCTTTTACTGGCCTTGCTAACGCTTTATTTTTCTTTATGTGTCCTCAGCATCTTCCATACCCTAACCCCTTTTCGCTCTTCACCTATCCGCTTCTCTAAATTCTTCATGATGGGTTTTAAAGTCAACACAACATTCCTGGGATTTATTCTTTTTGGTGATTTTGCTTGTCCAGCGTCAGCGATGGAGAAAAGCTATCGTGCGGACCTATGGATGCAAGCAGGCCGTGAGACAAAATCCCAAGGAGCCCTTCTATGGCTTTGACTTCCAGATGAAGATGTACATGGACGTCCCGTTCCTTTATGAACTGCATCAACGATATGGAGATACATATGAAGTCTCTCCTTGGATCAGCACTTCAACAACTTGTACAATTGCCCCAGGAAATCTTCGGGCGATTAATTTATCAAAGGACTTTGGTGTCTCACCAATGAGACTTCCGGGGATGGAGTACTTCTGTGGTCGTGGATTCATCACCACGGATGGTGATACTTGGAGAGACGCTCGGAAACTGCTCAAGCCCTCTTTCGAATTAAATAATGTTCGCAAACTACATACGCTAAGAAGAGAAGTCGACGTGTTCTTGAAACAATTACCGGGGGATGGCTCAACCGTTGATCTTCAGCCTCTTCTATATGTCATGGTTAGTTGTCCGAGATATAATGAACTTTTCACGCTAAGGGTGCCTTGAAGTTTATGAATTCAGCTTTACATTTTGTGTTAGGCGTGCATCCATCGAAACAGGCATCTGGCGTGCCTCTTACGGCCGACGGTTTCGTAAAGTCTTTCCATGATGCGCTTTTCTATAGTATGCTTAGAGTTATGCTTGGTAAACTGTGAGATCTATTTCCACAAAAGAAATTCGTCGATACGTGTACTGCGGCGCATGGATTTTTGGACTATTATATTAACCAGACATTCTCGGAAATAGATGGACCCAAGGACAAAAGTCTGATTCAGGCACTTTCGGCCCAAACTAATGATTTGGACTTCATCCGAAGTCAGGTTATACAAGCCATGATGGCGGCCCAAGACACTACGTCGGAACTTCTTACGAATGCGTTGTTTCGTCTTGCGCGTCATCCGAAGTACTGGGACCGGCTCCGCACTGAGTTTGCTGGTAAATCCGAAGATGATCTCTCAGCTGAGAATCTTTTGGGTTTCAAATTAATTGCGAACATTTTGCATGAAAGTGAGGGACTAAAATCTTTTCTAAATTATGGATGCTAATCATCATACTAGCTTTGCGTCTTCATCCAATCTTTCCTCTCCTTGGACGTATCGCGCTGCGGGACACTAACTTACCAGTCGGGGGAGGTCCTTCTCACGATCATCCTATGTTTATTCAGAAGGGTTCAATGGTTGTGATGGATTATTATGCGCTCCACCGCAACCCTGAAGTTTTCGGAGACGACGTTGAGACATTCAGGCCTGAACGTTGGGATTCAATTAAGCCAACCCAATGGGAAGTCCTTGGATTCGGCGGAGGTAATCGTGCATGCCTTGGTCAGCAGAAAGCAACGATTGAGGCGTCGTACGTCCTCGCGCGACTTGCTCAAGTAATAGGTAAGTTAGAAAGTAGAGATAGTCGTGATTGAAAGGGAGAATTGAAGATGACATGTAAGAGCGCGAATGGATGTAAAGTGGCGGTCTACCTAACCGAGCATCTGGCTAGATCTGAGCCGAATACCGGCCTTTAAGATATCTATACCTGTGTCTATCTTTAAATATCATACCTACAAATTATTTTGATCCAATATTAATAATGTTGTCCCTATATTCTACTGATTCCTAGCCTCCTTTCCGCGGGGCTTGTCAGATTAATTAAGAGGCAATGGCTAGTGATAAAAGCTACCTGGGTACGAACAAAGTAAAACAGCTGTCTGGTGGGCGTCGTGGACACGCGTCGTGCCCTAGTCCCTGTTTATGGCTGATAAACTGGGACTCCGATTGCAATAATCTGGCAACCACGAAGTAGGTGCTACTATTTTAGGTGAACTTGGCTGCACTGGCCCGTACAGGTAGAAATTAAGGCAGATCAGACCCATTGATACGGTACCACCCTCAATTACGAGTCTTGCAAAGCCTGCTGTCTGTAGAAACCTCCCAGCCTTCGCTTCCCACTGCCGTAGGGCCCCAGAAGATACCATGTGGGTCGAAGGCCTTCTTAATGGAGGCCAACCTTGGATAATTTGGGCCGTAAAAGACATCCTGCCAATTGGGTTGGTGGATGTCACCCTCGTTGAGATACGCAGCTCCTCCTGGCGTGATCGCCTCCAGGGCTGGATCGAAAACGTGGGTAATTGTCTGTTGATCTCTTATATTCTCCGTCATGTTGTATTGATTATACATCCTGTTTAAATGAATTAATTCTTAGTTATGTGATAGGGAAGATGGTGTTGTCAGGGTACACACGTGCCAAGGAAAGCTAGAAATAACGTCTCACGCCAGGCTGGGTGAACTGAATTCGGAAATGTCGGCGGGCGGTGGAAATCCATTGAATTGGCAGCTATAATGCCACCTCTAGTTAAGATCAACTTGATAGCATTGACAAGAGAAGCGGCCGAATCATCAGACGAGACAAGCGTACGAGGTATAAGTCGCCCACCAAGATTCACGTCTGAAATGTTCATTTCGGGATTCAGCGTGTGGAATGCGTCCTGGAAACACGGAAAGTTACGAGAATTCCATTCTGTTTCAGGCGTGTCAGTTGCTGTACTGGTAATTAAAAATGAACGCAGACTGGCAAACCTACCATAAGGTATTCCGCTCCGGTTAAGGGTTAGGAGGGTAGGTTGAAAGAGATGATCGAAATCATGTGCACTCCCTCCCAGGCAATACGACTGTGGTAGAGAAAATATGTTGCCAGGTAGAAATTGAAAATAAACGCTGGCGCCGGAATCTATAATAGATGGTAAGTTCATTAGGAACGCCTGTATTATATCCCAATATTTGTCGGAAGACTCGGTAAAAGAAAGGGTAGCGCCAGCCGTGGGATGATCTTGATGTAACTTGACAGTCATTGAGAGAACAACACCATATGTCCCGCCGCCACCACCTGATAAAGCCCAGTAGAGGTCTGAATTCTGACTAGGGGTAGCGGTTAGAAGTTCACCATTTCCGGTGACTACATCCCATTCCAGCACTTGGTCAGCGGCAAGTCCAAATTTAGATCCTAAAGGACTTGTTCCACCGCCTTGTGTGTAACCACCTACGATTCCTACTGATGGACAATCTCCCTCCACCACGACCAGGCCGTTTGCTCTAGCTACGGCTTGAGCTTCGAATGCTTGTACACCGGCACCGATCTTCATAGTCTTCCCTGTGTAACCAGAAGAAACGTAGTCCAAGATAGTAGTATCTTTTATGTGATGTGTCCATATAGCCAGCGCACCAGCGCCCGTCGACTTCCCCATATAATCGTGCCCTGTATTTCGAATTACCAGCCGTACATTGTGTTCCCTTGCGAAGGCTATGGTGTCGCGATAGTCCGATGCGTCTGATGCGTTAACAGCGTAGGATATATAGGTACCGACGATACATTGGGCATCGCGGGGTGTGAACGGGTCGCAGCTCTGATTGGCGAAAAAGGAAGCCATTGGAGAATGGGTCGTCTTGAAATGTAGTGAGGGACGAGCCCAATTCGCTTTTATGTCGGAGCATTTGTCTGGATCGTAACTCACGCCAGGGAAATCATCGTGACAAGGACTGGCAAGTGGCACTGTGGCGATTAGTTTACCTCGAACGGTTTCGTTGAAACGGCTCCATTCCTCAGACGATGGCCAGCAGTCATCTCCTGGGAAACATCGACATTCAAGCGGCTTTTGCGTGGACAGTGAAGGCTGCGACGTTGCTTTCCATATCGCCCCGAGAAGGACGATAATTGAAAGCAACGCCACTATCTGGGCCTGGCTCTTGGTTAGTATTCCAAACATATTCATGCGAATTAATGTGTTATTGAATCCATGAATGAAAAAGGAGACCCGGGAGGAATCAAGTAACCGACAACGGTCGTCGTGAACAGAGGGATAGGTTAAGTACCTAAGAAACGTCAATGTTGAACTGTCACACAAAGGCAACCAACATGCAGACGACTCGTTGTCTCGGGCAGGGCTAAGCTTGTATGCACATAGCCCAGCTCATTGTGTCTTTTTCAATCATAGCACATAGTATAATAGGGCCCAAACACTTTTACCCGTGCTGTTGGTGTTGGAATAAATGCCGGTTATGAGTGTCATACCTGTTGTATTTGAAGGTTAAGTTAACAGGTGAAAGAAGGCTAACTGAAATTACGTGCACTTATTCCGTAGGTGTGGGGCGTGTTACCCCAGATACCTAGGTACACCAACAGCTTAAGCTGATGACGTCAGCACGTGGTTGGCTGTTATTAATATTTCTTTTCATGGCGTTTCTGTATTCGTTGATGATTTTTCGCATCCCTCCAACACACCTTATCAACCGTCGCATCCACGCGGACGATTACCCCATCATCTTCATCTTTATTAGTGCTATGACAAGCACTCACTTAATGTGGAAGTTGTTTATATATAGACAAACGCACTTGCTTTTGAGGGTGTCGCCATTTGTGTGATCATTTTTCCTGGTAGCGTGGACCATATACAACCCGATCTAAATTCCCGTTTCAGGCATCTGCAGTACCTACGTAGCTGGTCAAGTTCCAGGGACCCGGGGAACTACCTACGAATTCTCATTCCTAATTCTTTACGTCGCAACTACGAAATCTCTAGCCTGAAGCATGTTGCTGTAAAATATTTTGTATGGTACTGATAAGATTTGAATTGTGTAAATTTGGGCGGTATTATATATGTTTTTAACAATGCCGATATCTCCCTAGTCTGAGATTGTGTAACGAGGAGATTGATGCAAGGGATAGTCTATCTGACAAAAACTAATCTATTCAACAACATTGATCCAATGGCTCGATTTCCTAACTTGACTTGGTTTTTGCTTGATTATTTGTTCCGAAACAAGCTTGGGCTGGCCAAGATGCAGCCTCCACTTCCATGTCCAACCGTCACATGGCACAACGACACCTACCCTTCTATTTCTCCTTCGCGCCCAGAGCAGAATGTCAACGGCAAAACTATCGTAGTTGTTGGAGCAGTAAGTCGGTTGAGTGTTGTTAAGTTTTCGCTACTTAACTAGGTTTATCCATTAACACGATTTTAAAGGGGAGTGGGATTGGGGGAGAGACCGCTCTCACGTTCGCAACCGCCGGAACAGCTCGAATAGCTCTTCTAGGTCGCACTGAAACCTCCCTGCAGGAAACTGCCTCACTTGTACCGCGCTCTTCGGTCCACGTCGCCGACTTAACAAATGCGAAAAGTTTAATAGATGCCGCTGCCGCGGTAGGGAAGTGGCACTTACTTATCCTGTCTTCAGGCTATTGTCCTGACCGAGCTCCTGTTGTTCTATCCGAAGTTGAAGATTGGTGGAAGGGATTCGAAGTAATTTTCATTTCCTGTATATGTATTCATACCGAAAACATACCGAAAACTTACACCCGCTAGACAAACGTTAAAGGGACATTGCTAGCGGCTAAGACTTTTATCCCAACAGCAGATGCTGATGCGACTGTCATTGGCGTGGCCTCAGACACCTCACTTGTATCGGCCGACCATACACCTGGTCTATCAGGTTACGCCTCTTCAAAGCTTGCCCAAGTCAAAATTTACGAATTTTTGGCGGCCGAGAATCCGAATCTCTTCGTTGCTACTGTCAATCCTGGCATGGTTGAAACTGATAACTTTCACAGAGCTGGTGGCAGATCTGACAAATTGCCCATGAATAAAGGTGGATTTTTACGTATTATTAGTCTAGGCGCCGCACGGTGTGCTAACGTACATTATACAACTTCAGTTCAGTTCAACTACCTGCACACTTTGTGGTGTGGATGGCCAGCCCTGAAGCTAAATTCCTACGAGCTCGCTCAGTTTGGGCAAATTGGGATGTCGGTGAACTTAAGGCCCAAGTAGAGAAGATTCAAGAGGGATTATTCCTGACCGTTGGTTTTAAGGGCTTGCCATAGATTTATCCTACTAGCTCAGCGAGAGATCAACTAATGCTTGCGATTAGGGTAAAGATATATGGAAGTACGAGATGAAGATGGATTAATTTAAGGCTGACATATTTGCCGGATATCATTTCATAAGGTTGGCGTTGGATCTTATATTAGCGCTTCTATCGCAAGCTGTCTACGGTTTGGTCGCCCCCTTGCAGAGCCTGGCCTCTGGCTAATCCAGTTTCCCTGATAACTCCGGGACGGAATTTTTTATTCGTGTTTCTATTCTTTTCTTTCGGGTCAGTACCAATAATCATACCGTATACTTGAAGTACTTCATCTTACAAAGGTAACTACCTCAATCGGTATACCAATTGGATAGCTTTCAGATGAAATGTGACGTACCGGTGCGGCAGCGAGACGCGCGTTGTAGTAGAGAAAAGCGCGTTGGACTTCTAGAGATGGCTTAAAACAGGCCTTCATTATATCGACAGTGTGACATTTGTTCTTTAATCCAAATGCATCAAATGCGATTATAAACCAGCTCAGCGCGCCAATCATTATTGAAGTTATTTTATCATCTGCTCATTGGAATATAACAAGGATAGAAAGCTGAGATGCCTATAGTAGGATTTGAAAAGTCGAAGGGAATGCCTGGGGAATCTGATTTCTAATAGATGTCTTTATTCGTAGTGTAGCTAGTCTATAAGTTTTAGCCAGAGGCCTAGCCCTGTACTGAATGAAGTGACAGGACATACACCGCCGGGGGATAATGCTTGGAGTGATTGGCGCATGTTAATACCTAGGTTCCAATGGAGCTCCACTGTATCGAAAAACGCCTAAGCTATCTCTAGGTACTTCGGTTTTATGATGAATTTTTGACCGGGAGGATCTATCGGTGTTGAGAGTTTCTATATATATAAAGCATCATTGCTGAAATAGTCGTTTCTGTTCTTCGTCCGCATGTAGCACGATAACGCGAAGCGGGTAGACTTAAAGAAAGCCAATATGGGTAAATACATAGTTAAATTCTGTGCTCGCCCACCGATATACCTAAGTCGTGACCGTCAGCCATATACTTCTCTTAAGTTAGTTACACCGGCCACGGCGATGTAGGTGATAAGAGAAGCAGATGTTTTGAACGCCGCCATCAATATGGCCTCATAGGCATAAGCAGCTATCCGAATACCTAAGGTTGAGTGTTACTTTTCCGGTGGTCTTCCCAAGGCTTTATATGTGCCCTGTTGCTACTGCCGTAGTCCTCCGCCACCAATCTCGTTGCACTAGCATCAAAATTAGTGTCCACAACGGTGATCGTCGCCGTGGTAGTTACGTCTAACTCTTGCGGCCTACGACCACTGGGACCCTTCATCCCACTCCGCCCAAACGTCAAAAGTGCAATAGGCCTGTTGTTGCTGCTGCCGTTCGGAATTTTGATATGGCTGTTGGTGTTTGGAGCTAAGGTTATGCGGGAGCTTCCGTCTTTTCGGTAGACGACTTGACGCAAGACGGGCTGCATTACAGGAAGGGAGACTGTGATGATGGCCTTTAAAAAAAGAATTCTTGTTAGTAATTATTTATAGGTATTAGCTGGAGGGGTCATAATATTCTATAGTTATAAAACCTACCACAGCCGACTCGGCAATTGACCAAAGCTCCACATCTGTTGAGTCCCAATTGTCGTCGAGTGGATTCAGCCTCTTGACCGCAACGACACGAATTATTGAGATGATAAAGATAAATGAACCGAGGGTGAAGACTAGGGTGAGTTGCAACTTCTTTCGCAGGGTCGTTTGCAGTTGCCAGATAAGTGGAAGCGGAAGGCACAGGATAATGGCGTCTAAGACAACATTTGTAATGAGGATTACTAGCAGGGTGTTGATGAGGTAGTTGTCGGCACACTTGAGCTGGGCCACAGGCTCTTCGGCCGTTGGTGGAAGTGCCGGTAGGCAGGAGATAGTGAGCACTAGGATGGCAGTGAGGGCATAGAGGGCAGTGAAGGTCAGTATGATGTAGCAGACAATATGGAAGCGTCTGTTTGGAAAGACGCGGCGATACAGGAAGATCGCGGAGGCCTTAATGCAGAAAATAACCGGGAGGTACATGGCACTTGAAGCAATGAGCGTCTTATTCAGAACGTCAAAGTCTTCTATATGCTCGAGAACTATGACGATTTCATGCCGGCCCATTCCTAGACTCGCCAGATAGGCCAACAAGCCGACACTAATGGTTGTGAAGACCTATTGTAGGTACGTTAGTGAAGACCGAATCTAGGCTTCGGCAGGTTTAGATGCACGTACCACCGCCAAACTCGTGAAAACGTCGTCTAATCCAAATGCCTGCTTCGTGATCCGTCTGGCGTAGAGCCGCAGTCCCAGCGCAACATAGGCAATGACCGTGCACACTGCCAATGTTGCGTAAATCTTGGGTTGTGCCGTTTGGTCATACAAAGGCGCCTGCGCTTGCAACTCGGCGGGTAGCGCAGCTAAAACTTCTGGTGGGATATTTGTGGAGTTGAAACCCATCGTGGATTGGTTAGGTGAATCTAAGAAATATATATATTCTAAGGTTGCTATGTCATATATCTAGATCGGACTCCGCCCGTCGTCTATTTTGAAAGCTATGGGACGGGTCTTTTAGACTTGCACACAAAGAGTGTAAGAAATAGAAAAGCAATGCTGATCCTCGCTTGTGGGTACCCAGATGTTACCACAGTTGCGGCGTCGTCTCTTTTGAGGCATATTATCAAGCCGAGTACAGACAGACAAGGCTGGCTTGGGGGCCATGCAACCAACCGTCGATTATATTCGCATTTAGGTAGGTAGGCTGTCATCTTCTCGCTGAAGGACCATGTTTCACTACGTAAACTTGGAAATTGGTGTAACACAGTTTAGCACTGTCGTACCTTCTTTCAGGGTTACATACAGATGTATGTATTTCGATAGATTACTTAGATACCTAGATACCTATCTATATGACCAATCAATCTCATTAGATGAGTTCCAAGGTTATTGCTGGTTGTACGACATAAACTTGCAGAGCTTAAGGATTAAAGGAGGGTGTGGTTGTATCAGCTAACTCCAATTTCCGGATGCCAGAGCCTTACCCCATCACATTTCCAATTTCCAATTCAATTCAATTTTTTTCATGAAAAAATCTATTCAGTGTAATCTGCGGCCTAGGGAGTTAAAATTTCTTCGCATTTACGTTTAATCGGTGCCCAGCCCGTTGTCGTTTCAAAAAGATGGGCTGGTTTGGCCATAACCATATGCCCGTTGAGGGCCGGGTAAGGGACAACTGCCAATTAATAGATAACGGCACAGAACCAAAGAGGGACCAGCTAACCTTGAGCCCCTAGACTATTCTCCTCACGGGCGGGTCTGAAGGTACCGGCCTCAGCGCAGCACGCATATTTTCGAGCAGGGGAGCAAACATTGTTATTGTCTCGAGGAACCTGCTAAAGCTTGAAGAGGCAGTGAAGAGTATCAAGGCCGCGGCAAAGTCTCCCGGGACGCAGCGCTTCCACTTCATTGCGGCTGATGTAGCCAAATCCAACTATGCGGAGGGCGTTGTTGCTGATGCAACGGCCTGGAACAACGGACATCCGCCTGAGATTGTGTGGTGCTTGGCTGGCCTTTCTACACCCATGCTGTGGACGGATGACGGGGCTCTCGAGGCTGCACGATATAACAGTAAGTAGTGGCGACTTCCAATCGAGTGTATAGTGGAATATAGATCACTCATCAAATTCTTGCGACAGTGGATGTCAACTACTTCGGCAGCGCTGAAATGTCTCGAGCCATCATGCGTGCCTGGCTCCTCCCTGAAAACGAAAAAGAGCGACCGCAAACATCTCGTCCTGCCGCTAAACATATCATCTTCACTGGCTCTGTCCTCTCCACCCTCTCCCTAGCTGGCCACGGAACGTACGCCCCTTCCAAGTTTGCCCTCCGCGCCCTCGCCGACGCTCTCGTCATGGAGGTCCGCCTATACCCAGAAGTTCCTATTGAAGTGCACCTCGTTATGCCTAACTCTATAACTACGGCCGGCTATGATCGCGAGAATGAGACCAAACCGGAAATCACCGTCCAGCTTGAAGGCACCGATAAACCCCAGGACCCGGACACTGTCGCCCGCTTATCCATCGCCGGTATCGAGAAGGGCCGTTACTTTGTCACGACGTCGTTCATGGGCGACTTGATGCGATGGGGCGCTATGAGTAACTCACCGCGGAATAACTGGTTTGTAGACACGTTGATGGCGTGGATCCTGCCTTTTATCATGGCATTCGTTATGTGGGATATGAATAGTCAAGTCTCAAAATGGGGTAATAAGAAAAAGATTGAAGAGTCACGGGATTAATTGGTTTATTTATGAAGGGCTGCGCTGTTCACAGTTTGCTTTGCAGGGGCCTTTCTAAAATTAGTGAACACCATAAAAACTTAAATTTACATTCATTGGTTCGTTTCAATGCCAAGACGCGCTAGAGGCTTCACCTAAACCCTTATAACAGGTACCTACTCGGGCCTCTGACTGGGATAAAAATTTAGAAACTACATCATTCTCTTCTTTACAGCACTTAGGTAGTTATATCAGCCTCACCTAGACTTAAACCATTAGCGTCAGTTTAAGCAGCACGATAAACGCCATTCGTACTTAGCCTTTAGGTACCTTTGGCCACTTATTTACATGAAACAATCTCTTTATAAACTCGAGATAATCAAGTTTCTGAACCCTTTGCTCTCCCCCCTTTTTTCGCGCGCGGCCGTTCGGCATTCTCTCAAAGCCATACTCGTGTGCATGACGTACGTAGGTAATAATGGAGCACCATCAGAATATTTCAGCTGATGCAGGGCTCGGTGAGGAATCTGGGAGAGCAATTGCAGGAATAGAAGGTCAACGAATCCAAGACCAAAAAACTAATGTTCAACCCGCCGACACGTCGGAAGGAGATCAACATGTCGCCACGGCCCTTCACGGCAAGGGGGGCGGGAAGCCTATCTCCTTTTATGCGTCCTTGCTCTGCCTTGGGCTCCTTGCACTGATTGTTGCATGGGATACTGTCGCTTTATCTGTGGCAATTCCGGTCATAGCCGAGCAACTGCGGGCTACGACATTGGAGTCTCTCTTTGCAAGCATCGCCTTCACGCTCGCCGTTGCTATTTCTCAACCACTCTACCTCAGTATTTCGGACGTTGTGGGTCGGAAGGTCCCACTCTACATTGCCATGGTACTTTTCACTGTGGGCTCTATTCTCTTCGCCGTTGCCCGGAGTATCACAGTAGTTATTGTTGGGCGTCTTGTACAGGGTCTTGGTGGGTATGCTTACATCTGCCATTCTCTCGCAGCGAAAGAGGGAGGACTAACTCTAGATTCTGACAGCGGGGGCCTTGATATTCTTCAAGAGATCATCATCGTCGATATGACGACCTTGAAAGAACGACCTATGTATCTTGCGCTAATGGCGTTACCTATTGCGGTCGGTTCTGTCATGGGTCCAATTATAGGTGCGCTGTTTTGCCAATTTGTGACATGGCGCTGGCTTGGTTGGTGCGGAAAGAATTCGAAGTGGCTTTTAACAAAATGATCTAATTAATAATATATAGGATCAATCTACCCTTCGTTGGCCTAGCTATACCCCTGGCGCTCGTGTTTATGCACCTTCGGCCCATCAGCCTGGACCTAAAAACGAAACTTCGCCGGCTCGACTGGGGCGGCATGTTCCTGTTTACCGTGGGCGCAACGTGCGTTTCATTGCCAGTTAGCTGGGCAGACACGCTGTACCCGTGGTCCTCTTGGAGAACTATCCTACCTCTGATTCTTGGGATAGTTGCGTTCATCGCTTTCGGTTTCTATGAGGCCCGCCCAATCCAACCTATGCTACCCTATCGCCTGTTTAAAAACAGAACCGCCATTGTGTCAATAATAGGAGGATCCATACACGGGCTTCTTTTATTTTCTCTTCTGTTGTACTTACCCCTTTTCTTCCAGGTAAGTTTAAGAAACATTCTAAGGGATTCGTTATGTTACGAATTACCAATATCCCCATTTGTCGCCATTGGAAAATGCGTATATACACCTGCATATGCAACTATGGATTAGAATTTCTCTAGAACACTAACGCATGGTAGGCCGTTTATTTGCAGACGCCTCTAGAATCAGCTATTTTCATGCTTCCAGCATGCGTAACCACTGTTGCTTTCAGTTTCTTTGCGCCCGTATGTGTGGAGTTCACTAGGCGATATACGCTTCTGCTGCACATTGGATGGGTTATCCTTACTCTTTTCACCGGCCTTTGGTGTATTGTGGACCAGACGTCGTCTAAGGCAGAGAAAGATACGTTCCTCGTCTTTATCGGCGTCGGACTTGGCATCGTTTTCCAAACGGTACCCTTCCCTCTGCAGGCAAGCGTGGAAGAAGCCGATGATAGCGGCCGGTTGGTTGGTCTATTGGTTATAACGCGTTTCTTAGGAGGCGTGCTGGGGTTAGCTATTGGTTCCGTCGTATTTAGTAGTGGCTTCGCTGATCAGATTGCAACTTTCGGACCCTTGCCGGCCGAGATCAGCCAACTATCCGACCCGCGCCAAGCCATTGGTTTCATTCCAATGCTTAGGACTTTAAGTCTGGATACGGAGACCATTGGTCGATTAACAGAAGCCTATCGGATTCCATTCCGTACCGTATGGATTGTCCTCGCCTCGATATCAGGTATGGGCTTGGTAACATCTTTACTCACAAAGCAACTTGATTTAGAGAAGGAAGATCTAGGCAGGCAGAGATTCGACGATTCTTAGGAAGAGAAGGGTATCCCGTAAACTGAAGATACCTAAGTAATTTATTTGATGCGATTCTGGAGTTTCTGTGGTGCTAGGTGGGTACAGATATTACAGTTACAGTTCAGGTTTTAATTATGGTGATAATAATGGCTGTTTCATAATTACTCAAACGGTCAACCTTTATGTGCTTTATGCGATAAACTACAAACTAGGCGTGTAGTTGCGAAACTTACCCTTACCCGTACCCGTACCCGTACCTCGGCATACCTTCCCAGGTACGTATCTGTTGTTATGTTCACCATCGGCGTAGGATCTGTGATGCCTTGTAAAAGGGGGGGGTGTATATGTAAACGGACAGGGTTGTATTAAGGGGCGCCTATGCCAAGACCAACCATGCAATGCAGCTGAGGTGTAAGACTCGTTCACGATCTGCACTCATGGGCGCTAGAGCAGCAGGCTCTCGGGGATGATTAATGTATTTGGATCCTGCGACAGCCCTGAAATTCATAGACTGGCTAGGTACAGGTTAGGTAGCTACTTAGTGCATACCTGTTTTTTTTTTGCTTCAGTTGGCAGACACAAGCTCTTCTGCAGAGCACCGACACCATGGCGCCAAATGGAGAATATGTTGAAATGATGCCTACTGGGGCTCTGGCATTCAGAATTCGAAGCATGAAGCCCGTAAGCAAGCCCGCAGACACTTTCTATCGCAACTTGGAAGAAGCTCTAGACCAAAGACGTGCCGCCTATAACCTCCGCTGCGTAGTGGAGAGTGAGTGGCAGACCATGTTAGACATGATAGACTTCTCCTCCAACGACGTACTCTCTTGGAACGCGAGAGGTACCTTGCGGGGTAAATTCCTCGATGAACTCGCCCAGCACCCGAACTTTAACCCAGGCGCCGGAGGCTCACGGCTCCTTGACGGCTTTTACTCATACCTTGAGGCCACAGAGAGGGAGATCGCTGAGTTCCATAGCGCGGAGGCTGGCCTGATTGTTAATTCGGGATTCGAAGCGAATCTAGCCGTGTGGAAGGCGATCCCGCGACCGGGTGATGTGATTGTATACGACTCACTAGTACATGCGAGCACACATGAGGGTCTGGGCCTGAGCCTAGCTATGCAGAAAGTTGAATTTTTGCACAGCGAAACTAAATCTTTCCGGGAGGTGTTACTCTCGGTACTAGACTCGCAACCGCTGATCAAGCAAGGAAAGCGGTGCGTTCTCGTGGCTGTCGAGAGCGTGTATAGCATGGATGGTGATGTTTGCCCGCTACAAGAGCTCATTGATGTAGCAGATGAGGTTTTCCAAGGGCAGGATAACATCAAGTTTTTTGTTGATGAAGCACACAGCACGGGCGTCTTTGGTCCAAACGGCTCCGGGCTCGTTCGTGAGCTCGGCCTAGAAAGCCGGGTAGCCGTGCGAGTGCACACTTTTGGAAAGGCGATTGGTGCGACCGGAGGTACGTTTCTCATCTTGACATGACCTTACATCACAAAACGACGACCGAGACCTATCTGAGTCATCATTTTATTATGACACTCGAGGAGTGTTCGGGATCATACCTTAGGCACCCAATACCTGAACCAGCAAGAATTTGCGAGCCGTCGATCTAACTTCTATGTAGCATGCATCCTAGGACACAAGACCATAAAGTCCGCCCTTCTCAACTTTGCGCGGTCAACAACGTTCACTACAGCGCCGTCATTCCCCTTCGTCGCAGCCATCAAGGCGGGGTACAATCTGCTGCAGAGCGAAGAGGGACGGCAGTCTATGGACCGCCTGCAGCACATCGCTCAGCTCTTCTACAAAACACTAACGACACACCCTCTGTGGCAAAAGGCCCGAAATGAAGGTATTCTTTGGGTCCCCTTAGCCGACGGCTGGGAGAGCCGCTCCTTTCTTACCCATATAGTGCCGATCTGGACGCGTCAAAAATACCTCTACTGGCTGTACTTCCACTTGTTGTCTTCAGGTTACTGCACCTGGCCGATTGAGCACCCAGTCGTAGCGCCGGGTCAGGGTCGCATCAGGATGACTGTCCATGCAGCTAATACGGAGGCGCAGATCGAGAATTTTGTGAGCTCGATGTTTGCATGGGTGGAGGAGATTTTGGCCATTGAGGAGGGAGCAACGGAAGCGAAGGCATCAAAGGCGGCGGCCAAGGTATATGAGTGGATGCGAAGCGAAGGGCTGGAGGGGTGGGGGTTGGTGTAGATTATATTGAACTGGCATATTGTAGTTTAAGCCCCCAAGTCACACCACATGTTGTTGGTTGGTAACAAGTCAGTGCGATGAGACAACAGGAGCAGATACTCCGTTTTCCGAGATAGTTCAGTACTTACCAATAAATTTTCTAAACTGTGTAAGATTCTGGATCTCGCGTTGTACAGAGACAGCCGAATCCTTCGATCGGCGCTTGGGCCGTCTGGCTACAGCGATATACCCACCAACTCATTCTGCACATAGGGGATGGTCCACGCCAGACATGGACTATTTAACAAATGCGTATCACTTTACGCCTTGACTTCTATCCAGGTAGGTTGATATCGCCTAGCGTCATCATGGAGCCCATCGCTATCGTAGGATTCTCTTTCAAGCTCCCACAGGGAATCGAGGACCTTTCGGGCCTTTGGGAAACTCTAGAAGGTGGTAAAAACGTTATGACACCCTGGCCTGAGGACCGAATTAATATCGATGGTTTCTACAGCATGGATTCATCGCAGATAAACAGGGTGTGTTATCCCTCGCGTTACGATGTGTACAACTGGATGACTAGGTTAATAGATGTTCTTGAAATAGCTTCATTCGACGGGAGGGCACTTCCTTAACGGGAAACTTGGCGAGTTTGACGCCCCCTTTTTCTCTATGAACTCCAAGGAGGCTGCAGCAATGGATCCCCAGCAGCAAATCCTCTTAGAGACATCGTACAGAGCACTAGAGAACGGTAACTGTGTACATATCCTCTAACCCTACCGACATAGTACTTACATATGTAACAGCTGGAATCTCTTTGGGTAAAGTGGCTGGGACGTCCACGGGTGTCTTTGCGGGGTCTATGGCGGATGACTACTCGCGAACTGTATCCAAGGACCCCGACGAAGCGGCCGTCCACGCCGCTACGGGTCAGGCAATGGCTATGCTGGCCAATCGCATAAGTTGGTATTTCGACTTAAAGGGACCCAGTGTCCAGGTCAACACGGCGTGCTCCTCGAGTATGATTGCCGTAGATTTGGCTTGCCAGTCTCTACGGACAGGACAAAGTTCTCTGGTGAGACCCTCGACCCTAAGAGCGCTCATATTTATAAAATACTGTAGGAGAGGGGGATGCTAACGTGGAGCCAAGGCACTCGTCGCGGGGTCTAGCGTTATGTTGGGTCCAGAGATGTCCATTTACCTAACAAATATGAATGTCCTATCGCCGGATAGCTTATGCTATAGTTTCGACCACCGGGCTAACGGCTACGCTAGAGGAGAGGGTGCCATCGTATTTGTGCTGAAGTGCCTAACCGACGCCGTCACAGACGGTGACATGATCCGAGCTGTGATCCGAGCTACCGGGTCGAATCAGGACGGCCATACGCCAGGAATCTGGCAGCCGAGTAGTGAGTCTCAGGAGGAGTTGATTAGGACCGTTTATAGAAGCTGTGGTCTCGGATTTGAGTCGACGCATTATGTTGAAGCTCATGGTAGGTAACCTTTCCACCCGCAATCCCCGGTTCGGATAGATTCTTTATAATATGCTCTCCCTCCTATCTTAACTCACTCCTTCACCAACGTCCCAACTACTAGCACGAAAGAAGCCAGGATACACGAAAAGTTTTCGTTGTGAGAATCTTAGAATGGAGCAGAAGTATCTGATAGATCATTTGGAACTGCGTAGTTTCGTCCCAGTCGAGGTGGTGGTGGGCGCTGTAAAAGACTTCGGCGCTGCGCCGCGCTTCTTGCATATTTCTGACACACGGCAGGGACTGGAACACAACTTGGTGACTCGAGCGAGGCGAAAGCTCTAGGTCGAGTGTTCAAAAGCAGCCGCTCTTCCGGAAGCCCGTTATATATGTAGGTTACGTCTTGTACCTTAGTCTGCTCAACTCTTGAACTGACCACTTTCGACAGCGGGTCCATCAAAGCCAATATTGGGCACCTGGAAGGTGGAAGCGGGCTCGCCGGCATGCTCAAGAGCATTGTAATCCTCGAGAAAGGCGTCATTCCACCAAACGCCTTGTTTGAGAAGTTGAACCCAAAAATCAATGCAAAATCGCTAAATATTCAGGTACAGTTAGGAGCCCCTATTCTTGCTGCATACGGTGATAAAAATTTGACTTCGCCTAGGTTCCGACATCATGTATTCCATGGCCATCATGTGGTCTTCGTCGCATCTCGGTCAATTCTTTCGGTTTTGGCGGGTCCAATGGCCACGTAATTCTTGACGACGCTTATCATTGCCTTCGAGAGTTGGGCCTCAAAGGAAATTGCCGGACTCAAGTACAGCTGCAGCTGCACCCGAACGGTGATGGTTCACTATCGACCTCGCCCGAGGCGGGCTCCATATACAAGGTTCTTGTATGGTCAGCAAAAGACGAAGGGACCCTCAAGAGAATGTTTCAGCGACACGCCAGATACATAGAATCACGAAAACCAAACCCGAACCAGCTTGCTTATACTCTCTCCGAGAAGCGGAACCGGTTGACATGGAGATCATTCGCCGTTGTGAAGGTAGGTACGCCAAGTCTTCCGCCCAAGGTACCTTTTTTCCGTTCCTCCCGAGACGTAGGTCTCGCTTTCGTCTTTACTGGCCAAGGTGCGCAGTATGCGGGAATGGGGCTGGAATTGCTTGTATACTCGGCCTTTAGGTCTGCATTTGAGAGGGCAGATACAGCTTTTCGTGATTTGGGGGCCTCTTGGTCATTATATGGTGAGAATTCGTTATCTTAATCTGAGATTGCTTTGCTGATCGTTGAGCTGCACAATAGACGCCATGCAGGAACAGGACAAGATCAACGACCCCCAGCTTAGCCAACCATTGGGTACAGCTTTACAGCTTTGTCTTGTCGAGCTTCTCAAGAGTTTCTGCGTAGTCCCAGCGGCAGTCGTCGGCCATTCCTCTGGTGAAATTGCGGCAGCATATACAGCTGGCGCTATTTCTTTCCAGTCCGCCTGCAGAATAGCATACCATAGAGGTAGGCTAGCTGCACAATTAGCTACCGAAACGTCCCGACCCGGGGCTATGATGTCGGTTAATTTGCCGGAAGGGCACGTGCAGTCTTACTTGGATAAACATGATATAGGAAATGATCATATCCACGTGGCTTGCGTCAACAGTCCTTCGAATGTTACTCTTTCTGGAGATGAAAAGCTTATCGACAAAATAAAGCATTACCTAGATCAAGAAAATACTTTTGCTTGGAAGTTGGCGACGAGGGTCGCTTATCATTCCCCTGCTATGCAAGAGATCGCTTCTGAGTATCGTTCTTGTCTAGGGGCCTTGGAAAACCAGGATGGTGAGGCTTATGATATTCTCATGGTATCTACTATCACTGGCGAGAAGGTCTCGAGGAGCCAATTATCTAACAGCCAATATTGGGTGGATAACCTAATATCACCAGTTCGCTTCTCGGATGCGCTGCAATACCTCGAGATTGCGGCGCCCCGAGCTGACGGCCTTAAACCCTTATCTATCTATCTCGAAATTGGGCCCTCCGGATCCCTCCGCAAGCCTGTATGCGACACAGTAGGGTCCGTCATAGCGGGCAGAAACGTCGAATACATATCTACACTATCAAAGGACAATTCTCCTCTGATGGCGGTCTTGAATATGGGTGGTCAGCTCTTTGCTCGTGGTTATCCCGTATGTCTCACGGCAGCAAACCAGCAAGATAAAGACTCCAGTCAACCATTCCTGGCTGACGTACCAGAATACCCATTTGACCATTCCCAAACATACTGGCGTGAGACCCGGTTGAGTCGAGACTGGCGTCTGCGTGAGACAGCACCAAAGTTTCTTGGTTCCCGCACCACGGACTGGAACCCGCTCGAGCCACGTTGGCGCTTGATGCTGAGTGTCGAGGATATACCATGGATTTCCCATCATGTGGTCGGCGACGTCCCCTACTTCCCTGGTACTGGCATCTTGATAATGGCATTGGAAGCAGTTAAGCAAAAAGCGCAGGCGCACCAGGAAATAATTGGATTTGTTGTCAAAGAGATTACATTCATAAGCCCAATCGTGGTGCGACCTGAAAGCAAGACCGAGGTCATAACGCAATTACGTCCACTGCAGCAATGGTATGAAAAATCGAATGCGCGTTTTGAAGTACGCATATTCGCTTGCGTAGACAGCTATTGGAACGAGTGTTCTAGTGCTATCATTCGCGTTGAATATGCTCAGGATATTGCCGATAAAGTAAATGGTGAGCGCGAAGTTTACGCTGCTGCACAGGCTTCCGTTCAAGCCTTTGAAAATGCGAAGCGAACGTGTATCAAGCCGGTAAAGACGTCTGACTTTTATAAATGGCATGCTAAGCAGGGCCTCAAGTATGGCCAGTCTTTTTCCTTAACCGAAGGAATCTTCTGGGATGGTAGTGAGCTTGGAATCGGACATATTGATCTGGCGTCGGCCGAGCCTTTTGACGACGGCATTGCTCATCCGGGGGTCCTCGATTGTGCATTCCAAGTGGCTTTCACCGCGGCCTCACATGGCATGACCAAACGCCTGCCGACCATGATACTTCACAAACTGGAAGATGTTTGGATCTCGCCGACTGGCTGGCAGTATCCTAACACACGGCAGATACGAGTTCTAAGTAGATCGAGACTCAAGGCAGGTGTGATGGGCGCCGATTGTTCTTTTACTATATTAAGCGATGATGGTATGCCTCTTTGCCGTATTAAGAAAATCGAGATGCTGCCGGCGGGGACGCGAGGTGGCATAACAAAGAACGTCGGCGAGAACAAGCTCTTCCATAGCATTGTATGGAAGCCGCAGCTCTCGGAATTGAACCGGTCCCAGCTGCAGAACTACTGTAAAGACTTCAAGTCTTTCTTGCAACTGACCTCACATGAGACTCCTAGTCAAAGGCTGCTCGAGATAGGCAGCGGTTCCAGAGACACGATGGATCGCATACTCTCAATACTGAATGAGGTCGAAGAGAGCATAGGGGGTATTGCGTTTTCTGAGTACTGCTATACTGAAGCCTCGGAGGCCCCGGTAAAAGATGTTCGCGAGGAATACACAACAAATTACCAGTCGGACCGACTAAGTTTTGCAACCTTTCATAAAGAAAATGATATTAATAGCCAAGGGTTGGAACAGGGTGCATACAGTATCGCTTTTTTCTCTGGAGAAGATGTGTCATGCAACACAGATACAAGAGACCTAGCCTCTTTCATGCGCAGCATACGTCGGGCTTTGAAACCTGGAGGTTACCTTGTAATCCACGGCGTTCCAGATACAAACACCCCCAGGGACTCTTGCAACGAACAGAGCCCCCTAATTGGAGAAGCTGCAACGAGGAAGCTAGACTGGGGAGTTTTGTTGGACACTGCTGGGTTTTCCAGTATTTTCATGGCCGTCCCAGGTCTTGGAAATGGCAACGCGATAATCTCAGATGCAGTTGAAGAGCCTGCCACGATGGAAGGGCCCGAGAGTCTTCTGATTATAGACGATCAAAATGAATACCAAAAGAATATAGCATCATTCTTATTGACGACGACGCTCTTCAAAAAAGCCGAGCTTCTTTCTCTTGCACAGCTGGCCACCAAACTCGCCAAGAATAGCCTGCCAAGGTCGCTCGTTTTTCTCGCTGAGTTGGGCAAATCATTATTGGCACAGATTCCCGAAAGTCTCTTCACGCCTGTTCGAAAACTGATACAAAGCGCGTCTAACATACTTTGGATAACGTCTACCGACTATTCTAGGCAAGGCCACTCGCCGATACCTCTCTCAGGGGCCAGCAATGGTTTTCTCCGCGCGATTCGTACAGAGTATTCTGGCAAGCGTATCGTTTCCCTTTCCCTGGAAGGAGATAACGAGGTTTGTTCCGCTCAGGAAGCTGCCGTGTACATCACCCAGGCTTTCACATCGGGCTTTACTGCAGCAAAGCCAGAAGTCGAGTACGTAGTCAAGAATGGAGTCTTCTACACGGGTCGGCTAATCAGCGAGACGACCCTCGATGAGAAGCTTGTCGTGAATGGCAACAACGAATCTAGCAACGCAGGACCGAAACTCGTAAGAACAGAAGAATTGTCCTCCGGCCCTGCCCTAAAGGTCGAAATTGAGAGCCCCGGGTCGCTCGAGACACTTAGGCTGATACAAGATGACAGCTTCGATGGTAATCTTAGCCCAGGAGAAGTCGAAATTCAGGCGAAAGTTTGGGGCCTTAGTTTCCGGGATGTATTTATTGCCTTAGGTCGGCTGGAAGAGGACGATTTCGGGCTAGACTGTGCTGGTATTGTCACCCGAGTCGGGCCGCAGTGCGACCTGTTTCGACCAGGGGACCGAGTGTGTATGGCTGCCATCGGATGCATGCGGATGTATCCGCGTGCTGACCAGGGCAGCATCGCCAAAATACCTAAAAACATAGGGTTCGCGCACGCATGCGCTGCTGTTAGCCCAGGCCTTACAGCATGGAGGGCCTTAGTTGACATAGCCCGCATACAAAAGGATGATAAGGTCTTGATACACGCAGCTTCGGGAGGCATTGGCCAATTCGCTGTGCAGATAGCAAGGCATTTCGGGGCCGAAATTTTTGCCACCGTGGGTTATGACTACAAAAAGCAACTTCTCGTAGAAACGTACGGGATCCCGGAGGACCATATATTTTATAGTAGGAACACGAGCTTTGTCGAGAGCATAAGCCTCCTTACTAATGGGTATGGCGTTGACATTGTCTTGAACTCGTTAGTAGGCGAAGGCCTGCGCGCCTCCTGGGAGTGTATAGCTCCTTACGGACGGTTCGTTGAGATTGGAAAGGCTGACATCCATTCGAACTCCCAACTCCCCATAGCTCAACTCGGAAAAAACGTGACCTTTGCCGCCGTCGATATTCGCCACATATTGCTTCATAGGCAAGATATTGCTTCCGAGTTGATGCGTAAAACGATGAATCTCGTAACCGAGGGAGTTTTTCACGCGCCAACGCCATTACACTCGTATAACGTATCTACCCTAGAAGAAGCCTTTAGGTATTTCCAAAGTGGGAAAAATACAGGGCGAGTCATTATTGACCTTGACCCCTCTTCCTTGGTTGAGGTAGGCCTTAAGTTCAGCCCCGACCAACATTTAAGGTAGCTAATCATAGATAACCGTAGAAACATCTCTCTACGCCCCGTATGACATGGACCTTTGACAGCAATGCGTGCTATGTTATTGCTGGTGGCTTGGGCGGGATTGGGCGGTCTGTACTCAAGTGGATGGTCCAGAAGGGAGCAAAGTACCTAATCGTACCCTCAAGATCGGGAACCAAGCATAGGTCCGTCGCTGCCGAGGTGGTGAAGGAACTTGCTCAGCAAGGCGTAGTCGTGTATACGCCTCAATGCGATGTATCTGCGGCAGAAGACCTATCCCGTCTCCTTACAGAGTGCAACGAAACCTTACCCCGTATAAAGGGATGTATAAACGCCGCCATGGTTCTTAATGTACGTGGCGCGGATAAGCAAATGATAAATGAGTGTCAAAGGCTGATGTGGAATACTTAGGACACCATGTTCGACAATATGACCTATTCCCAGTGGGAGAGGACAGTCCGATCCAAGGTCCAGACCTCTTGGAATCTCCACGTTCTCCTACCTAACGACCTAGACATTTTTATACTTCTTTCCTCTATATCCGGAATCGTCGGAAATCCCGGGCAGTCTAACTACGCCGCTGGCTGCGCTTTTCAGGACGCAGTAGCCCAGTACCGGACTCGCAATGGCCAAAAGGCATTGTCTCTTGACCTTGGTGTGGTTCGCGACGTGGGTGTCGTGGCTGAGTCCGAGGGTCTCCAAAAGAAGCTCACATCAGGCCTTCGTGAATCTCGTCCAGTTAGCGAGGGCGAGGTATTGGCGTTTCTTGATTTGTGCTGTGACCCAGAGCGCCCGCCTAGCCCCAGTCACATCATCATGGGCCTCGGTGCGCCCGCCAACTTGCCAGAGGCCATGCAAAGGCCTTTATTTACTGCTCACGTTAACTCCTCCAGCGGGCAGGAGGGCAGTACGGCGAGAAGTAACGTTAACTACGGCGCCCGGTTCCGACGGGCCGAATCGGCTGAGGAACGAGCTAGCATCGTGCTTGAATCTCTAGCTAAGAAGCTGGCACGGGCGCTGTCAATCGAGTTAGAGGACATTGACTCAAGTCAACCGCTTCACGTCTTTGGAGTTGACTCGTTAGTAGCCATGGAAATTAAAAACTGGATTACTAAGGAGTTTTCGGCCGAAGTGGCCGTCTTTGAATTAATGGGAGGAAGATCGGTGGCGGCAATTTGTGAATTGGTAACGCGAATGAGCCCGATTTAAAACATGATAAAGATACGTATGAACAGCGGACGATAGCGCGAAAAGGGCCAAATACCGTGCGCCGGTTTCATATAAACCGTTAATATGTTAAAACACAGTGTATACTTGAGATTTCTTAGGTTATTATGTCATTTTTTTAAACCCATTTTTAATTATCTCAGCGAGCTTAGACTAGTCCTTAATACATGTAACAGGTTATATTTATTTTAATTATATTTAATTTATATAAATAACTTTTTATCATAACTTAATATCTTATGGTCACATATTATAGACTAGGTAAATGTGATAAACCTATGCCTTAAAAAAATATAGTTATTATTAAATTAATTAATCTAAGATATCTTAGGGTTAGGATTAAGATTAAGGTTAGGGTTAATTAATTAAAAAAGAGAAAAAGTTAAAATTATAAATTAAAAAACTGAAAAGTTTAAAGATTATTATGTTAACATTTTCATTTAAAGAGAAATAAAGAAATGTTTTACTATATTTATAATTCTTTAAGGCAAAAATATATCAAAAATAATAAACAAGGATTCTGAATTTATATTCTAATATAGAAAACGAGAACAAGAAGACAGTTCTCCCAATATTTAGAAATGCCAAAGATTACCAAAAGGCCAAAAGGCCAAAAATCTACTTTTCTTTACAAACCTTAAACATCAAATAATATTTAAAACTTAAATCTAATAAATTAGGTAAAAATTCTAAACATAAAGGTCAAAATATTAGGATATAAAATAATTAAAAGGCTAAAATAGAATAAAATTCCCTTAATAAAGAAATATTCCTTTAAAAAAAACTTTGGAACATTAGTAAATATA
This sequence comes from Hypoxylon trugodes, assembly GCF_022578975.1. Lineage (NCBI taxonomy): Eukaryota > Fungi > Ascomycota > Sordariomycetes > Xylariales > Hypoxylaceae > Hypoxylon > Hypoxylon trugodes. Next base: position 318,334 of record NW_026250029.1, read on the forward strand.
AAGATAAGGATTAAGATTAGAATTAAAATTAAGATTTAAAATCTTATAAAGTTAATTAATAGATATCTTATCCTTATTTAAATATCTTTTATTATAGAAAAAGAATAGGAACATAGGTATAAAAGGCCTGGAAGGGAAGAATAGAAATTAACTGATAAATCATTACTGATGTAATCGTCTATACACAAGGCAAGAAGGGAATTTCCCAGGACATTTTATAACATTAAAACCAAAAAAAAGATACTTTATAATACCACTAACACTCTAAGAACCAAGAGATAACCTAAATCAGCTCCCTACCCAGAGGCAGGGGCCCATATATGACAATCCCGACGGAAGATCCCAGGAAGGTAACTACACAGGATAAGACATAAGGAACCAAAGAAGGGAAAAGGGAAATAGACATTTTGTAATATCTCTTACAAACCACCTACCATACCTAATAGAAAGTTATATCTCATCCCTTATTATATCCAATCTTTTAGCTAAAATTATCTTATTCCAGGTAGATAATAAGTTAAATAAATTAATTATTCTATTAAGGTTATAAATTAATAATATTTAAAAGGATTCTGTGACGAACCTATGCCTCAGAGAGGTATAGTCGTTGTTGGATTGGCTAATCTGGGGTTTTCTTGATTTGAAGGTAACAGTATTAGTAATAGGTTAAGTAGTTAAGTATGTTCTGTTTATCAGAGAGGCTTGAAGTCCTCTTATTATGCTTAAAAGAATAGTCTTAAATTGATAATTAAAGAACTATAAAGGAAGTAATTAGATATAGAGGAAATACTTATGATTATATAGTTTAATGTTTTTCTTTCCTTTTTGTCTTACTTTCTTCTGTTCTGGAGTCAGCCAAAGTAATACTTCCTTTATTCTGTTCTATTCTAGAGTAAGATAAAGTATTATGTTCTGTTAATTAATAAAACAGATTAGTTTATTATAGTTTCCCTATGATTAGGTATCTGATATCCTATCTAATTAGAAGGATATGACTGTAAGTTATTAGATTATGATATTATTCTTTTCTTTCCTGAATCTTTTATTTTAAAAGTTTTTTGATAAGTTTTTCTTTTTATTATTTTATTAAGATATTATCTATTCTTATTAATAAGAAGAAATGTAATAATTCTTCTAAATTATTCTTTATTGATTGTTATAAATGTTTAGTTTTTGAAATTGAGGAGGCTAGCTTTGAAATAATATTATGTATTTATTATTTTAATAAGGGTTTGATTTATAAGAGTATTTCTGGTATCTATAGGTATTATAAATGTCAGATTGCCAATGTCTTATATGATAAAAAAGAGGTCCTTATAAATTCTATGGCTTGGATTGGGAAGGAAAAATGTCATTTAGAATTGGAAGAGGAGGTTGAGGAACTTTGTTTCTAGGAATTATTATTTTGTCTACAATGTTTTTAAAAAATGTATTATTTGTTAAATAAGAAGGATATAAGGATGATCCAAAGGGAGTTTATTAGTATTGAGGAGTTAGAAAATGCCGAGTATATGGAGGTAGCTTAATAGGCAGTTATTATTCCTTTTGTTGAAATTTCCAAGGTTTTCCTTATCTTTAATTAGTCTGGGATAAACCTTAATTTTGATCTGATATTATCATTAATTAAGGTTTTTTTAACCTTAGTTGGTTAGGGTTTTAATGATGGAAATCCTTAATTAACTTTTGAATCCTATTACTTATAAGGTATTCTTATGATTCTTTGGTATTATTTTCCTTGGAATAATTAAGTTATTTAATAAAATATTTGATTTGATTATTAATAATCCTAGAATTATAGATGATTTTGATATTATATTCTTTTAGGTTTTTTTTTAATTTGATATTTCTTTTAAATTTAATATCCTTAGATGCTAGTTTAAGTATAATAATATAAAATATATTAATTCTTAATTTCATATTTATTAATAATTATAATTAATAATTTGTTCTTGAAAGGACCTCCTTAATTAAAAAAGGTCCCAGTTTCTTAAAATCTAACTTTTTATTTGGTCTCTTGGTTTAAATCTAAGGTGTTTTTAATGTAGAATATTACTTATCTTATAAGAGATAAACCTTATTTCCCTTGTGTAGAATTGGTCCTTTAATTTTCTTTTTATTGTAATATATTGCCATTCTATATTATAAAAATTTGAGATATTATTTAAGCTTATGTCACAACCCAATAACTTACAGTCGCATCCTTCTAATCAGATAGGGCATCAGGCACCTAATCATGGAGAAACTATGGTAAGCCAGTCTGTTCTATCAGCTAACAGAACATAATGCTCTATTTTGCTCCAGAATAGAACAGATAATGGTTGCATAGGTGAAGGACACGTGATCTACTTAATCATTATAATTCCCTTTAAATAGATTACCTTCTTGCCTATCCAGATAGATAGACCTTTCTTCTTTAGATAACTTAATATATATTGTCTCACCCCTACTATTTTGTACTTTCCCTTACTTTTACTTTACTTCATTTATATACATATTTATCAATATTGATCAATATTATTAGACAGTTAGCAACATAGATTAGCAAGGTTAAAAAAATCATTGCTATAATAATTTAAAAGATCTTATTATAATAATATAAATAATATCAACATACCTACTTCTATCTAAATCACTTTTATATTATTCCATTTATAACGGAATACCATTTCACCTTATCACATAACCCTTTTAAACCTCTATTCATATACTATAATTTAGATTCCTTATCTTTTATACTTTTAGATTCACCATCCTTAATTTCTATATATATTACAATATTATAAAGGAAAAGTTCAGCATAGGTATAAATATATATTATAGAAATTAACTTAGTTAAGCTAAAGAATATAAATAAGTTATAAGAACTAATAAGTTACCTTTTTAACCAAATAATGATTCTTATGTAATACTTTAATCATATAGTAGTAAAATAGGAAACCATTAATCCCCAAAGAATTATCCCAGAATAGAAGGTAACTTAGATATTATTTATACTAATAGACTTTAAGATTATCGATAAGAATATATTATATGTTTACATAATTAAAGAAATAATAAATAAATATCAGGAATAATTTTAAAACTTTATGATAATGGATTTTATTAATATATCAAAATAGTTATAATTAATGTTAAGAACCATATTGATATAATAGGATATTTACATAAAATAGCATAATATTAATCATACAGAAATACTTACCAATCTTATATCATTATATAAACTATTAATATAGAATTCCAACAAGTTGGAAGTAATAAAACCAAGATGGCCTGATATGTTAGTATAGAAGATATTAATATATAATATTAAAAAGGAATTGGTTTACCCTAAAACCTATATATTTATATATATATATATTATATTATAATAATAATTAATAATCTCTAATCCATAAATATTAATATATATAATAGGGTATATAGATTAAGATCTAATTCCATTAATAATCCTTATTAAATTATTATTTATTTATTTACTTTATATGGTATATAATCTATAGGGAATATTATTTTTTATTTATAATAATTTATTATTATAAGGATCCATTATTTAACCTTTTTTTTAATAAATATCTAATTTTTATCTAACCTTTTCTTTTTTATTTCTATAAAGTAACCAAGGTAATCCTTGGTTATTAATAATCTTTCTTCTTCTTTCTTTATTTTAATAAGGAATAATTATATCTTCCTAGGCTATCTTAGATAATAATTATCTTAATATTCTAATATTTATAGTTTAATAAAGATATAATCCTTAATATCCTTATAATAATGAATATGTATAAAGAAAATAACCTAATTTATTAATATTAGAAAATATATCTAAATCTTTTAAACCATTACTAGATAATCTATATATAATATTGGCAATTCTACCCAACATTGGACCAAAAAGAAAAGGCCATCTTACCAGAAATTTCAATTTTTTTTCCCAGATAATTCCATTATCTATATTAATAAATAATTAATAAGAATAGGTATCTATATCCATCAATAATCAATAAGATAATATATATTATGATATTTCCTTAATATAAGTTCTAAATAAAATATATCTACTAATAATTATTGGTTACTTTAAGAAAATCTAGAATAATAAAAATAATTATATAAATAAAATATATAATATCTTTAAAGATAAATTTTAATTTTTTTTAAATATATATTATATAATTGGAATATATCAAATATAATTCCATGCCATATTTTCTATCATTTTTACAGGAAAGGCAGTAATTTATTTCCTATATAACATGCCATAACATTGATATTTCATAGATATATATCTTATCATAGAATAATATTTTAATATGGAATAAAATAAAATCTAATATTATTAGGATTGGATTATTATTACCTTTTTTGATAATAAGGCTGATAAGAAGAATAAGGGAAGGTTTAATATGGAGATACTTAAGATCATATTGGATAAGCTATTATTTTATCAATAAGTTTTTAGGAGAGATTTCAAAGAAGAGTAATAGTTTATTACAATGGTATAACATATTTGCCATAGCATCCTATAACTATAGTATACCTTGTTTATTCCATTATACTAATTTAAAGAACTGGTTAATAAACTATGTACATTAATTAACATCCATAAGAATCTAAAAAGAATATATTAATATATAATCAATGATAATAATAATAAAGATACTAATTAATTCTATATTAAAAGAAGATACCACTATAGTAACAAAGGTAATAAATATTAATCAAAGAAGGTGTCACAGAGTTGAAAACAATGATACTAGGTATATAAAAAGGAAAGATACTGATCTATAAAATATTCTAAAGAAGATCAGAAGGAAGCTAAGGGTAGATGGAAAATCAGAAAAGGATAAAATAAAGGTAAGTATATTATATTCTTAATTGATTACAAGGGAATTAAAGAAAAAAGTTCTAACTCTGAAGACAACAATAATAACACCCTTATCACTAAATTAAAAGAAATAGATATTAAATAATACCTAATTATAACATATCTGGCAAATTAAGTATGTCAACATTACATTATATCTAACCTTTACTTTAATAAATTTAAGATAAATGTTATCTTTATCTTAGATCATTATATTAAAAATGTCTTTTAAGGGATTATTCTTGATATAGATGTAATAAAAATATCTATAATTAGAAAAAAATAATATTAAATCTTTATTAGGGAATTCCCTGAATATAACTTTAAGATAAATATTAACTAAACTGGAAAAGTAAATATCAGGTTTGGTAATAGATCTTTAATTAAATCATTAAGAATGATCATAATTGACATCCCATTTAGATTAATTAACTTTTATATTATAGAATTGGATATTCCTTTCCTTATATATCTTAAAGATATAAATTAATTAAATATATATTTAAATAATATCATAGATTAATTAATTAAAAAAAATGGAATAATAATTGTAATTATCTATAGATAAGGATATCTATGGTTTTACTTAGATAATATAATTTATTTTATAGAATCTAAATTATAATATATTTATATCTATTTTGATTATTTATTTATAAATAAGTTATATAATTTATTGAATAAGGTTAATTATAATATTAATATTAATAATATTAAAGAAATTAATAAATTTTATTATCATTATTAAATTAAAGACCAGGTTTTTTAAAGGTTTAGGTTTAATCTAAAAGATTTAAATATAGATTTTAATTATAAGGTAATTATTGATATAATATACCTTGATAAATAATTAATTTTATATATGATTAATATAGTTACAAACTTTTAAACGGCATATTTTATAAGAATCATCTTAGCCAAGGAAATTTAGGAAATATTAAAACAATGTTAGATCAATACTTACCTTGGCCCCCTAAACATTGTTACATACAATGCCAATATTAACTTTAATAATACCAAATTCAGAAACAAAACTTATATTATTGGAATTACCTATAAGCAAATATTGATAAAGGCATATTAATCCATTAACAAGATTAAGGAATATTATGACCTTATTTATAAAGCTTATAAGATCATAATAAATAAACTTTAGGGCTTTGGTTTAAAGGTATTATAACTCTAGATAATCATTAAGGTGGTTAACAATATTGCTAATCCAGATGGCCTTATCTTTATTCTTTTAATCTTTAATATTTATCTAAGGATCAATATAAATTTATTACCTATTCCCTTATAGACTTAGAGGGCATAGGTAGTCTAAAAGGTAATAATAAAGATTAAAAGGATTAAGGTATAATATTTTATTAGGGATGCCATAAACACATAAAATAGCCTTAATATTCAAAGAATATTCCCTATAATATTCTTTATTAATAATAAAATCCTGGTTTACTAAAAAAGGGGAAGATAGAAAGGCCTTTATAAAGTTATTATGGTTATTAATAAGGATATGATTATAGTTTCTAATATTTTGGATAATATATTAATATTTAAGAATTTCCATGTCAAACCATATATCTAATCTAAGGAAATTCTAAAATTAATAAAGAAATTGGAGGTCCAACTATCTCCATCCTTATTTAATCCTGATGATTTTAGAATTATCCCTAAAGAGGATTTCATATATATTAATAACCTTTTCTATATTGTTATTTTATATTTCATTATTAAAGAATAAGATAATTTCATCCTTATGTTTAGATTATAAATAAATAAAAAGATAATTACCTTAGATAAATCATATAAAATATTAGATATAAAGGAAATGAATATATTATTTGAAGAAGGCATTTTGCAATCTGAAATGTATAACAAGGTAGTTTACCAAGACATGATAATCTTTAAATCAAGAATGATTTATAAAATTAAGGCCAGGAATACCCCCTTTTTTTATAAAAAGTCATGACTTATAGTCTAAGGATATAATAATCTTGATAAGAAATTCATCATAATATATGCACCTATTATCTAAAGAATAAGTTAATAATTAATATTGGTTTTTGCCCCTATACTATATTAATAAGGGATGAAGATCATAATATGGAATATAACTATAGCATATACTTAATCCAAAATATCAATATAGAAGATGATCTTTATATGATTATTAATTAAATTAAAAGATAAATATTTTAAAAGAATATTATTATAAGTTATTAAATTATTATATGGCCTTATAGAATTAGGCATTTATTAATTTAAAACTTATTCATATTATTATTAATAAGAATTATATATAAAATTATTAGCTTTTGATCCTTGTTTATTAATAATGGATTTAGGTCCCTTCAGAATCATAGGATTTTAGATAGATAATATTTTTAATATAAATATTATAGATTTTCTTACTATTAAAAATATAGTATTTACCAAGGTAGGAATTAGGGCATACCTTTAAAAAATAATAGACTTGGGATTTAAGGACTTCAATAATTTATATATCATTATCTATGATAGGGACTTTAGGATCTCCATCATTTAAAAGGACCAAACTAAAAAATTTAAGCTTTTAGATATAAAAGGCCTTAATATAATTAAAAGATTTGTGAAATAAAGGGTTAGAAGCATATATATTACCTTTATTTATTAATCTAAAACTATCTTTAATTACTTTACAATAACCTAACACCTAGAACTAAATCCTAAAGAAATGAAGGTTCTTAATATCAGGATATAATGGCAGATGGATAATTAAATATGAGGATTTAATTATGTTAAATTAGATCTATAAAACCTATATCTATATATCTTTATTAATAAATTATTCATAAATAATAAAGATTTAAATTCATAGATTAATTATGTCATTATCTTGGGCAATGAAAGATCAACTAGCCAAGATAACAAAATCTGGATCACTGGAAATATTATCCACTGGTTATCTATTAAATATAAGTGCGTTACTTGTAATATCCTTGTTAATGAAATATATGGAATGGTCTAGGGCTTCAATATTAGTTATGTTATCTATCATACCATTAATATAATTCTAAAATACCTATCACTTATTAAAATTCCCTTTATTTTATATACTAACTTTTTCTCCTTATATTAATGTTTAATATAAATGGGCAATATTAACAAAAAGAGACTGATGATTAACTTAATGGCTTTAAGATAATCATATAAGAACCAAGAAATAGATGATATCCATTGGATTCATAGCAATTATAACCCCATAGATACTATAATAAAGATATCCCCAAATAAGGTTATAAAAAAGTTAATAGAGGATAACCAAATTAATTTACAACTAGAAAGATAGGTAAAACACATGGCTAATAATAAATTCGCAATCAATTAATTACAAAAAAAAAATAGAATAAGTAATGATTACATAGGTAAAGGATACATAATCTACTTAGTTATTATAATTCCCTTTAAGTAGGTTATCTTCTTACCTACCTAGATAGATAGACCTTTCTTCCTTAGATAATTTAATATACATCGTCTCATCCCTACTATTTTGTACTTTCTTTTACTTTTACTTTGCTTCACTTACGTACGTACCTACCAACAACAGAGCAAAGGAGGTGCTGCTCTATCTTGCTCTAGAGCAGAACAGAGTAAAAAGGGGTACTGCTCTATCTTGCTCTAGAGTAGAATAGAGCAAAATAAGATAAAAAAAAGGATATTAGATTATATAATCATAGGTATTTCCTTTATATTTAATTATTTTTTTTATAATTCTTTAATTATTAATTTAAGATTATTCTTTTAAGCATAATAAAAAGACTTTAAGCCTTTTTGACAAATAGAATATACTTAATTATTTAATCTATTGCTGATACTATTACCTTTAAATTAAGAAAATCCTGGATTAATTAATTTAATAATAACTATACCTTTCTAAGGCATAAGTTTGTCACATTTTGATAATTTTTTGATCAATATTAATATTAAGGTCAAAAAATGATATAAATCATCTACAAAATATCTCTTTATTATTATCAATTAAACCTTCTTTTATTTTACTAATCTTTAAAAATAAAATAGAAAACCTTTATATCTTCTAAGAATTACCTTTTAAGGGATATTATAATTAAATATAGGATAAATTAATAGACCTTAACTTAAAAAATAAAGAAGAATTTGTCACAAACCACATAGGCCTACAGGGGTGTAAGACCCTGGAGGAAACCTTTTTCATTGCCGAAATGGGGCAGGAGTGCATAATACATGACATGGATGAATATGGATGAGGGTATCTAGTCTTATCCAGTGAATGTAACATGGATGAGTATAGATAAGTATATCCAGTCTCATTTAACAAGTATAATAGGGGATGAATATGGATAAGGAAATCCAACCTTATCCATAAGGAAGGTAATAATAAAGGAACATCTATATAATTACCATCATTTTCCTATATATCTAATTATTTTTTCTATAATTCTTTAATTATTAATTTAAGATTATTCTTTTGAATATAGTGAAAGGATTCCAAGCCTTTCTGACGAATAGAATGCACTTAATTACTTAACCTATTATTAATATTGTTATCTTTAAATCAAGAAAACCCTGGATTAGCTAATCCAGCAACGATTATACCTCTCTGAGGCATAGGTTCGTTACAGAATTAAATAAAGAAGAATTCCAAAATAAGGATTTAGGTGATTTATAATAACCTAATCCATTATTATCCAGAATATCTATATTTGTTTATATCATTTAGGATTTATTATTAATAGAAGAGGTATTTTAATTTATTAATAGAATGGTGTTTTTTAAGATATGTTTATAAGTCCTGGAGTTGGAAATGTAAGAGGAAATTAATATTAGAATAGGAAGAAATAACTAGGAGAAGGAAGAGGTCCTTAATTGGTAAGCTAGAGTGGTGGTTGTCCTTAGGGAGATTAAAAAATTTGAAAAAAAATTAACCTTAAAGAAGGCTAAACTAGGAAAGGTCCTTAAAGGATCCCTATTGGGAACCTTTTAGCAACTGGCACCTTCTGGACTTTTAGATAATAACAATGATAACAATAGAAAAGATAAGAAGAAAAAGGGAGGCAGAGATCTCTAATCAAGAAGGGAAAGAATAATAACCCTTTTTTTACTTATTAAAGGATATAAATTAACAAACCTGTTAATGATGGTTACATAGGTGAAGGACACGTGATCTACTTAGTCATCAAGACTCTCTTTAAATAGGTTATTCTTCTTGTCTACTCATATAGATAGATCTTTTCTTTCTTAGACAACTTAATATATATCATTTTACCCCATTATTTTACTTTATTTATTATATTATTTCTTTTTATTTACATATATACCTACCAATATTAATCAATATTACTAAATAGTTAATAATATAGATTAGCAAGGTTAGAAGAGTTACTACTATGATAATTCGGAAGACCTCATTATAACAATATAAATAATACTAGCATATCTATTTCCATCTAAATCACTTTTATATTATTCCATTTATGATAGAATATTGCTTTACCTCATTACACAATCCCTTCAAATCTCTATCCACATATTATAATTTAGATTCCTTATCTTCTATATCTTTAGATTTATTATCCTTAGTTTTTATATATATTATAATATTATAAGGGGAAAGTTTAATATAGGTATAAACATATATTATAGAAATTAACCTAATTAAATTAGAGAATATAAATAAATTATAAGAATTAATAAATTACCTCCTTAGCTAAATAATAACTCTTATATAACATTTTAATCATATAGTAATAAAATGGGAAACCATTAATTCTCAGAAAGTTACCTTAGAATAAAAGGTAATTTAGATATTACTTATGTTGGTAGATTTTGAGATTATTGATAAAAATATATCATATGTTCATATAATTAAAAAAATAATAGATAAATATCAGGAATGATTTTAAGGTTTTATAATAATAGATTTCATTAATATATCAAAATAGTTATAATTGATATTGAGAATTATGCTGATATAATGGGGTATTTATATAGGATAATATAATATTAATTATATAGAAGTGTTTGCCAATTTTATATCATTATATAAGCTATTAATATGGAATTCTAATAAGTTAGAAATAATGAAATAGAGATGGCTTAATATGTTGATATAGAAGGTATTAATATATAATATTAAAAAGGGATTAGTTTATTTTAAGGCCTATATGTTTATACATATATATATCATATCATAATAATAATTAATGATCTTTAATCCATAAATATTAATATATATAATGGGGTATGTAGATCAGGATCTGGTTTTATTAACAACCCTTGTTAAATCATTACCTACTTATTTGCTTTATGTAGTATATAATCCACAAGGAATGCCATTTCTTATCTATAATAATTTATTATTATAGGGATCTATTATTTAACCCCTTTTTTAATAAATATCTAGTTCTTATCTAATTTCTTCCCTTTTACCTCTATAAAATAATTAAGGTAATCTTTAATTATTAATAACTTCTCTTTCCCTTCCCTCACTCTAATAAAGAATAATTATACCCCCCTAAATTATCTTAGGTAATAATTATCTTAATATTCTAATATTTATGACCTAACAAAGATATAATCCTTAATATCTCTATGGTAATAATTATATACAAAGAGAATAGCCTAACTTATCGGTATTGGGAAATATATCTAGATCTTTTAGACTACCATTAAATAATTTATATATAATATTGGTAGTTCCATCCAGCATTGGACTGGAAAGAGGAAACCATTTTACCAGAAATTTTAGTTTTTCTTTCCAAATGGTTTTATTATTTATATTAATAGATAATTAATAAGAATAAATATCTATATCTATTGGTAATCAATAAGATAATATATATTATAATATTCCCCTGACATAAATTCTGAATAAAATATGCCCGCCAATGATTATCAATTACTTTAAGAAAGCCTAGAATAGCAAAAATAATTATATAAGTAAAATATATAATATCTTTAAAAATAAATTCCAATTTTTTTTAAATATATATTATATGGTTAGAATATATTAAATATAATTCTATATTATATTTTTTATCATTTTTATAAAAAAGGTAATAATTTATTTCCTATATAACATACTATAACATTGATATTTTATAGATATATATTTTACTATAGAATAATATTTTAATATAAAATAAAATAAAATTTAATATTATTATAATTAAATTATCATTATTTTTTTTGGCAATAAAATTGATAAGAAAAATAAAAGAAAGTTCAATATAGAGATATTTAAGATTATATTAGATAAATTATTATTTTATTAACAAATTCTTAAAAGAGATTTTAAAAGAAAATAATAGTTTATTATAATGGTATAATATGTTTGTTATAATATCCTACAACTATAACATACCTTATTTACTTTATTATATCAATTTAAAAAGCTGGTTAGTAAATTATATACATTAATTAGCACCTATGAAAATCTAAAAGAAACATATTAATATATAATCAATAATAATAACAATGAAAATATTAATTAATTCTATATTAAAAGAAGATATCATCATAATAATAAAGGTAGTAAATATTAATTAAAGAAGGTATTGCAGAGTTGGAAATAACAATGTTAAGTATGTAAAAAGGAAGGATGCTGATCCATAAAATATTCTAAAGAAAATTAAAAAGAAGTTAAGGGTAGATAGAAAATCAAAAAAGGATAAAATAAGGATAAATATATTATATTTTTAATTGATTATAAAAGAATTGAAGAAGAAAGTTTTGATTCTGAAGGTGACAATAATAACATTTTTATTATTAAATTAGAAGAAATAAATATTAAATAATACTTAATTATAGTATATTTGGTAAATTAAATATATTAATATTATATTACATTTAACCTTTATTTTAATAAATTTAAAATAAGTATTACCTTTATTTTAGATCATTATATCAAAAATATCTTCTAAGGGATTATTCCTAACATAGATATAATAAGAATATCTATAATTGGAAAGGAATAATATTAAACTGTCACAAATCACACAGGCCTACAGGGGTGTAAGATCCCAGAGGAAACCTTTTTCATTGCCAAAGTAGGGCAGGAGTGCATAACACATAACATAGATGAATGTAAATAAGGATATCCAGTTTCATCCAATAAATGTAACATGGATAAATATAGATAAATACATCCAATCTTATTCAATAAATATAATAAAGGATGAATATGGATGAAGAAATCTAATCTTATCTATAAAAAAAAATAACAATAAAGGAATATCTATATAATTATTATAATTCTCCTATATATTTAATTATTCTTTTTATAATTTTTTAATTATTAATTTAAAACTATTTTTTTGAACATAGTAAAAGAATTTTAAGCTTTTTTAACAAACAAAATATATTTAATTATTTAACCTACTATTAATATTATTACCTTTAAATTAAAAAAACCCTAGATTAACCAATCTAATAATAATTATATTTTTTTAAGATATAGATTCATTATATTTTGATAACTTTTTGATCAATATTAATATTAGATTAAGAAATAATATAAATCATTTATAAGATATCCCTTTACCACCATTAATTAAACCTTTTTTTATTTTATTAACCTTCAAAGATAAAATAAAAAACTTCTATATCTTTTAAAAATTATCTTTTAAAAAATATTATAATTAGATATAAGATAAACTAATAAACCCTAACCTAAAAAATAAAAAAAAATTAGATAAAAAAGAATTTCAAAATGAAGATTTAAATAATTTATAATAACCTAATTTATTATTATCCAAAATACTTATATTTATTTATATTACTTAAGATTTATCATTAATAAAAAAAATGCTCCAACTTATTAATAAAATAGTACCTTTTAAGATATACTTGTAAATCCCAGAGTTGGAAATACAAAAAAAAATTAATATTAAAATAAGAAGGGATAACTAAAAAAAGAAAAAGGTCCTTGATTGGTAAGTTAAAATAATGATTGTCCTTAAAAAAATTAAAAAATTTAAAAAAAAATTAACCTTAAAAAAAACCAAACTAAAAAAAACCTTTAAAGGATCTTTATCAAGAATCTCTTAATAACTAACATCCCCTAGACCTCCAGATAATAACAATAATAATAATAGAAAAAATAAGAAAGAAAAGGGAAATAAAAATCCTTAATTAAAAAAAAAAAAATAATAACCCTTTTCCTGTTTATTAAAAGATATAAATTAATGGATCTGCTAACTTATAATAGAATTTTGGATGTTAAGGATTGGTTTATACACATAAAACTCTATCTATCCTTTTATAAGGAAAATCTATTATAAAAGGAATAATAGATATTTATTATTATTTAATTCTTAAATGGAATTATCTTTATATAATTTTAATCTATTTTAAAAAACCATTTTAATATTATCAAGAAAAAATTAAAAAAATTTTAATATATTTTTAAGTTATATAAATATTTTAAAAATAAAATATAAATAATATTTAACAAACCATTTAAAAAGAAAGAAACATAAAAGGCCATCCATTATTTTAGATAAAAGGGATAAGCTACATTCTATATGACAAAATTTAAATAATTTATGGCTATAAAATAATTACCCAAAAATATATAATTTAATTATCTCTATAAAGAAATAACTATTTAGGTAAAAGATGAATTTTCTAAAAAAGAATAACCTATTATCATTAATAAATATATAACTAAAATAATTCTTTATAATAATAGATTATATAAAAAATATAATAAAAAAAAAAAAGACTCTAAAATAATAAAAAATCAAAGAAAAAGAAAACCAACCAAAATTTAGAACCTAAACATAATCAATAATAATAAAAAACCTAAAAAGGATTTAAACAAGGTTAAATATTATAATTATTAAAAAATAAGATATTATAAGAGCCAATATAAGAAACCTAAGAAATAACCATAAATCCCAGAAAGAAGATTAACTAATATAATAATAATAACATTAGGATCTTTAACCTTAGGAGTATTTAATATTATTAAAAAAGAAGAAGAATAGGAAAACCCATTATTAAATTATAATGAAATCACTTAACAAACAGAAGTAAAAAATTTTATAAATCAAATAAATCAATTATAAAATTTTGATATAATAGATATAAGGGATTTCAAAGAAGAAGAAATAAATATTTTTTTAAAGGAATCCAATTCTTTTTTGGATAAATAAAGGTTATTATGGGATATAGATTAGAATATAGAAAGAAAAATAAAAAAAAAAATGATATTTTTAGTATAAGTTAATAATTAAAACATCTTTATCATATTATTATCAGATAAAAATATTATTCTGATATATTTTGATAGAACATAATTACATTAATAAATGATATGGAACCAATGGGATTCTAATAATAAAAAAGGATAGAATTAAATCCTTAAACCAAAATTAATATATTATATATAGCTAATAAAACAAATAGATTATTATTATTATAATCTTAATGACCTAATAGACCTAAAATATACATCTAAGAACAATGAAATATAAACCTAAAAACATAGGAAATAGAATCATAGGAGAACCTATAGAATCATTATTAGAAAAATATTTAAAAGATAAGGAATATTAGAATTATTTATCTTAAATATATTTAAAGATCTAGATTATAAAAGGATAATCAAAAATAAATAGAACCGGGAATTTATATAATAATATTATAAGAATATATATAGGATCTCCCATATAATATTCTATAAAAAAAAACAAAGCATAATTATCTTAATTAAGCCTATTTGTAGATATCTAAAGCAAATGGCCTAGTATCTAAATGCTATCCTGGATAAACATTATGAACAGATATTACTACAATATAAAAAGATAATTGATTAGTCTTAAAAAGAAATATAACATTTAGAAAACAAGATTATAATTCTTTAAGGAAGAACTGAATAATTAATAAACCTATTATAAAGAATGATTAATATAATTAATAAATAATAGGATATAATAGAAAAGTTATTGAAAATCCTATAGATAATATTAAATAAGATTAAGTTAACATGTTTAATAAGAATAACTAAGGGATCCTATTTAATCATAAAAATAATATAAAAAAAATATAAATTTAATACCCTAATTGATTTAGGATATATAATCAATTTAATCCATCTAAGATTAATTAATATATATAGAATATTATATTAAAAAAAAAAGATATCTTATTAAGTTAGCAATATTAATAAAAGTTTTATTACCTATAATAAAGGAAAAGTCAAGAGAGAAATTATAGTTTTCTTTATCTTAATCTAAAGATATCAAGAACTGGTATCTTTTAATTTTATTGATATAAATTACAAATTAATTTTGGAGAAGATATAGCTTAGAATTAATAACCTAAGAATTAACTAGATATAAGATCAACTCTATTAAAATAAATTAGAAAAAAATTTAACCCTTAAGTATTGGAAAGAGGCTAATTTAAGTAAATCAAAATAGTAATTATAGTAAATACAAATAGGCAACCTTATAAAGGAATATTCCATATCTTTATACCTTATGATATAATATATGGATATTAAAAAATTAAATAACCAAAAATAAATTAAAATTAAAGAAAAATATATAAAAATGTTTCTTAAATTATTCCAAGATAATCTAGATATAGATATAGGTATATCAGAATATAATTAATATAATTATAAGATAATATTAAAAAAAAGAAAATATCCAAAATTATATCAAATTTATAAATTAAATTAAAATAAATCTAAAGCCTTATATATTATATTTCAAAATAAAGAGATAAAAAGGTTTATATAAAAATTAAAATCATTAATAAAATATTTAATTTTTTTAATATCTAAAAAGAATAAAAATAAAATACCTAAACTAAATAAAAAAAAAAAAATAATATAAAAAAATATCTATAATTATTAATAATTAAATAAGATTATAATTAAAAATAGGTATTTTTTATTATATATTAAGAATCTAAAAGAAAAAATAAATAATAATAAATAATTTATATTATTAAATCTAAAATTTATTTTTAATCTTATATAAATTATTAAAAGAAATAAATAAAAAATAATTATTAAAATATTATATAATTATTTTGAATGTTTGATAATATTATTTAGATTTATAAATATATTAATTATCTTTTAATAAATAATTTAGGATATTTTATAATAATTCTTTAGAAAAAATATTTTTATATATTTAAATAATATTTTAATCTATTTAAGAATCAGAAAATAATATAAAAAAAATATATATAAAATATTTAAAATTTTAAAAAAAACTAAATTTTTTATAGATCTAGATAAGAGTAATTTTTTTATTTAAAAATTTAATTATTTTGGATATATAATTTCTTTAAAAAAAATTAAAATTTAAAAATCCAAAATATCTATAATTAAGAAATAATTAACCCCAGAAATTATTATAAAAATATAAACCTTTCATAATTTCTATAATTATAATAGAACCTTAATTAAAGATTTTAGGAAAATTATAGAATTAATAATGGTTATAATATATATTAAAAATCTAAAAGATTTTAAATAAATATAAGAAATAAAAAAAATATTTTAAAAAATAAAAAAAATTATAATAAAAAATTTAATAATAAGATTATTTAATCTAAATAAAAGAAAATAATTATATATTAATATTTTAAATAGAATAATAAAAATAATATTAGAATAATTGGAAAATAATAGAAAATAATATTTAATTATTTATTTTTCTAAAACCTTTAAAGGATTAAAAATAAGATATAAAATATATGATCAAGAATTTATAATTATTTACTAAATATTAAAAAAATAGAAACCATAGGTATTAAAAATTATTAAACCTTTGGAAATCTATTTAGATCATTATAATTTTAAATCTTTTATAGTTATTAAGATTTTTAATAATAAATAATCATAATAAATAAATAATCTTATATATTTTAATTTTAAGATTTATTATATTAAAAAAAAAGAAAATATTTAGATAAATATTTTTAATAAATTAAAAAATTTTAATATTAAAAAAGTTAAAAAAGAAAAAATAATGTTCTAAAAAATATTTAATAATACCTTAATATTATTAATAATATATTTAACCAAATTATAATATAAATAAGAATAAAAGATCAAAAAAGAAATTTTATAAATTAAAAATATTTTATTAATATAAGATTTTATTATTAAAAATATAATATTATATAATAAGAAAACCTATATATTATTAATATTATAGGAAGAGTTTATATAAGAGATATATAAATATTTTTTATATAAATATTTGGGAATCTTTAAAATAATTATATAATTATAAGAAATATATAATTTCTTAGGAATCAAAGGAGTAATTAAGAAGATCATCTTAAATTATAATATTTATAATAAAGTTAAAAAAATTAAATATAAACTATATGGGTTTTTATAATCTATTAAGGTTTTAAATAAACTATAAAATATTATTATATAAGATTTTATTATTAAATTATTTAAATTATAATATTTAATAATTAAAAAAGAATATAATAATATATGGATTATTATTGATAAATTTATAAAATATAGATATTTTATGTTATTTAAAGAAATCTATATAGTTGAAGATTTAGTTTTTAAATTTATTAAAAAAATCTTTAATAAATATGGATTATTAAAGAAGATTATTTTAAATAGGGATAAATTCTTTACCTTAAAATTTTAGATTAGTTTAATAAAAAGGTTAAAGATTAAATAAAAACTTTTTATAATAGTATATCTTTAGATTAATGGCTAAATAAAATAATTAAATTAGATATTAGAATAATATCTATAAAATTATATTAATTATAAATAAGATAATTGGATAGAATTTTTATTATTTGTTATATCCTTATATAATATTTTAATTAATAATATTACTAAGATATTATTATAAGAAATATTATATAGATAATAAATAAATATAA
The DNA here is from genome assembly GCF_022578975.1 of Hypoxylon trugodes. Taxonomy (NCBI): domain Eukaryota; kingdom Fungi; phylum Ascomycota; class Sordariomycetes; order Xylariales; family Hypoxylaceae; genus Hypoxylon; species Hypoxylon trugodes. The sequence continues at coordinate 337,109 of NW_026250029.1, forward strand.
AATAGGAATCATTAATAAATAAGGTTATTTTAGAATTAAAAATAATATTACCTAGAATAGAGATATTTGTTATTAAAATCTTAACATTATAAACTAAGTTTAAATAATATTTTAAATTTTTATAATATAGAATGATAACATATTATAATAGAAGGAAAATTAAAGGATTAATTCTATATAGGAAAGATAAGGTCTATTTTTTATAAGATAAATAATATTTTATATTAAAAATACTTTAAATTTAAATTAAGAGACTAAACAAAAAATTAGATTTTAAAAAATTAAGATCTTTTTTAATTAAAGAAATTCTTTTAAGGATAAATTATTAATTATAATTATTAATAAATATAAAATTAAAAATTAATATATTTTATATTATTATATTTAAATTAATATTTGAAAATATTAAATTTAAAAGAAATATTAAATTGGAAGAAGACCTAGAAGAATATAATGTTAAAGTTATTTATAATTTTAAGATTATTAATGGTTAAATTAAATATTTTATTAAATAATTTGATTATTTAAAAAAAAATAATATCTAGGAATTATAAGAATACCTTATAAATAAAAAAATCTAAAAATTAATTAAGGATTTCTATCATCAGAACCTAAATTAACTAATAATGGTAAATTAAAGTTTATATCCTTAAGGAAAAAGTTAGAAAAAGGGTTAATTATAGAAGTTATATTAATTTATATTTTAATATTATATTATTACTTTCTTGCCAGATATTATTCTTTTTTTGATTATTTCTATTCTTTTAATTCTTCTAAACTTTAGAAACCATATTAAAACATCTTCAGGCCTTTTTCTTTTAATAACTCCTTTTATTATCTAAATCATTTAATATAAACCAAGGCCTTAGTTATTTCAATATGAAAATATTTAAAGGCCTTTTTGGCCTAACATTTTTAAATAGACAACCATTTTTCTTCATTTTTAAACTGGGAAAAGGAATTAATAGGGATGTCCATCTTATTATATTAATAGCAATATAAGATATATTCATTATATTTCTTAAATATCTTAATTACCATTATATATTTAAAATTATGGTTAAAATAATATAAATATGGTATAATATTTATATTAAAATTAATCTTATTAATCTATTTTAAAAACTCTATATATTTTTATCCCTAATTAATGTATTTATGTTTTGTGGATGGATTGGTAAACATAATATAGATTGAATTAAAAAAGACCTACCAAAAAAAAGGATCTTCAAAGATAAAGGAATTAAAGAAAAAAAAAATAATATTATAAATCATATAGACCTATAAGGATATAAAACCTTGGAGGAAATTTTTTTTATTATTAAAATAGGATAGGAATATATAGCATATAATATAGATGAATATAGATAAAAATATCCAATCTTATCTAATAAATATAATATAAATAAATATAGATAAATATATTTAATTTTATTTAATAAATGTAATAAAAGATAAATATAGATGAGGAAATCTAACCTTATCTATAAAAAAAAATAATAATAAAGGAATATCTATATAATTACTATAATTTTCCTATGTATCTAATCATTTTTTCCATAGTTCTTTAATTATTAATCTAAGATTATTCTTTTAAACATAATAAGAAAATTCTAAGCCTTTCTGACAAATAGAATATACTTAATTATTTAACCTATTACTAATATTATTACCTTTAAATTAAAAAAACCTTAGATTAGTTAATCCAGTAATGACTATATCTCTCTGAGGTATAGGTTTGTCACATAAACCCTCATTAAGGAATTCCCCAAATATGGCTTTAAAGTAGATATTAATTAAATTAAAGAAATAAACATTAGGTTTAGTAATAAATCTTTAATTAAATCATTAGGAACAATCATAATTAACATTCTATTTAAATTAATTAACTTCTATATTATAAAATTGGATATTCCTTTTTTCATATATCTTAAAGATATGAACCATTTAGGTATATATTTAAATAATATTATAGATTAATTAATTGAAAAAAATGGAATAATAATTATAATTATTTATAAATGGAGATATTTATGATTTTATTTAAATAATATAATTTATTTTATGGAATTTAAATTATGATATATTTATATTTATTTTAATTATTTATTTATAAATAAATTATATAATTTATTAGATAAGGTTGATTATAATATTAATATCAATAATATTAAAGAAATTAATAAATTCTATTATCATTATTAAATTAAGGATTAAATTCTTTAAAGGTTTAGGTTTAGCTTAAAGAATTTAAATATAGATTTTAATTATAAAATAATTATTAATATAATATATTTTAATAAATAATTAATCTTATATATAATTAATATAATCATAGGTTTTTAAATAATATATTTTATAAGGATCATCTTGATTAAAGAAATTTAGGAAATATTAAAATAATATTAGATTGATATTTATCTTAGCCCCCTAGATATTATTATATACAATGTTAATACCAACTTTGATAATATTAAATTTAGAAACAAAGCTTATATTATTAGAATTACCTATAATCAAATATTAATAAAAATATATTAATCCATTAATAAAATTAAGGAATATTATAATCCTATTTATAGAATCTATAAGATCATAATAGATAAATTTTAAGATTCTAATTTAAAGATATTACAATTCTAGATAATTATCAAGGCAATTAATAATATCATTAATCTAGATAGCCTCATCCTTATTCTCTTGGTCTTTAATATTTATCCAAGGATTAATATAGATTTACCATCTACCTCTTTACAGATCTAAAAGGCATAAATAATCTAAAAGGTAATAATAAAGATCAAGAAGATTAAAATATAATATTTTATTAAAAATATTATAAATATATAAAATGACCCCAATATTTAAAGAACATTCTTTATAATATTCTTTATTAATAATAAAGTCTTGGTTTATTAAGAAAGGGAAGGATAAAAAGGCTTTTACAAAATCATTATAATTATTAATAAGGATATAATTATAGTCTTTAATACTTCTAACAACATGTCAATATTTAGGAACTCCTATATTAAATTATATATCTAACCCAAAGAAATTCCAATATCAATAAAGAAACTTAAAGTCTAACTATCTTTATCCTTATTTAATCTTAATAATTTTGAAATTATCTCCAAAAAGGATCTCATATATATCGATAATATCTTCCATATTATTATTCTATACTTCATTACCAAAGAATAGAATAATCTCATCTTCATACTTAAATTACAAATAAATAAAAAAATAATCACCTTAGGTAAATTATATAAGGAATTAAATATGAAGGAGGTGAATGTTTTATTTGAAAAAAATATTTTATAACCTGAAATGTATAATGAGGCAGTTCACCAAGATATGATGATCTTCAAATCAAGAATAATTTGTAAAATTAAGGCCAGGAATATTTCCTTTCCCTATGAAAAATTATAACTTATGATCTAAAGATATGGTAATCCTAATAAGGAATTTATTATAATATATATACTTATTATTTAAAGGGTAAATTAATGGCTAATATTGATTCTTATTCCTATATTATGCCATTAAGGGATAAAGATCATAATATAAGATATAATTATAGCATATATTTAATCTAAAATACCAATATAAAAAATGATTTTTATATAATTATTAATTAAATTAAAAGATAAATATCTTAAGGGAATGTTATTATAAATTATCAAATTATTATATAATCTTATAAAATTAGATATTTATTAATTTAAAACTTATTTATATTATTATTAATAAGAGTTATATATAAAACCATCAGTTTTTAACTTTTATTTATTAATAGTAAATTTAGGCCCCTTCAGAATCACAAACCTTCAGATAAACGATACTTTTAATATAGACATTATAGAATTTCTTGCTATTAAGAATACAATGTTTATTAAGGCAGAAATCAAGACATGTCTTTAAAAGGTAATGGATTTAAGATCCAAGGACTTCAATAATTTACATATCATCATCTACAATAAGGACTTTAAGATCTTTATCATTTAGAAAGATTAAGTTAAAAAACTTGAACTCTTAGATGTAAAAGGTCTTGATATGGTTAAGAAATTCATGGAATAAAGGATCCAAAATATATACATCACCTCTATTTGTCAACCCAAAATTGCCTTTAATTATTCTATAATAACTTAATATTTCAAGTTAGGCTCCAAAAAAATAAAAATTTTTAATATTAAGATATAGTGATAGATAAATAATCAAATATAAGGACTTAACTATATAAAATTAAATCTATAAGATCTATATCTATATATCTTTATTAATAGATTATTTACAAATAATAAAGATTTAAATTCATAAATTAATTATATTATTATCTTAGATAATAAAGGATTTACCAACCAAGATAATAAAGTTTAGATTATTGGAAATATCATTTATATGACGAACCTATGCCTTAAAAAAGTATAGTCGTTACTGGATTGGCTAATCCGTGGTTTTCTTGATTTAAAGGTAACAATATCAGTAGTAGATTAAGTAGTTAAGTGTATTCTGTTTGTCAGAGAGGCTTGGAGTCCTCTCATTATACTCAAAAGAATAGTCTTAGATTGATAACTAAAGAATGTAAAAAAGTGATTAAATATATAGGAGAATTGTGGTAATTATATAGATATTCCTTATTGCTACCTTTCTTATAGATGAAGTTGGATCTCCTCATCCATATTCATCCCTTATTATACTCATTGGATAAGATTGGATATACTTATCCATACTCATCCATATCATATTTACTAGATAAAACTAGATACCCTCATCTATATTCATCCATATCACATATTATATATTCTTACCCTACTTTGGAAAGGAAAAAGGTTTCCTCTGGGGTCCTATCCCTGTAGGCCTGTATGGTTTGTGACATTATTTCTCCCCTCCTTAATTCCTTTATCCTCGAAGATCTTTTTTCCTGGTAGATCCCTTTCAATTTAATCCCCATCATGTCCATTAGTCTATCCATAAAATACAAATGCATTAATCAAAGATAGAAGTGTATAGAACTTTCAGAACAGATTAGTAAGATTAATTTCAATATGGATATTATGCCATATTCATATTATTTTAACCATAATCTCAAATATGTAATGACAATTAAGGTATCCAAGAAATATAATAAATGTGTTTTACATCATTGTTAATATGATAGGATAGACATCCTTATTAATTTCTTTTCCTGGCTTGAGAATGAGGAGGAATGGCTGTCTATTTAAGAACATCAGGCCAAAAAGGCCCTTAAATGTCTTCACATTAAAATAGCTAAAGCCTTAGCTTGCATTAAACAGCTTAGGCGGCAAAAGGAACTGTTGAAAGAAAAAGGCCTGAAGATGCTTCAACGTGGTCTCCAAAGCCTGAAAGAGCTGGAAGAGCAGAAGCAATTAGAAAAGGAGTAATATCTAGCTAAGGAGTAGCAATATAACATTAAGGTGTAAGCTAATGCAGCTTCCACGATCAACCCCTTCTCCAACTTTTCCCTTGAAAATATAAACTTTAATTTGCCACCGTCAGTTAATCTAGGTTCTGGCGATAAAAATCTTTAATTAACTTCTAGACCTTCTCATTCATAAGATGTTCCTATAATTCCCAGATACTATTTTCCTCTAAATAATCAAACCATTTAATAAAATACTTGATCTAACCATTAATAATCCTAAAATCATAGATGGTTTCGACATTATATTTTTCTGGATCTTCTTCTAATTCAATATTTCCTTCAAGTTCAGCATCCTTAAATACTAGTTCAAATATAGCAATATAAAACATATTAATTCTTAATTTCATATTTGTTAATAATTATAATCGATAATTTGTTCTTGAAAGGGCTTCCTTAATTAAGAAGGGTCCCAATTTCTTAAAATCCAACTTTTCGTTTGGTCTCTTGGTTTAAATTTGAGGTGTTTTTAATATAAAGTGTTGCTTATCTCATAAGAGATAGACCTTATCTCCCTTACATAAAATTAATCCTTTAATTCTCTTCTTATTATAATATATTGCCATTTTGTGTTATAGAAATTCAAAACATTGCTTAAACTTAGTTTACAATATTAGGATTCTAATAGCAAATATCTCTACTCTTAGTGATATTATTTCCAATTCTGGGATAACCTCATTTATTAATAATTCCTATTCTACATTTACTTATTGTCCATACAGTGCTTCTTATGGTGATATCTCGGTGATATTGCTGACCAAAATATTATATAAAGATATAATAAATGGTAAGAATTCCACCCAATTATCCTATTCATAATCAACATAACTCCGTAAATATTGTTCCAATGTCTGATTTAGTTACTCCATTTGGTTATTAGTTTAAAGGTGAGTTGTCGTAGAAAGCTTCTATTTAACCCCCAGCCTCTTCATTAAGCCAACCCAAAATTTTGAAATAAAGAACTTATCTTTATTTGAAATAATCTTCCTTAATAATCCGTATCTACTAAAGACCTTTTTGACAAATTTAAAAACCAAATCTTTGACTATATAAGTTTCCTTAAATAACATAAAATACCCATATTTCATAAGTTTATTAGTAATAACCCATATGCTATCATATTCTTCTTTGGTTACTGGATGTTGTGATTTAGGTAACTTGATGATAAAATCCCATACAACAGTATTCCATAATCTGTCTGGAATCTTAATGAATTATAGAAGCCCATATGGTTTATGTCTAGCTTCCTTAACCTTATTATAGATGTTACAGTTCAAGATAACCTTCTTAACTATTCCTTTGATTCCTGGGAAGTCATATATTTCCTATAATTGTATAATTATCTTAAAGATTCCCAAATGTTCATATAAAGGATGTTTATATATTTTTTATATAAATTCTTCCTATAATATTGGCGATATGTAGGTTTTCCCATTATATAATATCATATCTTTAATGGTAAAATCCTGTATCAATAAAGTATCCTTAATTTGTAAGGCTTCTTTCTTAATCTTTTATTCCCATTTATATTATGGTTTGGTCAGATATACCATTAATAATACTAAGGCATTGTTGGATATTTCCTGGAATATTACCTTTTCTTCTCTAACTTCTTTGGTATTAAAACCCTCTGGTCTATTAAGAATATCCGCCTGAATATTCTTTTTTCCCTTAATATAATGGATCTTGAAGTTGAAATATATAAGATCATTTACCCATTGTGATTATCTATTATTAAGAACTTTAATAATTATAAGAGACTTAAGATTGTAATAATCTAAATAGATTTCTAAAGGTTTAGTAATTCTTGATACCCATGGTCTCCATTTCTTCAGTGTTTGGTGAATGGTTATAAGTTCTTGGTCATATATTTTATATTTCATTTCTGATCCCTTAAAGGTTTTGGAAAAATAGGTAATTGGGTGCCAGTTTCCATCATCTTCCAATTACTCCAATGTTGCTCCCATTGTTCCATTTAAGACATTAATATATAGTTATTTTTTTTTATTTAGGTTAGGCAACCTCATTATTAGATCTTTTATTATAATCTTCTTCATTTCTTAAAATGCCTTTTCTACCTCTTATATCCACTTAAAATCCTTTGAATTTTTAACACATATTATAGCTATTATTGGTTCTATGATTTTCCCAAAATCCTTAATTAGGGTTCTGTTATAGTTATAGAAACCATGGAAGGCTTATACTCCCATGATGGTTTCTAGGGTCGGCCATTCCTTGATCATGGATATTTTGGATTTCTAGATCTTGATTTTTCTTGGAAAGATTGTATATCCAAGGTAGTCAAATTTTTAGACAAAGAAGTCACTTTTGTCTAGATTCATAAGAAGTTTAACTTCTTTTAAGGCCTTAAGTACCTCATATACATCCTTCTTATATTATTTTCTAATTCTTAAATAGATCAGAATGTTATCTAAATATATGAAAATGCTTTTTCTAAGGAATTGTTGTAAAACATCCTAAATTATTTATTAAAAGGTAACTAATGCATTTGTAAATCCAAATAACATTACCAAACATTTAAAATAACTGTGCAATATTCTGATAACTGTTTTCCACTTATCTTCTTCAACAATTCATATAAGATTAAAGATAAATTTTAAATCTAATGAAATAAACCATTCATCATCACCTATTTCTTCCTTTAAACTTTCAATATATGGTAGAGGGTACCCATCTTTAACCATGATCTCATTCAGTTATCAATAATTGTAGATATCCCTTTATACTACTTCTCCTTCTTTATTTAACTTAGATATTCCATCTTTATTTTTTTTAGGTATTAAGAAGACTGGATATCCTACTAATGATTTTGATTTTCATATAAACCCTCTTACCTCCTTATCTTGGAATATAATGTATAAGACTTTGGATTCATTCTGGCTTAATCTGTAAACTTGGTATAGTTTTGGATATTCTCCTTCCTTCAATATTATTTTATGGTTATATCAGCCATATTCCAATACGCCTATATCCATATCTAGATTATCCTAAAACAATTTAGGAAATATCTTTACATATTTTTCTTTGATTTTAATTTGTTTTTAATTGTTTGATTCTTTGATATCCATGTGTCATATCATAAGGCATAGAGATACAAAATATTCCTTCATGAGGTTACCTATTTACTATAATTACTATTTTGATTCGCTTAAATCGGCCTTTTTCCAATACTCAGAGGCTAAATCTTTTTCTAACTCATCCCAATAAAGTTAATCTTATACCTAGTCAATTCTTGGATTACTAATTTTAAACTATATCTTTCCCAAAATTAATTTATAATTTATGTTAATAAGATTAAAAGATACCAACTCCTAATATCCTTAAATCAAGATAGAAAAAATTGCAATTTTTCTTTTGATTTTTCTTTTATTATAGGTAATAAAACTTTCATTAATGTTACTAACTTAGTAAGACATCTTCTTTTTTTGATACAATATTCCATATATGTTAACCAATTTTAGATGGATCAAATTAACTACACATCCTGAATTAATTAGGGCATTAAATTTATATCTTTTCCATATTATCTTCACAATTAAATGGGATCCCTTAGCTATTCCTACTAAATATATTAGTTTAACCTTGTTTAATGTTATCTATAAGATCTTCAATAATTTTTCCATTATATCCTACTATTTATTAATTATATTGATCATTCCTTATAACAAGTTTACTAGTTATTCGATTCTTCTTTAGAGAGTTGTAGTTTTGTTTTCTAAGTATTATATTTCTTTTTGAAACTAGTCAATCATCTTCTTATATTGTAATAATATCTGTTTATAATATCCATCCAAGACAATATTTAAATACTAGGCCATTTATTTTAAATATCCATAAACAGATTTAATTAAGGTAATTTTGTTTTATTTTTCTTTATAAAATATTGTATGGAAGATCCTATATATATTCCTATAACATTATTACATAAATTCCCAGTTCCATCCATTTTTAATTACCTTTTTATAATCTAAATCTTTAAATGTTTTCAAAGTAAATAGTTCTGGTATTCCTTATCTTTTAAATATTCTTTTAGCAATGTTTCTATAGGCTTTCCCACAATTCCGTCTCCTGTATTTTCGGATTTGTACTTCATTGCTTTTAGATGTATATCTTGGGTCCATTGGGTTATCAAAATTATAATAATAATAATCTATTTGTTTAATTAGCCATGTGTGATATATCAATTCCGATTCGGGGATTCAATTCCATCCTCTTTTATCATTAAAATCCTATCAGTCCCATATTACCTACTGATGTAATTACATTCTATTGAAATGTATCAGAATAATATTTCCATCTGGTAGTAGTATGATAGAGATGTTTTGGTTGTTAACCTGTACTGAAAATATCATTTTTCCTTTTATTTTTCCTTCCATGTTCCAATCCATGTCTCACAATGGCTTTTATTTATTTGAAGAAGAGTTGGATTCCTCCAAAAAGATATTCATTTTTTTCTCTTCGGAATCCCTTATATCTATTACACCAAGATTCTATAATTGATTCATTTAATCCATGAAACTCTTCATTTCTATTTGTTAGATAACTTTATTATAGTCCAATAATGGGTTTTCCTATTTTTCTTTTTCTTTAAGAATGTCAAGTATTCCCAAAGTTAAGGATCCCAATATTATCGTTATTACATTAACTAATCTTCCTTTTAGGATTTGTAGTTATTTTTTAGGTTTCTTATATTAGTTCTTATAATATCCTATTTCCTAATAATTATAATACTTGACCTTGCTTAAATCCTTCTTAGATTTCTTATCATTATTGATTATATTTAGGTTCTAAATCTTGGTAGGTTCCTTTTTTCCCTGATTTTTCATTATTTTAAAATCTTTCTTTTTCTTATTATATCTTTTATATAACCTATTATCGTGAAGAATTACCCTAGTCATATATTTGTTGATAATGACAAATCATTCCTCTTTAAAAAATTCATCTTTTACCCAGATAACCACTTCCTCATAAAAATAATTAAATTATATATCTTCAGGCAATTACCCTATAGCCGCAAATCACTTAAATTCTACCACGTAAAATATAGCTCGCCCCTTCTATCTAAGGTAATAGATGGCCTTCCATGCTTTCTCCTTCTTAAATGATTTGCTAAACATCATCCATATTTTGTTTTCAAAATGTTTATATAGCTTGAAAACATATTGAAACTCCTCTGATTCTTCTTCGATAATGTTGAAATGATTTTCTAAAATGGGTTGAAACCATATAAGGATAGTTTCATTCAAGAATTAAATAATAATAAACATCTATTGTTCTTCCTATGATAGGTTTTCCTTATAAAAAAATAGATAAAGTTTTACATATATAAACCAATCCTTAACATTTAAAATTCTATTGTAGGTTGGTGGGTCTACTAGTTTATATCCTTTAATAAACAAGAAAAAGATTATTATTCTTTTCTTTCTTGGTTGGGGATCTTTGCTTTCCTTTTTCTTCCTATCCTTTTTATTATTGTTATTATCATTATCTGGAGGTCTAGGGGGTGCCAGTTATTGAAAGATTCCCAATAGGGATCCTTTAAGGGCCTTTCCTAATCTAGTTTTTTTCAAGGTTAACTCCTTTTTAAATCTTTTAATCTCCCTAAGGGCAACCACTACTTTAGTTTACCAATCAGAAGCCTCTTCTTCCTTCTGGTTATCTTCTCCTGTTCTAATATTGATTTCTTCCTACATTTCCAATTCCAGGATTTACAAGCATATCTTAAGAGGTACTATTTTATCAATAAATTGGAATATTTCTTTTATTAATGATAGGTCTTAAATAATATAAATAAATATAGATATTCTGGATAATGATAGATTAGGCTATTATAAATTACCTAAATCCTTATTCTGGAATTCTTTTTTATCTGACTTTTTTTTATTTTTTAGATCAGGATCTACTAGTTTATTCCATATCTAATCGTGGTATCCTTTGAAAAATAATTCTTAGAAGATATAAAGATTTTCTATTTTATTTTTGAAGGTTAGTGAAATAAGAGAAGATTTAATTAATAATAGTAAAGAAATATTCTGTAGATGGTTTATATTATTTTTTAACTTAGTATTGGTATTGATTAAGGAGTTATTAAAATATGACAAACCTATGTCTTAAAGAGGTATAGTTATTGCTGGATTAATTAATCCATGGTTTTCTTAATTTAAAGGTAATAATATTAATAATAGGTTAAATAATTAAGTGTGTTTTGTTTGTTAGAAAAGCTTAGAATCCTCTTATTATATTCAAAAGAATAGTCTTAAATTGATAACTAAAGAATATAAAAAAATGACTAAATATATAGGAGAATTGTGATAATTATATAGATATTCCTTACTACTATTTTTCTTATGGATAAGGTTGGATCTCCTTATCCATATTTATCTTTTATTATATTTGCTGGATGAGACTGGATGTATTTATCTATACTTATCTATATCATATTTATTAGATGAGACTGGATATCCTTATTTACATTCATCCATGTCATATATTATGCATTCTTATCCTACTTTGGAAAGGAAAAAGGTTTCCTCTGGGGTCTTATCCTTATAGGCCTATATGATTTATGACAAATTCCTATTACTTATTATATCTTTATATAATATTTTAATAAATGATATTACTAGAATGTCATCATAAGAAGCATTATATAGATAATAAGCAAATATAGAACATAAATTATTGATAAATGAAACTACCCTAAAATTAAAAATAATATCACCTAGAATAAAGATATTTATTGTCAGAACCCTGATACTATAAACTAAGTTTAAACAATATCTCAAATTTTTATAATACAGAATGGTAACATATTATAATAAGAAAAGAATTAAAAAACTAATTCTATAAAAGGGAAATAAGGTTTATTTCTTATGAGATAAGCAATATTTTATATTAAAAATATCTCAGATTTGAACCAAGAAATTAAACAAAAAATTGGATTTTAGGAAATTGGGATCTTTCTTAATTGAAGAAATCTTTTCAAGAATAAACTATCAATTACAATTATTAATAAATATGAAATTAAGAATTAATATATTTTATATTATTATGCTTAAACCAATACCTGAAGATGTCAAAATTAAAGGAAATATTAAATTAAAAGAAAACCTAGAAGAATATAATGTTAAAGCCATCCATAATTCTAGGATTATTAATGGTTAAATTGAATACTTTATTAAATAGCTTGATTATTCCAAAGAGAATAATACCTAGGAACCATAAGAATATTTTATAAATAATGGGATCTAAAAGTTAATTAAGGATTTCCATCATTAGAATCTTGATTAACTAAGGTTAGAAAGTGTTGGTAGGTACGTATGTAAATGGAAAAACAATATAACAAGTAAAGCAAAGTAATGGGGTGAGACAATATGTATTAAGTTATCTAAGGAAGAAAAATCTATCTACCTGAGTAGGCAAGAAAATAACCTATTTAAAGGGAATTATGATAATTAAGTAGGTCATATATCTTTCACCTATTTAACCATCACTTATTTTATTTTCTTTTTGTAATTAATTGATTATGAATTTATTACTTAACCATGCATTTTACCTATCCTTCTAATCGCAAATTAATTTAATTATCCTCCACTAATTTTCTTATAACCTCATTTGGGAATACCTTTGTCATGGTGTTTACAGGGTTATAACTATCATAAATCTACTGGATATTATCTATTTCTTAGTTTTTATATAATTACCTCAAAGTTATTAAATTAATCATTAATTTCTTTTTATTAATATTACCCATCTGTACCAAACATTAATATAGGGAGAAAAAATTAATGCATAGAATAAAAGGGATTTTAATGAATGAAAGGCATTTTAGAATTATATTAACGATATGATAAATAATATAACCAATATTAAAACCTTATACCATTTTATAGATTTTGTTAATTAATATATTATACATTATATATTTGCACTTAATAAATAATTAATAGATGATGTTACCCCTAATTTAAACCTTATTACCTTAGTTAATAAATTCCTTATTCCTTAGGATAATTATATAATCAATTTACGAATTTAAGTCTTTATTATTTATAAATAAACCATTAACAAATATATAGAAATATAATCTATAAGGATTTAGATTGATATAATTAAATCCATATGTCTGATTATCTATCTATTATTTGATTCTAATATTAAGGGTCTTGGCTTTTTTGGATCCCAATTTTAGGTATTATACTATTATTAAATAATTAAATATAGCCTTGGATTGACAGATTAATACAATATATTGTGACGAACCTATGCCTCAAAGAGGTATAATTGTTGTTGAATTGGCTAATCCAGGGTTTTCTTGATTTAAAGGTAACAATATCAATAGTAGGTTAAGTAGTTAAGTGTGTTCTATTTATCAGAGAGGTTTAAAGTCCTTTCATTATACTCAAAAAAATAGTCTTAGATTAATAATTAAAGAATTATAAAAAGAGTAATTAAATACATAGGAAAATCGTAATAATTATATAGATATTCCCTTATTACTACCTTCTTTATAGATAAGGTTAGATCTCCTCATCCATACTCATCCCTTATTACACTTGCCTAGATAAGACTAAATATACTCATCCATATTCATCCATGCCACACTTATTAGATAAGATTAGATACCCTCATCCACATTTATCTATGTTACATACCATACACTCCTACCCTACTTCGGTAATAAAAAAGATTTCCTCCAGGGTCTTACATTCCTATAGGCCTATGTGGGTTTATAACATTATTTTTCCCCTTCTTAATTCCTTTATCCTCGAAGATCCTTTTTCTTAGTAAATTCCTTCTAATTTAATCCATACCATATTTACCAATCCATCCATAAAACGCAAACACATTAATCAGGGACAGAAACATACAAAACTTTCAGAACGGATTAATAAGATTGGTTTCAATATGGATATCATACCATATTCATATTATTTTAATTATAATCTTAAATATATAATAATAATTAAAATATCTAAAAAATATAATAAATATATCTTATATCATTATCAATATAATAAAACAAGCATCCCCATTAATTCCTTTTCCCGGCTCAAAAATGAGAAGGAACGATTATCCGTTCAAAAGCGTTAAGCCAAAGAAACCCTTGAACATTTTTATACCAAAATAATCAAGACCTTAATTCACATTAAACAACTTAAACAACAAAAGGAGCTATTAAAAAAAAAAGGCCTAAAAATATTTCAACATAGTCTCCAAAACCTAAAGAAGTTAAAAAAACAAGAACAATCAAAAAAGGAACAACATCCGGCAAGGAAGCAGCAATACAACATTAAAATGCAAACTAATACAGCTTCCACAATTGACCCCTTCTCTGACTTTTCCCTTGAAGATGTAAACTTTAATTTACCACCGTCGGTTAATCTAGGTTCTAGTGATGGAAATCCTCAATTAACCTCTAGACCTTCTCATTCATAAGATATTCCTATGATTTCCAGGTATTATTCTCCTCTAAATAATTAAATCATTTAATAAAATACTTAATCTAACCATTAATAATCCTAAAATCACAGATAGCTTCGATATTATATTCTTCTAGGTTTTCTTCCAATTCGACATTTCCTTCAAGTTCGGCATCCTCAAATACTAGTTCAAGCATAACAATATAAAATACATTGATTCTTAATTTCATATTTATTAATAATTATAATCAATAGTTTATTCTTAAAAGGACTTCCTCAATTAAAAAAGATCTCAATTTCTTAAAATCTAATTTTTCATTTAGTCTCTTAATTTAAATCTAAGATATTTTTAATATAAAATATTACTTATCTCATAAGAAATAAACCTTATCTCCCCTATATAAAATTGATTCTTCAATTCTCCTCCCATTATAATATATTGCCATTCTATGTTATAAAAATTCAAAACATTATTTAAACTTAACTTACAATATCAAGGTTTTAACAACAAACATCTCTACTCTAGGTAATACTACTTCCAATTCTAGGACAACCTCATTTATTAATAATTCTTATTTTACATTTACTTATCATCCATATAATACTTCCTATGATAACATCCCAATAATATCACTAACTAAAATATTATATAAGGACATAACAAGTGACAAAAATTCCACCCAATTATCTTATTCATAATCAACATAACTCCATAAATATTATTCCAATATCTAATTCAATCACTCCATTTAGCCATCAATCTAAAAATAAGCCATCGTAAAAAGCTTCTATTTAACCCCCAGCCTTTTCATTAAGCCAACCTAAAATTTCAAGATAAAGAATTTATCCCTATTTGAAATAATCTTCCTTAATAATCCATATCTATTAAAGACTTTTTCAATAAATTTAAAAACCAAATCTTCAACTATATAAATTTCTTTAAATAACATAAAATACCCATATTTTATGAGTTTATCAATGATAACCCATATATTATCATATTCTTCCCTAATTACTAAATATTATAATTTAGATAATTTAATAATAAAATCCCATGTAATAATATCCCATAGTTTATCTGGAACCTTAATGGATTGTAGAAGCCTATATGGTTTATATTTAGTTTCCTTAACCTTATTATAGATGTTATAGTTCGAGATGACCTCCTTAACCACTCCCTTGATTCCCAGGAAGTTATACATTTCCTGTAATCATGTAACTGTCTTAAAGATTCCCAAATGTCCATATAAAGGATGTTCGTGTACCTCTCGTACAAACTCTTCCTATAATATTAACGGTATATAGGTTTTCCCATTATATAACACCATACCTTTAATGATAAAATCCTATATTGGTAGAGTATCCTTAATTCATAAAACTTCCTCTTTGATCTTTTGTTCCCATTCATATTATAATTTAGTCAGATATACCACCGATAATATTAGGATACCGTCAGACATTTCCTAGAATACTGTCTTTTCTTCTTTGACTTCTTTAATATTAAAATCCTCTAGCCTATTAAAAATATCTACCTAAATATTTTCTTTTCCCTTAATATAATAAATCTTAAAATTAAAATATATAAGATCATTTACCCACCATAATTATCTACTATTAAAAACCTTAATAATCATAAAAGACTTAAAATTACAATAATCCAAATAAATTTCCAAAAGTTTAATAATTCCTAATACCCATGATCTCCACTTTTTCAATACTTAATAAATAACCATTAATTTTTGATCATATATTTTATATCTTATTTTTAATCCCTTAAAGATTTTGAAGAAATAGGTGATTAGATGCCATTTTCCATCATCTTCCAATTATTCCAATATTGCTCCCATTACTCCATTCGAGGCATCAATATATAATCGTTTTCTTTTATTTGGGTTGGACAGCCTCATTATTAGATCCTTTGTTACAATCTTTTTTATTTTTTGGAATGCCTTTTTTACCTCTTATATCCATTTAAAATCCTTTGGATTTTTAACACATATTATAACCATTATTAATTCCATGATTTTCCCAAAATCCTTAATTAAAGTTCTACTATAGTTGTAAAAACCATGGAAGGCTTGTATTCCTGTGATGGTTTCTGGGGTTGACCATTCCCTGATCATGGATATTTTGGATTTCTAAATCTTGATTTTTCCTGGAGAGATTATATATCCAAGATAATTAAATTTTTAGATAAAAAAGTTACTTTTATTTAGATCTATAAGAAACTTAACTTTTCCTAGGGCCTTAAATACTTTATATACATCTTTTTTATATTATTTTCTAGTTCTTAAATGGATTAAAATATTATCTAAATATATGAAAGTGTTTTTTCCAAGGAATTATTGTAGAATATCCTGGATTATTCGTTAAAAGATGGCTGGTGTATTTGTAAGTTTAAATGATATTACTAGGCATTTGAAATGATTGTATGGTGTTCTAATAGTTATCTTCCACTCATCTCCTTCAACAATTTGTATAAGATTGAAAATGAACTTCAGATCTAATAATATGAACCATTTATTATCATTTATTTCTTTTTTTAGACTTTTAATATATGATAAAAGATGTCCATCTTTAACCATAATCTTATTTAATTATTGGTAATTATAGATATCCCTTTATATTACTTTTCCTTCCTTGTTTAGCTTAAATATCTCATCCTTATTCTTTTTGGGTACTAAGAAGATTAAATATTTTATTAATAATTTTGATTTTTATATAAATCCTTTTACCTCCTTATCTTAAAATATAATATATAAAGTTTCAGATTCATTCTAGCTTAATCTATAAACTTAATATAATTTTGGATATTCCCTTTTTTTTAATATTATTTTATGATCATATTAACTATATTCTGGTATGTCTATATCCATATCTAGATTATCCTGGAATAACTTTGGAAACATTTTTACATATTTTTCTTTGATTTTAATTTATTTTTAATTATTTAATTCTTTGATATCCATATATTATATCATAAAACATAAAAATATAGAATGTTCCTTTATAAAGTTACCTATTTGCACTTGCTGTAATTGCTATTTTAATTCACTTAAATCAGCCTCTTTCCAATGCTCAAAGGCTGAATCTTTTTCTAGCTTATCCCAATAAAATCAATCTTATACCCAGTCGATTTTTAGGTTGCTAACTCTGAACCACATCTTCCCCAAAACTAATTCATAATTTATATCAATAAGATTGAAAGATATTAACTCTTAATATCCTTAAATTAAAACAAAAAAAGCTGCAATTTTTCTTTTAACTTTTCCTCCATCATAGGTAATAAGGTTTTTATCAATATTACTGACTTAGTAAAGCATCTTCTTTTTTTAATACAATATTCCACATATATTAACCAATTTTAAATGGATCAAATTAACTACATATCCTAAGTCAATCAAGACATTAAATTCATATTTTTTTCATATCATCTTTACAATTAAATGGGATCCCTTAACTGTTCCTACTAAACATACTGGCTTAACCTCACTTAATATCATCTATAAGATTTTCAACAGCTTTTCCACCATATCCTATTATTTATTAATCATATTGATTATTCCTCATAACAGATTTACTAATTATTCGATTCTTCCTTAAAAAGCCATAGTTTTACTTTCTAAATGTTGTATTTCTCTTTAAGATTAATCAATCATCTCCCTATATCATAGTAATGTTTATTCATAATATCCACCCAAGACAACATTTAGATACTAGGCCACTTACTTCAAATATCCACAAACAAGCTTAATTAAGATAATTATACCTTATTTTTCCTTATAGAGTACTACATGGAAGACCCTATATATGTTCCTATAACATCGTCGCACAAATTCCCAATCCTATCCATTTCTGATTACCCCCTTATAATCCAGATCTTCAAATATATTTAAGATAAACAATTCCGGTATTCCTTATCTTTTGAATATTCTTCTAGCAATGATTCTGCAGGCTCTCCCGTAATTCCATTTCTTATGTTTTCGGATTCATATTTCATTATTCTTAGATATATATCTTAGATCCATTAGATCACCAAAATTGTAATAATAATAATCCATTTACTTAATTAACCATGCATAGTATACCAATTCTGATTCAGAGATTCAATTCCATCCTCTTTCATTATTAAAATCCTATCAATCCCATATCACCTGTTAATATAATTATATTCTATTAAAATATATTAGAATAACATTTTCATTTAATAATAATATAATAAAGATGTTTTAATTATTAACCTACATTAAAAACATCACTTCTCTTTCTATTTCTCCTTCCATATTCCAGTCCATGTTCTATAATGGCCTTTGTTTATTTAAAGAAAAACTAGATTCCTCCAAAGAGACATTTATTTCTTCCTTCTCAGAATCCTTTATGCTTATTATATCAAGATTCTATAACTAATTTATTTAATCCACAAAATTCTCCATTTTTATTTATTAGGTGACTTCATCATAATCCAGTAATGGACTTTCCTATTCTTCTTCCTCTTTGATAATATCGAATACTTCCAAGGTTAAGGATCCTAATGTTGTTGTTGTTGCATTGGCTGATCTTCCTTTTGGGATTCGTGATTATTTCTTAGGTTTCTTACATTAATTCTTATAATATCCCACTTCCTGATAATTATAATATTTAACCTTATTCAAATCCTTCTTAGATTTCTTATTATTACTGACTATATTCAAGTTTTAAGTCTTAACTAATTCCCTTTTTCCTTAATTTTTTATTACTTTAAAACCTCTCCTCTTCTTATTATATTTTTTATATAACCTATTATTATAAAGAATTACCCTGGTCATATACTCATCGATGGTGGCAGGTCGTTTTTCCTTGGAGAGTTTATCCTTTACCCAGGTAACCACTTCCTTATAGAAATAATTGAATTATACATCTTTAGGTAATTGCCTTATAATCATAAATTGCTTAAATTCTACCATATAAAATGCAGCTTGTCTTTTCTGTCTGAGGTGACAGATGACCTTCCATGCTTCCTTTTTCTTAAATAATTTGCCAAACATCATCCACATTTTGCTTTCAAAATGTTTGTATAATTTGAAGATATATTGAGACTTTTTTGATTCTTCCTTGGTGATGTTGAAATGATTTTCTAGAATGGGTTGAAATTATATAAGGGTAGTTCTATTT
This sequence comes from Hypoxylon trugodes, assembly GCF_022578975.1. NCBI lineage: Eukaryota > Fungi > Ascomycota > Sordariomycetes > Xylariales > Hypoxylaceae > Hypoxylon > Hypoxylon trugodes. Next base: position 357,140 of record NW_026250029.1, read on the forward strand.
AAAAATTGAGTAATAGTAAGTACTTGTTGTTCTTTTTGTGGTAGGTTTTCCTTATAAAAAGATAGATAGAGTTTTGTGTGTGTGAGCTAGTCCTTAATATCTGAAGTTTTATTGTAGGTTGGCAGGTCTGCTGGTTTGTATCTTTTAATGAATGGGAAAGGGGTTACCATTCTTTCCTTTTTTGGTTGGGGATTTCCGCCTTCCTTTTCCTTTCCTATCTTTTTCATTGTTGTTGTTATTATTGTCTGGAGGTCTAGGGGGTGCTGGTTGCTGAGAGGTTCTTAATAGGGATCTTTTAAGGGCCTTTTTTAATCTGGTTTTTTTTAAGGTTAATTCTTTTTTGAGTCTTTTAATTTCCTTAAGGGTAGCTACTGTTTTGGCTTACTAATCAGGGGTTTCTTCTTTTTCCTGGTTATTCCTTCCTGTTCTGATATTGATTTTTTCTTGCGTTTTTGATTCTGGGATTTGCGAGTGTGTCTTAGGAGGTATTATTTTGTTAATGAGTTGGAGCATTTCCTTTATTGGTGGCAGGTCTTGAATGATATGAATAGGTGTGGGTATTTTGGGTAGTGATGGACTAGGCTGTTATAAATCATTTAAGTCCTTATTCTGAAGTTCTTTTTTGTTTAATTTTTCTTTATTTTCTAGGTTAGGGTTTATTAGTTTATTCTATGTCTAATTGTGGTATCTTTTAAAAGGTAATTTTTAGAAGGTGTGGAGATTCTTTATTTTATTTTTGAAGGTTAGTGAAATAAGAGAAGGTTTGATTGATGATGGTAAAGGGATGTTTTGTGGATGGTTTATACCATTTTTTGATCTAGTATTAATATTGATTAAGGAGTTATTAAAATATGATGAATTTATGTTTTAAAGAGGTATAGTTGTTGTTAGATTAGTTAATCTAGGGTTTTCTTGATTTAAAGGTAATAATATTAATAATAGGTTAAGTAGTTAAATGTGTTCTGTTTGTTAGAGAGGTTTGGAGTTTTTTCATTATACTCAAAAGAATAATCTTAGATTGATAACTGAAGAGTTATGGAAAGAATAACTAGATATATAGGAGAATTATGATAATTATATAGATGTTCTTTTATTGTTATTTTTCTTATGGATGAGGTTAGATCTTCTTATCCATATTCATCTCTTATTACACTTGCCTGGATGAGATTGGATATATTCATCCATACTTATCTATGCTACATTTACTAGATGAGACTGGATATCCTTATTTACATTCATCTATGTCATGTGTTATGCACTCCTGCCCCACTTCGGCAATGAAAAAGGTTTCCTCCGGGGTCTTACACCCCTGTAGGCCTGTGTGGGTTTGTGACATATATGCACCTTAGGCTTGTTGCTCTATAAATTTCTTGATCATATCAGGGGCCTTAATATCCAACAATTTAAGCTTCTCAGCCTATCCCTTTTATATAATAGAGATTTTATATTCCTCCTTATAAACCATAATATATAAACCATTGAAATCCTTATTTCCTTTATTTAATATCTTTTAGGGATATACTTTAATCCTGGCTTTAGCTAATGCCCTATCTTTAATAACAATAAATTCATTGATGTTGATATTAAGTATATCATCTATTTATAAATTAATAATCCCAAATGGATTTGAATTTATCATTAATAAATATGGGTTAAATGCTGATGATCTTATGTATAATGTGACGAACCTATGCCTCAGAGAGGTATAGTTGTTGCTGGATTGGCTAATCTGGGGTTTTCTTAATTTAAAGGTAATAATATTAATAATAAGTTAAATAATTAAGTATGTTCTATTTGTTAGAGAGGTTTAGAGTCTTCTTATTATATTTAAAAAAATAATCTTAGATTAATAATTAAAGAACTATAGAAAAAATAATTAGATATATAGGAGAATTATGGTAATTATATAAATATTCCTTTATTACTACCTTTCTTTATAGATAAGGTTAGATCCCCTTATCCATATTTATCCCTTATTACACTTATTGGATAAGATTAGATATACTTATCTATATTCATCTATGCCATACTTATTAGATAAGATTGGATATCCTTATCTATATTTATCTATATTATATGTTATATACTCCTACCCCATTTTGATAATAAAAAAGGTTTTTTCTAAGGTTTTATATCCTTATAGGCCTATGTGGTTTGTGATATTATTTCTTCCTTTTTTAGTTCTTTTATTCTTAAAGATCTTTTTTTTTGGTAGGTCCCTTTTAATTCAATCCATATTATATTTATCAATTTATTTGCAAAATATAAATACATTAATTAAGGATAGGAGTATATAGAGTTTTTAGAATAAATTAGTAAGATTGATTTTAATATAGATATTATATTATATTTATATTGTTTTAACCATAATCTTAAATATATAATGGTGATTAAGATATTTAAAAAATATAATAAATATATCTTATATCATTATTAATATAATGGAATGGGTATTTCCATTGGTTTTTTTTCCCGGTTTGAAAATAAAGAAAAATAATTATCCATTTAAAAATATCAGGTTAAAAAAGCCTTTAAACATTTTCATATCAAAATAACCAAAACCTTAGCTTATATTAAACAACTTAGATAACAAAAAGAATTATTAAAAGAAAAAGACTTAAAGATATTTCAATATGGTTTCTAAAATTTAAAGGAATTAAAAGAACAAAAATAGTTAAAAAAGGAATAATATCTAGTAGAGAAGTAGCAATATGGTATTAAGGTATAAATTAATATAGCTTCTATAATCAATCCTTTCTCTGATTTTTCCTTTAAGAATATAAACTTTAATTTATTATTATTAATTAATTTAGGTTCTGACAATAGAAATCCTTAATTAATTTCTAAACCTTCTTATTTATAAGATATTCCTATAATTCCCAGATATTATTCTCCTTTAAATAATCAAGTTATTTAATAAAATACTTAATCTAACCATTAATAATCCTAGAATTATAGATGGTTTTAATATTATATTCTTTTAGGTCTTCTTTTAATTTAACATTTCCTTCAAGTTTGACATTTTTAAATACTGGTTTAAACATAATAATATAAAATATATTAATTTTTAATTTCATATTTATTAATAATTATAATTAATAATTTATCTTTAAAAAAATTTCCTTAATTAAAAAAGATCCTAGTTTTTTAAAATCTAACTTCTTATTTAGTCTCTTAATTTAAATTTAAAGTATTTTTAATATAAAATATTACTTATCTTATAAAAAATAGATCTTATCTCCTTTATATAGAATTAATCTTTTAATTCTCCTCTTATTGTAATATATTACCATTCTATATTATAAAAATTTAAGATATTATTTAAACTTAATTTATAATATTAGGGTTTTAATAACAAATGTTTCTACTTTAGATAATATTACTTCCAATTCTAGGATAACCTCATTTATTAATAATTCCTATTTTATATTTATTTATTATCCATATAATGTTTCTTATAATGACATCCCAATGGTATTAGGGTTAGGGTTAGGGTTAGGGTTAGGGTTAGGGTTAGGGTTAGGGTTAGGGTTAGGGTTAGGGTTAGGGTTAGGGTTAGGGTTAGGGTTA